>NC_143536.1:11402135-11719635 GCF_031878675.1 Megascapheus bottae
TGAATATATGGGACTGTATCCAATAAAAATTTCTTCATATCATAACAAAAAATGGAAGAAAGTCTTCAAACTATTCAACAGATAAAGGATTAATACTCAAAAAATAGAACTCAAAAAATAAATAAAACAAATAATCAAATCAATAACTAGGCAAGTGGACTGAGAAGTTTTCAGGGGGAAAAATGCAAATGGTTAATAAAGACAAGAAAAACTTTCAACATCCTAACCTGTAAAGGAAAATGCAAATTAAAACTACACCAAGATTCCATCTCACTTGGGTCAAAATATCATTCATCAAGGAAACAATCAACTGTAAATGGATGTGGGGGGAATACAGCCCTCATACATTGCCAGTAAGAATGTAAACTAGAATAATCACTATAGAAATCAGAACTGAGGGTACTCAAGAAATTAAAAATTAACTTACCTTATGACCCTATCATACACTCGAGCATATATATATGAAGGAAAGCAAATCAATTTATAAGTAAATGCCTGCATAAAAAAATGGAAATCCCCCCAAAAAAGAAAGAAAAATATTTGCATATTCATGTTTACTGTAGCTCTGTTCACAATAACCAAGCTGAACACAACCAAGGTACCCAACAACTGGTGAATGAAAAAAAAATACAGTATATAAATACACCATGAAATATTAGTCAGCCATATAAAATAATGGGATCATGTCATTTACAGAAAAACATATATCTGGAGATCATCATGTTGAGAGAGGTAGGTCAAATTGAAAAAGCCTCAAATTCAAAATGCCTCATGACTTGATTTATGGGGTTTGACTTGATTTATTTATGGGGCAAAGAACTAAAATAACAATGATGGTGATAATAGTATTTGTAATGGGACATGAATTAAAGAGGGATTGTTAAGGAGGAGATTAGTGAGAGAAGGGGGAGGGTATTGAGAGTTAAAGAGGATAGAAGAGAGAGAGAGAGAGAGAGAGAGAGAGAGAGAGAGAGAGAGAGAGAGAGAGAGAGAGAGAGAGAGAGTGTTTGTGTGTGACTATAGTATAATAAAAGCCACCAAATGCTGTTTGAAAAAGGATGGAAAGAGGGTGGATGTGTTCAAAGTGCACTGAGTACACGTATGGAAATAACATATAAAACCTCTTCATATTACAAATGTATGTGAACTCAGAAAGAAAAAAGAAGAACCTAGCTTGGGTGCAGTGACTCAACACCAGTCATCAATTACTAAGGAAGCCATTCAAGGTTAGCCCAAGGCAAAATCATGAAACCCTAGCCTAAACATTACTAAAGAAAGTGGTAAAGCACCTATCTAGCTAGACAACGACACTGGGTTCAAACCCCAGCACCCCCAAAAAGAAAAACAAAAACTAGATCATTAGTTGTGCAGAAAAACTTAGACAAAAATCAACTATTTTATTGATCCATGTCAATCTAACTATTAGCTTGTTGGAAAGATCTGTATACTTAATTTGTCATTGGTATGATTCAGACAGTGGAATTCTAATTGACCCTTTTCTTTTATCTCCCTTCTATCTATTAACTGGTCAAGTTTCCCTATCCTTAGCCCACATTTAAAGTCTGACCTCAGCATTAATTGCACTTAAATATGGGCTTCTGAAGAGTACATCACTAGAGAGGGGCTGGTGTCCTGATGAACCCCAGAAATAGCTCCATGGAAATAGCATACACATTCCACCATGTATAGGAGCTAGTCCTAAGAGCTGACAATAGTAGGTTTAACAAAATATCAGTTTGCCGTGGCAGTGGCAGATGGCAGAAAGAAACAAGTTCCTAGTGTTTACTCTACATAATGCCTCACACACAGTGAAAGGAGATACTAGTTTACAAGCATTGCTCCATGAAGCCTACAAAATTAACTTGTGTAAAATTCCCTATAGCACATAAAAAATAAGAAAGCCTATTAATGCTTTTACCTAAATTTATCTCAGTGTTAGTTAAGTAACTTCATTCACTGCAATGGTCATATGTAATGTTGATTTATGATTTTCAGTAACATATTTAAAGCTCTGCATTCTGAGACTTTATGCCTTACAAGTTGGGGCCACAACTTCTTTCTAGACCTCTGTAATTTTGTTCCTCACCTTAAAGCACACATATATGAGATAGACCCAGGCTCTAATCCCACACCAGTGCTATGAATTCTGTGATTGTCCCAAAGTTACCAGCTCAGCCCTAGACTCAGCTTCCTTGCATGTAAAACTATCATTGTACAACTTTCCCAACATTGTTATAATAATAATACAAATGTAATTATGCCAGCATCATGCCTGGCATGCAGGAGCATTTGGTAAATGGCAGCTATTATTATCAGTAGTGTTGACAATACTGCTCTACTTTGTCTATGCCTCTGCTTAGCTGCATCTGTCAAACTGGAAAGTTTTCTTTTAGATGATCTTTAAGATAGATGGATAGATAGATCTACTCTTGAGTCACAGCTTAGTAAGAAACTTATAACCTATGTAATCTCCCAGTTCAAGAAGGTAAGTTAACCAACAGAAGTTGCCAGTCTTAAAGAGAGCAGATGGCGGGCTTTTATGTCTCTTAATTGTACATTGGTCTGCTTATTAAGCAAAGCAAGAGAATTATACAAACATTTACTCCAAGTGACCCTTGCCAAGCTTACCAGAGGGAACACAGTATAGCCTCAGCTCTTTGTTCTTTACTCCAACTGGCACTGGGCACCCAACAGAGCTACCTAGTAGGCTGGCACATGGAAAAACAACTGGACCAATTTGTTTCATCGGCAAATAATTGCTAAGGAAGCTGTCCTTAGTAAGCTGCTAAGTAAGCTGATCTTAGTAAGGCTAATGTAGAATGGCACATGGCATGGAGAATGGGGCAAATGAGTTCATAGTGACTCTTCAACTCATCAGTTAGGCAAATAGCCTAATATCTTGTGAAACATGACATTGGGTTGTAAAGTAAAAGCTTTGTTAACATTTGTTCATGTTTTCTCATTTTAGGCCCTGATTCACTAGGCTACTCTGAGCCTGATGTCTCCATGATGATCCCTTTTGCCCTTCCTTGCTTCCTTACTTTGGTGCTTCAAGACAAATATTAAATAAACTCTCAACATACCTGGTGGCTATCTCTTAGCTGCACAAATGCCCAATTTTAGTATATGTTACACATAGCAAGGGGTGAAGGCTACAGAAGAACTAGAGATAGGTTTTACTAGGCTTCTTGTTGTGAGAGGTAAAGAGTAGTACAAAGCAGTCATAGGTCTTATATCCCTCCTAAAAACCATCTCGACAGGGACCAGGAGTTTGGCCTAGTGGTAGAGTGCTTGCCTAGCATGCATGAAGACCCAGGTTCGATTCCTTGGTACCACACACATAGAAAAAAGCTGGAAATGGTGCTGTGGCTCAAATAGTAGAGCTCTAGCCTTCAGGAAAAAAAAAAAGCCCAAGGACAGTGCTCAGGTCCTGAGTTCAAGCCCCAGGACTGGCAAAATAATAAAAATTAAAAAAAAACCCATCTCTACAGCCACTCACAGTACAGGTCTGGGGTCAGTCAAATTGGAAAGGCCTTGTTTAAAGTGAAGAAACACCTGCCCCCAGAAGCTTAAGTAACAAGCTTCCATCTTCACATAACTGTAACTTGGCTTTTGATCTCTTTACTTCTCAAATACCAGGATCCAGAAGCAAAAAGACCACAGTTATCAATGAAAAGGCATTCTAAACATTAATAAGGGGGAAAAGTAGAATCTACACATTGCTTTTCACAGCACACATATATAGGAAATGGTGGTGCTGGCAGGTGTGGAATGCACTCCCCTGCCACTCTCAGGTGTAGGCCCACCTGCCAGCTCCTGCTGTTCCCTCCTCTCCTGCTCCTCCATTCTACCTCTTCCAGAACCTAAACCCCAGATTCCTCCCTCGGTCCAGCCAATCTCTCCTCATTGCTCTCCCAGCCACCTGATCCTCTCACCCTCTTCCCAGAGTGTCCAAATAACAGCTCACTAAAAGCAGTAACAATGGTTTGGTCATTGGTGCCTAGGTCCACATAGTGCTATTATTTATGACAGTTATAAGGTAACACAGAGTGGAGGAAAGAGAGGATGCTGATGCTCAGTGCCATGGACCAGCAAGGGTGTGACACAGTGGCGATGCAAAGTCGTTTTCAGTCATACTAGGCTGGGAATGGCTAAGGGAAACATATTTTGTTTTCTAGTAACTTAAAATGCATGGCTGTTCTGTTCACTCATTAGGTCACCATTTCATAATGCTTGCTATCAAAACAAAAAAATTTTAGTGATAGCTATCTCAGAACTCTGTCATTACATGGGATTTTTCAGAAGTTTGAATTACTTGATATTCAGTTTATAAGACTGTTAATTTGGCAAAGAGGATATGTCAGATTCTCTGCATATGCAATTCAACATGCAGAAGTTTTGTTATTATCATCATTGTTACTGTTGTTTTAGTGGTACTGGAGTGTGAACTCTGGGCTTTGCCCTTACTAGGCAGGCGCTCTACCACTTGAGCCACACTTCTAGCATTTTTTGCTTTAGTTACTTTTCTAGATAAGAGTCTCACATTTTTACTCAGAGCAAGCCCTCCTACCAATGGCTTCTAGTGAAGCTGGGATCATAGATGTGAACTACCACATGTAGCCTTTTTCTTTCTTTCATTCTTTTCCTTTCTTTTTTTTTTTTTTTCTTTTTATAGGTCATGAGGATGGAACTCTGCTTGGGCACTGTCCCTGAGCTCTTCAGCTCAAGGCTACCACCCTATCCCTGAGCCTGGACGTTGTCCCTGAGCTCTTCCGTCAAGGCTACAGCCCTACCCTTGAGCCAAGCCCCACTTCCCATTTTCTAGAGGTTAATTGGAGATAAGAGTCTCAGGTCCTTTTGTGCCTGGGCCGGCTTTGAACCTTGATCTTCAGATCTCAGCATTCTGAGTAGCTAGGATTACAGGCGTGAGCTGCCACACATGGGGCTTTAGCCTATTTCTAGAGATACGGATCTCACTAACTTTTTCCATTTTTCTCCTTTCTTCCTTTCTTTTTTTCTCCCCGTGGGCCGGCCTCTAACCTCAATCTCCTGAATCTTGCTTCCTATGTAGCTTGGGTTATAGTTATAAGTCTCGGAAGTTTTGTGGGGTTTTTGTTTAAGATTTTAACTTAAATATTTTTCACATTTGGGATCAAAGCATCCCTAAAGCCTAAAATCATTTCCTCAGACCCTTCTTAACACTTTGGAATGATGATACAAACAAGATTAAATAAATGCTGTCTCCTCCCTATTATCCACTCAACAAACATTGTGAAGCCACTACAATGCAAGCCATGCAATGCTCTAGACTTCATGGAGATAAAAGTGAGTAGTTGCAGAACCTGCCTTCAAGAAGACTCATTTATATATCCCATGTGACAAATGGCTACAGGAAAAGGGGGTGGGTATAAAGCATCACAGAAGGACACAGAATAAGCACTCTGGGCTCAGGAGGAAAGATGGACATCAACGAGGGACCCACAGACAGGTCCAGAGTGATGAGTGTTGCCAATCAGTGACTAGCAATTTCACCAGAGAGTAGCACTGCAGTGTTGTGTGCCTCTCTGGGAAGATAAATCTCCTGGAACTCACGGGTCCTGTCTGTTGTTAGGGTTCCTAGGGATAACTGCTCTCCAGCCACCGCTTCCAATCACCACAATGAAAATGAAAGAGGGAAAAAAAAAAAGAAAAAAAAACAAGCATGAAGACTTAGCTCTTGAATTACAATGAAATTAGTAAGAGCACTGCAATACAAGTTTAATTCGCTCAGCTAAGCCTGATGCCCTTTGTATCTGATAGTGATAATCCCATAGCAACTGGAAAACACACTTATCTTATTAACGAGACTGGAATTATTTTAATTAGGTATCTCCACATGCACCAACTGTTAGAAATCAGACTGTTTTGAAACAGTTGTTAATGACTTAACACGGCAAACGTTCTCTCAATTTCAGGCAGAAATCTATGTCAGAGACAGATGGGGAAGAGCCTGGCCCTGCTGTGTAACAGAGGAGCAGCTTTGTGGGCCTGGAGAAGAGTTTTCCACTGGGACCCAGCAAAGCAATCCCACAGACACCCAGAAAGACAATCATAAACTTTGGTAACATCTGCTACATTAAAAGTTTGAAACCTGGCACTAGTATCCATCCAATTAAATGGCGAAATACTTTTTCTTCAGACACGAATGTGTAAATTTCAATGTCTCTTAACACTCAATAAGAACATCAGAAGTCCAAGGTATGGCCTCAGTCTCCTAGTTGACCTTGGTGCATTTAAATGCACTCATAGATCCGCTCCAAGAACTGGAACTCAAATGTAATTCCAGCCTGTGTTTCCATTGTTGTGAAAGTACGTTGTATAAGGTTTATTATTTATTTATGAAATGCTTTAAAACTTTGAGGTGGCACGGGGGTTCGCGCCGGGGAGGTGGGCTTCTGGGGCACAGGCCCCGGAAACCCCAAAGCTTGACACTTGCCGGTCCTGCCTGCCGCCCCATCCTGGTCCCAGCCCACGGCGTACGCAGTACAGCAACTTGGTGCGGTTCATGGGAGGCTGCGTGCGCCGCGCGGGGTTGTGTAACCGGGACGGGCTCGCGTTGTTCTCATCTGTGCAGTAGGTATGATGTTCTTCCATCCGCCGATGTTATGTTTTGATACCCACCGTGGCTATCACTCAGTTTCGGCTATTTAATGTTTGTACCTGCTTAGCAACAGTATTCTCATTCCTAGAGATTAATATGCATGTCTGGCAGAGGAAGAAAATTAAGTGGAGACCAAATAATGTTGCCAACTACAGTTCATTATTCTTCTGTTCCAAAGCAGGTGTGGAGGAGTGGACTTCCTGGGATGAAGATGCACCCACAAGTGTAAACAGTGAAGGAGGCAATGGCAACATGGCATCACAACAAAATGCTTTGGAACAACTGGAACCTGGCTATTTTAAGGACATGACACCAACTATAAGGAAAACTCAGAAAACTGCTATTAAAAAGAGAGCTCCGTTAAATTTTGGCATCCCAGATGGTAGCACAGGTTTCTTCAGTACACTAGCAGCTACACAAGATATGCCTTTTATTCATCAGTCGTCTGATTTAGGTGACTAAGACCCTTGGCAAGAAAATACTAATGCTTGGGAGGAGGAAGAAGATGCAGCCTGGCAAGCAGAAGTTCTGAGGCAGCAGAAAATAGCAGACAGAGAAAAGAGAACAGCAGAACAACAAAGGAAGAAAATGGAAAAGGAAGCACAGAGGCTAATGAAGAAAGAATAGAACAAAATTGGTGTGAAACTTTCACAACAAATACTCGTCAGATATCAGAGTGCCAGTAGGAGAAGTCTGAGCTCCACAACCCATGCAACATTTGTATGGATTTATGAGTATTTATGGAATACAAATACACTGCTTGATTTTAACCAGGCCATTCAGGAAACCAAGATTTTCCCAAAGTACTTGGAACTCTTGGTGACTGAGACTCAAAAGGACAGAAAAGATGTATGCAAATGTTTTCTTCAATATTTTCCAGACATATGACAATTGTTTCCTGTAGAAAAATTATTACAAATGGAATATACCAGTACCTCTTATGCTAGTATTTCTAGCTAAATAAATGGGTATAAATAATTTTACAGTGAAAAAGAACTCTTTGTCTATTATGTTTTCCTTCAATGTGTATAATTATAAAATAAATAATCCTAATATTTTTTGTTTCCATGATCACCTGACCTAAATTAGACAGGCTTTAGGCAGGGTTTTTACTTCCTTATTTTTGCTGTAAGAAGCTGATGTTGGCATACGTTTTCTCTAGTGAGAATGGTTATTGTTTTATGTATCATTAAGGGATTTGATGATTTGGGTTTTTAAGATGACATTAAATGCAATAATTTTATTTATCAAGTATTTTTGCATCATTTTCCTTTCAATGATGTGATGTGATACATATTGGTAATTTACATTGCATGTATTAACACTGAAAATCAACAACAATAACGAAACAAAACGTTGAAAGGGCTAATTCCCAATTTACAGGTTAATTTGGTACTCTAGGAGACCAGTGCTCTAGGAATCCTGACCTGACCTATGTTCAAGAAGTATTTGACCAGTCTGAAGCAAGACAGATATCTGAAAAGATAATCAGAAGTAAAGCTGTGGTTCAAAGTGATAGAATGCTAGCCTTGAGCCAAAAGAGCTCAGGGACAGCACTTAAGCCCCGAGTTCAAGCTCTACAACCAACAAAAAGAAAAAGGTAAAAGAAACCTTTTCCTAGCATGCCAGACTAGTCTGTGTGTTTCAGGAATGTGGAAACAACTGTTACTTACACCACACACACACACACTCACACACACTCACACAAAATGTCTTATACAAGGTTTAGGTGTTTGGGTAAGACAGTCCTGTTGATTATAAGGCTGGGGCTCAAGGAAGGTGTATCTTAGTAATCTATTAATCCAATTAAATGGATTAATTGCCTTACTGATTAAATTTTTCAGAGCTCTACTATAACCTTACAGGAAAGAAAAATATTACAGTTCTTATATACATAAACATCTGCAGTCTGGGCATTTGGGCAGACTTTGTAACATATATATAATGAATAGCAGGACAGAGTTGCTCTAGGAACAAATTCTTATCTTCTCCATTCTTGTAGTTCTCACATGCCCAGTTACTTGTATTGGTGTTCCAAGGACATTCTATTGGTCACTATGCCAAGTACACACACCAAGACACTAAACACAGACTCGTCTGCCACAGAGTCAACACCACAGAACCATTTATCACAGAGTCAACATGCCCTATGAGGCATACTAGGGAAAGGAAAGGTAAGGCCACTCAGTGTCAGTTAACTCTTATAGAGATATAGTTGGGTATGTGAATAGTATTCTAGAAGAGACATCCATGAAATCTCAGCAACTTCCCTGATGCTTTAATAATCTCTACTTGAAGTACATCATGGTAAGAAGTACTGGTTGTAAACACATTTTTATAGAGTAAACTTACTAAGATGATAGGAGCCATACTTTCTAAAAGTTGCAAAGAATTAAAAAAAATAATAAAGAAAAGCTTCTAAAATATAAGGCAAAGACATAGCTTTCCAGTTCAATAGGTTGTTTTAGTTCCTCAAAGACAAGGAGATTGAGTCAAATGTCTTCTAATATTTGTCCCATCTACAAGATTTCATGCATCTCAGAGTAATGGTTTACTTCTTCACACATACCATCAACAGACACTCTGAGGGCCAAGTCCCACCTTTTATTTTATGTTATTATTATCCTTAAGTAGTGTAAAAGGGGTTTCGATTCAAAGTCAGTTTGTGAATACACTGCATCTTAATTGGTGTGACCCTTTTATCATTCTCTTCATCTCTCCCAATCCCATTATCCTCTCAATTTACCTAGTTCTATTTTCACATTGAATATAGCATTATAACTACATTTGCCCACCTTTCCCTTCTCCGTTCCTCTGCCCCAACTTTTTTTTTTTTTCCCAGTTCTGGGCTTGAGCTCAGGGCCTAAGCACTGTCCTTGGACTTTCTCAAGGCTAGAGCTCTACCACGTGAGCCTCAGCACCACTTCCGGATTTTTCCTATGTATGTGGTACCAAGGAACTGAACCTGGGTCTTCATGCATGCTAGGCAAGCACTCTACCACTAGGCCAAACTTCCGACCCCTCAACTTTTATTCTAAAGCTCAATCTCAATCTTAGAGCAAGGCTTTTCTACATCTGTCCTACATTGACCAAAGGGCATGAACCCATGTTGGAAAGAAGCCTACAATTATAATAGGCGCTTCAAGTAAATCTGGAACTTCCACTTCAGACTCTGAGAGCTGGTCCTCACGTGCAGCAGGTGGTGTCCTTACATAAGGTCACCAAAGACCCGGGCAAGAGAATTTCTGCACAGAATTTCTTCAGATCCTGCTTCATTATTCGGTAAACTTGAAGCTGGATCCTTCCTGAGCTACTGCAGCAGACAGGAATCAGCTTTAAGCTTCTATCTGCAATTTATGATTTTTACCCTGGCTTCTGCAGCCTCCATCCAACATTCTACAACATCTAGTCAGGACAAGAAAAATAACAATTACTTAATTATATATAGTTATAACTTAAAAGTACTAAGGAGGCCATTCGAATAATCAAGTCAACTGTTTACTCTGTCTTGTATGACTCAAGGGCTGAAAATAGTGAACCTTTCAGAATCACAGAAACTCAGTGTTGGAATCTTCCATCTTAGCCTCTTATCAAGTGCCTAAATCACACCATCAGCTGCTCTGCAGCACACAGCTGGGCACACTTTGTAACAGAAACTCACTCTTTCCAGAGGCAGAGCAGGACCCCTGGAGACCCCTGGAGACAGCCCCGCCCCCAGAATAAGCAAGCAAGCCATTTCTGCCACAGGTCCTCAAAGCACTACATATGCCACATACATACATATATCTATATATGCCACACAAAAAAATTACCCCTAGCAATTTACCTTTCCAATTTACCTTTAGGGCAATGCAGCACAAGACTAAGTGCTCTTCCATGCAGCAATCCTTCAAATAATTGAGAAAGTTATTATAGGCACTTTCCTACTACTAAACAGCCATTTTCCTCTGCCGTCCCTCATTTGAAAGAATTTAAAAGCTACCCCTCTTATCCACATTGCTGGCCTTCATGGCCAGTTTATCTACATACATCTTAAAGTTGTTTACACTGTATCACAAACATGTCAAGTAAAATATGAATCAAAACCAGTTATAAACACTAATAAATGTTTCATTGTGAGAGGGAATACACATAGACTAGAGTAGTTTGAAAGAAGAATCCTAGCACATAAATCCTAGCACAATTGAAGATGCCTGAGGATCAGAACCTCTCTGCCAAGTTTGGAAAGTATCTGCTGGCTCCTAAGACCCAGAACTGCTTAGTGTGACTACTAGTGTGACTCTTAATATGAACCAGTTTAGCCTTCTAAGTAATGTCCCTCGAAATATGTGAGATCGACACTCTACCTCCCAGGTATGCTACCTGCATTACAATTCTTTGCTGGATAGGAGTATTCCCTTCCCTTTTTGCACTTGACACTTCTCCTTTAGTGCCAGATCTGCTCTCAGTTACTTTGATACTCTTCTGCTCATTTCACAGTTTTAGCATGATGATGAAATGATGATGCTATATAACAAAATAGGTTTGTCAGGGCTACAAATAGACAGGAATGCAAAATAGAGTTGTGAGCAAATGCTCTCAATTTACAACACTTGGCCTAAGCCTCCGGTGACCAATGGTTAAAAAAAAAATTGCTGTTCAGCTGACATCCCTGGTAGCTGTAAGCACCTCAGGCAGACCTTTGATGAAGGGTTCAGGCACAGACATGCTCTACCTCTCCTTCAAAATCACACTGTTTCTAGTCACTTGATGTATTATAGGAAATAATGCAAACTGGCCTTACTTTCATGGAGTACCAAGTAACAAAGGTTTCAATGCTCCAATTAACTCTGGTACTTACGCTAATCCCAGAAGCAGCCTGGAAGGCAGCCATGGGGGTTAAGGAAAATCAGTTTCATTACAGGAAAACTTATTTAAAATTCATAATTCAGTAGAAATATCACATATTTCTAGCAACCTGTTGAAATAATCTAGAATGCCAAAGAAACAAGCCTTTTACTTTCAGGAGGGAGGAAAGGGGGACTGGGAAATGTGCCTATAGCCAGAGCTTGAATTCAGTGCTTTGCTCCCATTCAGCTTGCTTATTCACAGTTGACCATTTGAATCACACCTCTAGCCTGGTATTTTGCTGTTTACTTGGATGAAGTCTCAAAACCTTTTCTGCCTGGATTGGTTTTAAACCATGATCCTATAGGTTTCTGACTCCCAAATAGCTAAGATTACAGGCATGAACCATCAGTGCCCAGCAAATGTTTTAATTAAGACTAAGTCTTTAAAGAAAAAGTGAGCAAACGCTCCCACCATTGCTATAAGCTATGGTCTGAGTCATTAAATGATGATGTATGAAAAAAATGAAAGATCACTTCCCTCAGGTTCTCCAGAAGCAAAGAACGATGACAGCCAAATGACGTTAAACTCAGATGAGTGGTGGAAAGTTATGTTTTCTTTAAGCCTTTGACAAGGTACTATAAACAATGAGAAGAAACTACTGACTAATTCAAAGTTAGAAACAATTCTCTATTTAATTCACTATGAAACCTAGACACCTGTCAAAGCTTAAATGAGCTTAAACATTCTTATTTTCATCTATTTCTGCCAATCATTGCTGTGTCATATCATCAGGTACTTTTATGTGTTGTGCATCTGAAAGGAGCCTCCATTGCTCCAAATAAAATGAGTACACAAGAAAAACAAGGCTGTCCCCTGGCCTGCTCTCTTGGGCTGGAATTCACACCAGGAAATGACCTTTCAGAAACAAACACCCTGCACAGATGCAGCCTGGTTCTCCAGAGAGCAACTGTAAATCTGAACTTGATCAGACTGCAACTGGGGAGTGTGTGCAGGAAGGGATATTGGAAACATCTGGAAGCTCACTGTAGCCCTCTAAAATAATGCAAGGTGATGAGGAGTGTGGGGACAGCCCACACTTGAGAGGGATGGTTCTTGTCAGACTGACATAGACCAGAATTGAGGAGTTGGTTCTTAGCTGACAACACAGCAGAGATGGCCTACGGTAAAAAAAACTCATTGTACCTGAGACAAGTGATCCAGAGGCATAGCATGTGTGTCTGTGATAAAGGCCAGTGTGGATAGCCAAGAAGGAGCAGCAGGAACCATCATCTCAGATTCATGCTTGTCCCTCCAAGCATTTACACTGGTAGACAAAGAAGGGGAGGAACTACAGAAAACAATACTGGAATGCAAGCCAGATCCCAAGGAAGCAGAAGTGACTTTGCAATAGTCTTATCACCAAAAAAAAACGGGGGTGGGATGCTGCTAATTGTCCACTAAACTCAGTCTGTTTAGTTTGATTTCCAATTCTGGATAGAAACTTTTAAAAAAATCTTCCTTTGAAACAAATGGAAGTCGAAAGAACAATATTTATGACTCTTAAAAAACACATTATCAAGTTGAATAGACATGATCAATATACTTTTAATATTTTAATCACATAATTTGTGAGATTATGGAAAAAAACAGTAACCAAAAACTGTATTCTAATAAAATATCTGAGGCAAGGTCTCACAATCTAATTCACAAGCTTAATTAAACTTGGCCCAATATGAACACCGCCAGATGGATTGAAAAGTGGCTCTGAGATCACATAGGAAAAAGATCAAGGAAAATATGTCAATGAGAGGAGTGTCTGTAGCATGTGCCAGGTTAGTACCAGGTCTCAGCTTAATTAACATAATCCTTAAATGACAGAAAATAATAGTAAGATAATACCACATGAATAAAAGTCTCATGAGATGAATAAAAGAAAGTTTAAATAAGAAATAGTTATAGAAAACTAAAGCCTATGCTTTGGAGACATGCAGGTAAGCAATTACAATTTTTATTTTAAAAAATCTTTCTGACAGATTTAAGGAAATGATTTAACATTTTATTAAGTTAGCATGAAACACAATTTCAATGTGACTTATAATTATGATGAGATCATATTTGGAAATTAACAGGAAGAAGTAAAAATGTACTTATAATAGACCACCAAAAGGCAAACATAATTTGAAACCACCGTTAGAGACATGATAACAAGAGTATACTGTTTCCCAGTTTCCAAAAGCATATTATCCCTGGGGCCCTCACGACAGCCTATGGGGCAAACTAAGTTCCATAAAAAACTAAGCTAAGCTTAGAAGAAGGGCACATGTGTCCTTCCAGGGCCACACAACTGAGACATATAACTGTGACAACCCACTAACTTCTGTTCCAGTGGGGAAAAGGAGTCACATCACTGGAGAAAAGCTAGTGCTAGTACAGTTGTGCATGTTCCTGCAGAGTACCACCAGATACTTCAGCTTCCTCAAATCTGAGCAAAATCCAAATTTGGGCAAAATCCAAATAATGATGCCATTTATTAAAGGGCCAAGTAAATTTTGTAACTTTCTAAAAAAAACTAAATATATATTTTCCACTTTTTGCAAATTTCAGTTTAAAAAAATTAAGCATGTCTATCTCTACAAAAGGCATAGAACCTGGGAGCAGTAGTTCATGCCTATAACCCTAACTACTCAGGAGGCAAAGGCAAAGAGGATCACAGTTTGAGGCCAGTTAAGGTAAAACGTTAATGAGATCTCATCTGAACAAATAATCCCAGAACAATGGTAAACACTTATCATCCAAGCTATGGGGAGGTGTAGGTAGGAGGACCATGGTTGGAAGCCCAGTCCTGGCAAAAGAAAAAAGAAAAGAAAAGAAAAAATTCTACCTGAAAAATAAATAAAGCAAAAAAAAAAAAAAGGCTGGAGGTGTGGCTCAAGAGGTAGAGTAAGTATAAGTATGATGTCCTGAGTTCAACTCCCAGTATTGCTTTTCTTCTCCTCCTCTTCCTCCTCCTCCTCCTTCCTCTCCCTCTTCCCCCCCCCCCCCGCCCCTCCTCCTCCTCCTCCTCCTCCTCCTTCTTCTTCTTCTTCTATCATGGGCCTGGGCACTGTCCTTGAGCTCTTCCACTCAAGGCTAGAGCTCTACCTCTTGAACCACAGTGCCACGTTTTGAACTGTGATCCTCAGATCTCAGCTTCCTAAATAGCTAGGGTTACAGACATAAGCCATCATACCAGCCCAGTACTGCTTTTAAAAAAATATCTGGGGAATTCTATGATAAAAGGCATTTATGTTTCTTTCTCTTTTTTTGTGGTACTAGGGTTTAAACTCAGGGCCTTGCACTTGCTAGGCAAGTGCTCTAGCATTGGAATCACTCCACCAGCCCTTTTCTACTGTGCATATTATTTTCGAGCTAGGATCTCAGCACAGTCCTGACTGTGCTTCCCCACATAGCTGAGAGCTGATGAGCATAGCCCGGCACATCCAGCTAATGATTGACATGGAGCCTCACAAACTTTGCCCAAGCTGGCCCTGGCTCATTATCCTCCAGATCTTACCCTTTTAAGTATCTAGGATTACCGGCTTGAGCTACTACATCTAGGTAGAACAAGGAAGACTTTTATACAGCTCTGTTCTAAAGACATGCCAACATCTCAATGTTGAACTTTTAATTTTCTTTAACATCTCTATGAAAGAACACTACAAAAACTGCCCAATTCTTCCTTAAAAATACACCGAACCCTAAAAAATACATTGGAGAAAAAAATAACATAGTTACAAGGAACACATCTGATGGTCCTCTTTCCCACCCCTGTTTCCAACTACTTCAGTGTCTTTGAAAGCACTAACTCAGCAGGAGGGTGCTTATCTAGAAAGCAATATAATATGAATTGACTTTTTTCCTTTATCCTTTGAAAAAAAATTCTCATCAAAAATATTGAGAGGGCTGGGAGTTTGGCCTAGTGGTAGAGTGCTTGCCTGGCACACACGAAGGCCCGGGTTCAATTCCTAGGTACTACATACGTAGAAAAAAAAAAGCCAGGAGTGGTGCGGAGGCTCAAGTGGTAGAGCTCTAGCCTTGAGAAAATCCAAGGACAGTGCTCAGGCACTGAGCTCAAGCCCAGGACTGGCAAAAAAAAAAAAAAAAAAATTAGAGAATGTTAGGAAAATTAATATTCTCAAATCACAATTTCCTCTTGAATTTTGAACAGCCTAAAGATTTGTCAGTCTGAAGTGATAAAAATTTGAATATCATGTGCACATTACATAGTGAATACAACTCCCTCACATTCACCCTTAAGTAACTTCTACAGTAAGGTTTGCCAGGGTGTAAAATGAGACTTTTGTCAATGTGGCTGTGCTCCTAATTATTTTGATATTCTTATTTCTGATGTCCATCAGTCCAGCTGCTTCAGTAAAACCTGGAAATCTGGCTGAGTTTCAGAGTGCCATGATTCTGAATGTCTCCACCAATCCTCACCAGCCATTCGAGAAAGCCCAGCACACAAGGCTCAATGAGACAGTAGTGTGCTCTGCAAGGAGAGCTAGGAACATTTAAACCAAACAGGAAGACTGCAGTGAAAGGAAAGATTTAGAATCCTGTGATAAACCTTCATTACAACCATTCCATCAACAAAGTCTCGCGAGCCCCTTCCTCCTGTATAAAGAGCACATTCATGGAACATGGCACGCCCACAGTATGGCTGTAATATTAATAACCCCACAAAGCAATTGCTCAGAGGACTTTCTCTTAACAGTCATTTTTCCCCCAGTTTGGACAAAGTTCAGACATAGAGACTGGTTAGCCTGGGTCCAGTGAGAGGTACCTGATGCCGCCATGGAGCTTAAGAGGAAGAATGAAGTCACTGTGTTCCATGTGGGATAGACACCATCTGGCCAGTTCAGATGACTCGAGGTTTACAAGATTTAGATTCTACCTACCTACTAGCACTGCAGTAGACACATTCACAGAGTTTTCCCACTGAGGCATATGTGCATGCATTTTCATTACATCACTACTTACCATAGCCCATGTCTGACAGAAAAATGGCACATTTGATTCCTAATCTACATATCAGAAGTATGGATGGTCTAATAGCTGTAAGCCTAGAGGCAGAAGCCCTCTCAGTATACAGATGAGAGCAGCAGGTTCCAGTATTAACCTAAAAATCCAAAGCAGGCATTACTCTGGCTTGTACCTTGCTCTGAATAGCACAATGCTATGGCTTCTCTAAAATAAAGCATCTTGGGGCAGGGAGTTTGGCCTAGTGGTTAAAGTGCTTGCCTAGCATGCATGAAGACCCGGGTTCAATTCCTCGGTACCACATACATAGAAAAAAAAAAGCCAGAAGTGGTGCTGAGGCTCAAGTGGTAGAGCTGTAGCCTTGAGAAAGTCCAAGGACAGTGCTCAGGCCCTGAGCTCAAGCCCAGGACTGGCAAATAAATTAATTAATTAATTAATTAATTAAAGCATCTTTTCCCAGTACTCCCTGTACACACTAGTACTAGTATACAAGTCTCTTCCCTTTTGTCTGATTGTAACTAAAAGAACCCAGTTTTAAATAGCACACGAGTATAATCTACCGTTGGGAAAATCTCTCCAGATTTGAGCAAAGAAGACTTCAGAGAGAACACCTTGAGAAGGCAGTAATTGGGCCACTGGAGTTTCTTCTCACTAATTATCCCTGAATGGCCATTAGCTATGCAACCATGGAGGAAAGTGTGTCAGACTTCAGCAAAGCTGTGTCTTCAGCATCTATGGAATGCACCCTAAAGCCACTGTGTAATTAACTGCAGGAAAATGCTGAGTGAGTAGAATAAAGAAGCTAAAACAAATCAAGTATATGGCACAGTTCAACCTCCAATGACAGCAGTTGAATTGCTCAGAACTTCACAACAGTCATCAGCATACATTTCTACTTCAGATGTCTAGAAAACATTAGAAGGACAGGCCGCAAAAGAGGTTTCCAATGACAGAAATCTTCAGTAATATAGCTGCTTTATCTAGCTGCCCTTCAGGATGGAACAGGAACTTGATTCTCAGTTATGCTCAAAGGATGGGCCACAAGGAAGCTGCAGGGCTTTGCAGAAAAATCTAAGAACATCACATCCTGGGATAAAATGAGATCAAGTGAGAAAGAGAGAGATGGAGGGAAGGGGAGGGAGGGAAGGGGAGAGGAAGGAAGGACAGAGAGACAGAGGAGAGAGGAATACTCTCCAATAAAATCTTAATTTTTTTTTTGCCAGTTCTGGGCTTGAGCTCAGGGCCTGAGCAATGTCCTTGGACTTTCTCAAGGCTAGAGCTCTACCACTTGAGCCTCAGCACCACTTTTGGCTTTTTTCTATGTATGTGGTACCAAGGAATCGAACCCGGGTCTTCATGCATGCTAGGCAAGCACTTTAACCACTAGGCCAAACTCCCAGCCCCAAAATCTTAAAATTTTTTAATCTAACCTAATCTATTCAACAAATATTTATTGAGCACCTGTGTGCCAATAGCTAACAACAAATTCCACTCTCACTTGAACACTTATATTTCAAGAATTAAATAACTAAACATAGAATTGGGACACAGTCATTTGTTTCACTGGGATTTAGGATCTGGGAAGTCAGAAGAAGCAAGGTTGTATTTATGCAGGCACTGAGGGCTTAGAAACCTAGCTAAATAGAATCATAGAAAGCTTAAAAAACAAAATCATAGCCAGCACAATGGCTCATGTCTGTGATCCTATCTACTCAGAAGGAAGAGATCAAGAGGATCATTTGTTCTAGGACAGCTTAGCTGAGAAGGTAATAGACCCCATCTCTACAAACAAGTCATGCTTGATGGCACACACGACCAAGTAATTCTACATAAGTGAAAGGCACAGATAGTTGGATCATGGTTGAGGCCAGCCAAAGCAAAAACAAAACCAAACATTAGAAAAAACCCACAAAACCCTATTTAAAAAATAAATGAAGCAACAAGGGCTGGAAGGGTGGTTAGACTGATAAAGTACCTGCTTAACAAGCAGAAGGCCCTGAATTCAATCCCAGTAAATAATAATTAATAGTAATATTAAACCAAAATTATAAGTCCAATTCAAGATTTATTTACTAGGACAAACTCTATAGCACAGAGTCTAGAAATACGAGAATGAGGTTACTTTTTCAGTAAAGATCTCTCATTCTACATAACTGAAATGAGCAGTCCCGTTTGGGAGTCAACTAAGAATCCTATATAGTTATCTGAAGCTGCAGTTTTTCTTTGTATCAACATTTCCCTCCCCTCTTTCAGATGTAATGTATTTTAAAAATGTATCATTTTTAAATACTTTCACCCCAGGTCCATTTGTTGAAATTCTGCCCATTTTTCATGCCAAATTAAAACACTATTGTTTTCCCAGCATCCTCTCTGCTCCCTCAGGCAGAGACTGCCCCCTCCTCTGTGTTCTCCAGCACTGTAATTATGCTTCTACTCAGCCTTGAGTCATACCATGTTATTTATGTTGGTTACCTGATAAGCAGTTAACCTCTTGCACAGATGGGCTCCCTCTATAAAATCTCTGTATTCATACCAGCACCTAATGCCTTGAAGTGGAAGCTTCACACATACTTTCTTAATTAAACTAAACTTAGACACCAAAAGAGTGTTAGTCTTTTTCTTACTGTCTGAGATCAGTACTAACACTGCTGAATAAGAACTCTTGCTAAAAATGTATGGTGTAAACCAAAACAACCATCTAAATTGAAAAAGAGAACCACTTCTAGCATGGTATATTGGATTCCATCAATGATGAACAAACTGACCACAACAAAAGATTCCATTTACTTTCAGTAAAATCGAGGGCCCTGTTACAAGTGCACAACTGCAAACTGGCTCTGCCTTAGTTTTACATGTCATAGTGGGGACCCTAGAGTACTGTTTTAATAACAGTACCCAGTGAGAGTGGGACTGCTTGAATTTTCAGAAAGTAGAGAATACAGATTATCATAAATAAAAGCAAACTGTCCTGGAGTCTAAATTGCAGGACATTCACTTACAAATTTATTGCAAGTTAAGTAATCAAGTTAGAAATCTTATTATGGAAGTCTGGTTTCTTTCCTATACTGCAACTTAGATTTTTGAAAAGTTCCATGTTCAATGCTTTGGCAGCTGCTCCTCCTGTTTGCACAATGCTTGTCGTCACCCCAGATGACTGCTGAGTGACAAGACTAATAGACTTCACTTTAATTGTAAAAGAAGACAGATGAAAGCTTTTGGCGCATTGAGTATGTGTTCATCTTGAGTAATACACATGCCTAGTGCTTTCCCTCTCTATTAAAAATCTATTCTAGATTATTGCTGTTAACTCATAATGAGGGGTGTCATTAAGAAAGCATTGGATACAATACCAAATTTCAAGCTTATCTATTAAGAAAAAAAGCATTATTACCAGTGAGAAATCACTAAATACAATACTATGTGAAAGTTAAGTCCTTCCTGAGGCTTTTCTCCGTAGCTGATGGAATTTTCAAAGTCATATTTGAAAAAAGAAAAGGAAGAGTGCCTCTTAGCTCCCTGACCTTCTGTCTCCTTTTCTCACCCCAAGCAGTAGAAAGCAAGCAATTATAATTATGTTTTTACAATTACAAAACCAAAAAATACAAAACTTTAATCATTATTTTACCTGAGACATTCTTGGAAAAGAAACTCAATAGTACTTTTTACTGGAGAGACAAGGGAGGGGTAGGGAGGGGAGAGTAGAAGAGAGGAGGAAAATAAAGGTGGCCAGATATCAGGAGATCATACCTATAATTCTAGCTATTCAGGAGGCTGCAATCTGAGGATCACAGTTCAAAACCAGCCTGGACAGGAAAGTTGTAAGACTCTTATCTCCAATTAATCATCAAAAAGCTGGAAAATGGAGCTGTGGCTCAATTGGTTAAATGCTAGCCTTAAGCAAAAGCTCAGGGCTCTGAGTTCAAGCCCCAGAACCAGCACAAAAGATGGGAAAGAAAGCTGTAAGTGAGAAAGAGAGAGAGAGAAGTAGGGAGAGAGGGGGAAAGATAGAAATGAAAGGGATATGTAATGTAACCCTTCTATTAATTACAATAAAAAATATATGAAAAAAATAAAATAAAAAAAGAAATGAAAGGGAGAAAGGGAAGGAGGGAGAGAAAAAGAAGAAAGCAAAAGAGAAAGAGAGCGGAAGGAAGGAAGGAAGGAAGGAAGGAAGGAAGGAAGGAAGGAAGGAAGGAAGGAAGGAGGACAGATCAGTCTTATGATTTAGTGATGACCTTCAGTTATATTTTTTTTAATTCTAAAGATTGTTTTTAAAGAAAAAGAAATATGAATGTAAGTACCTCTGCTGAGTCTGCAGAGCATGAAACAGTAAACTCGACACAATAAAAAGTAATAGTGTAACACTCAAAAGCATGGAAAGTCAGCTAGCGGTCCTCCTCCCACTTTTCCCTGGAATGGCCTCCATTTGTGGTTTGGGATTCAACCTGTGAACGGGAGGCATTAGATATGTTTCACTGAAAGGAATGGCCAAGATTCCTTTTCAGATACTAGTAACGCATGCCAAAAGCACTCTGTTCTTCACATCTTGTCACTGTAACTTAAACTTCATATACTTTTAAGTTCTGCTTGGCCTATACTTCTTGCTATTCAATAACATTTAAATAAGTTAATTTATATTAATAACTCTGTATGAAGCTCAAAATTGAAAAAATTCAAACAGCAAGTCCGTATGTCACAACATCTAAATGTCTACTTTTACTTTGAAACTCAAAGTAGTATTTTAAACATGCTAATAACATTATTAGAAGTTCCTAACAACTGATAACACAATTGCCCTTTTCTTGTTCCCATCATTTTCTTCTTCACTAAAAATAATGAAAGCCCAGTTTGTTTGTTAATTTGTTTGTTTCTGCCAGTCCTGGTTTGAGCTCAGGGTCTGAGCACTGTCCTTGGGCTTTCTCAAGGCTAGAGCTCTACCACTTGAGCCACAGCACCACTTCTGGCTTTTTCTACGTATGTGGTAACCAAGGAGTCGAACTCGGATCTTCGTGCATGCTAATAAACACTCTACCACTAGGCCAAACTCCCAGTCCCCCAGTTTATTTTTTTGTAATAGCTAAATTTACCATTAATTTGCCATGAAAAAGTTTCCAGTTTCATAGTCTTTTAAAAAGTACTTAAACAGGTTAGAAACTAGTATGGATCCTGACATCCCCACAGATCTAAACACTATATAAATTCACTCAAGTATGACAAAAATTTAGGTAACCTTTCTCAGAACTTCAGTGGCTCTATAAATACAGGACACATAATCCATTAAGGCAAATTAGACTATGCAAATAAACACTAAGGTCCATTATGCTATATCATTTACAGTAGCTTCATTAACCTTACCTATGTAGAATCAGAGTGATGTTTCTGAGTGCTAGCAACAGCACTGTGCAGTAGTAGGGCTCTGATAAGGAGGACAATGATGCCCCACATAGCAGGAAGAAATCAGAGCGCACTAGCACTAGCCTGATTATGAGAAAGGAGATTCACATAAGCTTGCTATGTAGCCAGCTACATCCACTCATTGGCCAAGCAATTCACCGTGTGTACATCAGCAAAATCATAAACCTCCATAGCACTTTTTAAAAACTGCTACAACAATTTAACTCATGAATGCTGCGTCTAGAACACCAATGTATTCTGATGTTATAGTCACCCCTCAATGTCTACAGGAACTGGATCCAGGACTCCTGCAGATACTAAAGTTAAGCCCCTTATACACAGTGGTATAGCATGTGCATATAATGTCCACATCCTTCAAATCATCTCTATATTACTTATAACAACTAATACAATGTAAATGCTGCATATATATTTTTTACTTATTGGGAATTGTGATAGTCTGTACATATTCAATGTAGCCAGTAGTTTGAACTTAGGGCCATGTACCTGCCAGGAAAGGGCCTTACCTCTTGGTCCACATTCATGGTATTTTTCTCTATACTTTTCAAATATTATTTCACTTTTACCCTAGGCCAGTCTCAAGCATGTAGCCTCAAACTAGACTAGACAAAAATGTTTCCCAAATTGTGGAACCAACTCTTCAGGATGGTTGGCTGAAGCCAGGGACATGGAACTTACAGTTGTAGAAAGATGGGATTAAATTAGACTCACAGGAATTAACCATATGAAATAACTTGGGAAACATCTAAGAATACCAGGATATAAAAAGATATGATAGGGGCTGGGAGTTTGGCCTAGTGGTAGAGTGTTTGCCTAGCATGCACAAAGACCTGGGTTCAATTCCTCAGTACCACATACATAGAAAAAAGCCAGAAGTTGTGCTGAGGCTCAAGTGGTAGAGCTCTAGGCTTGAGAAAGTCCAAGGACAGTGCTCAGGCCCTGAACTCAAGCCCACGACTGGAAAAAAAAAGATATGATAGAAATTTATGCTTTCATTTGTTTAATGGATACTGCATTAAATATGAGAAAGTCTTACAAAGACCAAAGAATAGTTTTTCCTGGCTAGGTATCATTTTGGAATTAGTTATATCAAGGGAGATAGGCAACTAGGCTTTACAGAACTGTATATAAGACTGTAAAGCCTAGTTGCCAGAATATATATCCAAGGTGTACAAATGTACTTTTCATATAAAATTTAGATATTTTTTCTTAGCAGTTCTGGGGTTTTATCTCAGGGTCTCACTCTTTCTGGGAAGGATCACTATTATCACTACTTGTACAACTTTAATCCAAAATGTTGAGCTCTTAATGATTACTTACTAGCCAGTACACTTGTAATCCTAGCTCCTTAGGAGGCTAAGATCTGTCAAAGCCAAACTAGGCAGACAAATTTAAGAGGCATTTATCTCTGATTAACCAACAAAAATCTGGAACTCTGGCCAGGCACAGTGGCTCACACTACTACTCAGGAGGCTGAGATCTCAGAATCAAGGTTCAAAGCTAGCCTGGGCACAAAAGGACCTGAGACTCTTATCTCCAATTAACCTCTGGAAATGTGAAGTTGGGCTCGGCTCAAGTATAGGGGAGTAGCCTTGAGCTGAAGAGCTCAGGGACAGCACCCAGTCTGAGTTCAAGTCCCGTGACACACAAAAAATTAAAATTAAAATAAAAAAATCTGGAACTCAGGGCCTAGACACTGCCCCTGAGCTCCTCTGGTCAAGGCTAGAGCCACAGCACTGCTCTCAGCGTTTTTTGTTTTGTTTTATGTGGTACTAGGGAATTGAACCCAAGACTTGATCCATGCTAAGCAAGCACTCTACCACTAAGCCACATTCCCAGACCCAAGTCTGCTAATTTTTAAAAACTGTTCCACTGTGCACAACTTACTGCCTTTACCTGAAACATCTCTTCCTCCTCCCCAGGAGGCAAATTCCCACCCTCTCCACCTCTTTCTTCCTCCCTGTATTCCCATCGATTTCCATCAGCATGCTTAGAGCCCTGTCATAACTCAGCATTTGCCCGTCGTTCCCTGGCCTCTAGTTACTGGCTGGCACCTCTCCAGGCCCTGTTGAAATAGCACCCTTTTACCTGGGTTCTCAGCCTGTTCGAAGGTCCTTTGAATCAGTTCTAGGTAAAAAAATCTCATGCTCAGTCCTGTGCTTGTCACATTGTTTCTTCTGAAGTTTTCTCTGAACACTAGGTGATTTCTCACCTCTTGGCTTTATCATACCAAATGATAATCATGTTTAATGAAATATGTAGATCTTTTTAGTTTCCAGTTATCCCCATCCATCACACAATCCTCCTGGATTAGATCAGTGAATGGCACCTGGCAGATGTTTGCCGTTCACTTTTGCTACCATGAAACCATGTGAATATTTAATTGTTTAGGCATTATAGAGACTCTCAGCAAACATTTGCTCTGGGTTCTTGGATTAGGAGAACATGGGTGGTAGGCAAAAGGTACATAATAAACCACAACACTACTCAACCAGTGACCTAAAAGCCTTCTGACATCTGACTCTATTGCTTACTAAATCACTACACATAAACAAAGATCCCTCTTTTCATTTCTACTACAAACAATATTTTATAACACAGATCATCAGTTACTTAGTTTATTTTAAATAAGCTAAAGGAAGATACAATAGTTTAGTGTCTTGAAAACTGACATTGAATATATCAGAATGTACTATACTGTTACTAACTTACCAAATAGAACTAGATATATCAATTAATATAATCTGCCACAATCCTGGCTTCCTCCCATATAAGCCTGTTATAGAAATTCATGATGGACAAACATCCATGGACCTTCAGTTCTGTGTGTAAAAGAAAAACAAATTCTGTATATCCAGAGGTACTTGGTAACTGTATTTTGGGGGAGAGTTTGTTGTTTGGGGGTTTTATTTTGGTTTTTGTTTTGAGTCACTCTCTTACTCTATAGGCCAGATAGGCCCTGAATTCACAATTCTCCTTCCTCAGCCTTCCAAGTGCTGAATTACAGACTTGTGCCACCACACCTATGTCTTTTGGTGAATGAAAGTCCACTCTGAGCTTCAGGATTTTCTCAGTGAGAGAAAATAAGTAGAACTCATTCACATACACACACACACACACACACACACACACACACACACACACACACGCTTACACAGTCAGTTTTCTGAATCTTCATACAGTTAGTTGATTTGCCCTAAGAGTTGGATCAGCCATTCAAATTCCTAAAATAACCACACTCTCACCCAAGTAGCATCTGTACTACTTCTTGTGTCTGTCTCCTTCCTGGGCTGTTGTGATATAAGAGGATCGCTTGGTGACTCATCAGGCAAGAGCTAAGTAAGATACTCTGACAAGACAATCTTGGTCCTCCCCTTGGCTCCTGTTCTTACCTGAGCTACTGACCAACAGAACTGGGACAGATAAGACTCAATGACCTCCCTGGGCTCCCTCTACACAAGTTCAGAAATGGCCCTTTTCTAAAGAGAGGTCCAAAACAATGGTAACACTTATCAAAAAAAAAAAAAAAAAAAGTCACGGAGCCAAGTTTGTGCCCTCATTCAAGACCAAGAGTTGCTCTACTTCAGATCACAATGGTGTAGCCAGTAACCTCGCTGGAGTTCTTTTCACACCATCTCTCACTTGTCAATCCTACATAGGCAGGAAGGAAAAGTGCTTTCCTGATTATGGAAACTGCCAAGGGAAGTACGCCCTCTTATCTCATTTTATATTGTTAAAATTTTAGTCCTTTAATAATAAAGCAAATCCCACAGATATTATTTTTCAGGCAAAACAGTAGGGACATGTTTTAAGAACTGTGAAAAATTAAACTAGAAAAAAAATCTTTGGCACTTAGCAATATTTCCATGTCTCTGGGGAAACAGTAAATCCAGAAACTTGATAAATGGATTTTCACTGCGCTACATTTTAATAACACTTTGTACTTTTACAAGATACATTTTTTTTCAACTTTTCTGTCACTACCAATTTTTTCCCCATGAACACTGAAGTCTTCTCATTGCATTCTCTACTCTTGTTTCCTTTCCTCTGATTTCCTTCAAATTAATTTCAACCATGAAAGGAAAATAATATTTTTATCTTGACTATATGTATAAATTCTCATATCTAATCCAAAATGAAGATACATTACAAAAGTAGTTCTCAGAGCCAGACATTGGCTAACCACTTGGGAGTCAGAGAGAGGAGGATGTCAGTTCAAAGCCAGCTCTGGGCCAGGTGTGGTAGCTCACAAATGTAATCCTAGCTACTAGGAGGCTGAGATCTGAGGATCAAGGTTCAAGGCCAGCCAGGGCACTTAAGACCATGAGCCTCTTATTTCAAATTAATCCCTAGAAAAGTAGAAGTGGGGCTGTGGCTCATGGATAGGGCTGTAGCCTTGAGCTGAAGAGCTCAGGACCAATGCCCAGGCCTAAAATTCAAGCCCCATGACCCACAAAAAAAAAAAAAAAAAAAAAAAAAGCCAGCTCTGGCAAAAGTTAGTGAGCCATTACCTCAGAAATAAGCTGGGTATATGACTCCTGCCAGTAACCAAGTACAGAAACAAGAGGAGGCCAGCTCTGGGCATTAAAAAAAAGAAGCCAATATCCAATATCCAATCTGAAAAACCAATGAAAGTAAAAGGTTTAGGGGGATGGCTCAAGTGGGTATAGAGCCCTTGCCCAAAAGCTCAA
This sequence comes from Megascapheus bottae, assembly GCF_031878675.1. Classification (NCBI taxonomy): domain Eukaryota; kingdom Metazoa; phylum Chordata; class Mammalia; order Rodentia; family Geomyidae; genus Megascapheus; species Megascapheus bottae. Next base: position 11,428,731 of record NC_143536.1, read on the forward strand.
GACCAGGAGGAGGAGAAGGAGGAGGAAGAGGGGGAAGAAGGGGAGAAGGGGGAGAGAGAAGGGGGAGGAGGGGGAAGAGGGGGCGAAGGGGGAGGAGGAGGAGGGGAAGGGGAAGAGGAGGAGGAGGCAACGGTGGCATGAGAGGAAGAGGAGGAGGAAAGGGGAAGAGCAGAAGGAGGAAGAGAGGAGAAGGAAATTGGAGGAAGAGGAGAACAAGAATCTACTATTTGATTGTATAAAGGTAGAAAAGTCTCTGGCGTGTAGGACAACTCCAAATCTAGATGAATCTCTAGAAAAGAGTTACAGGCCTCTTCTAACCCTTTTTTTTTTTTTAACAATATTTTCCTTCTGTAGTGAATCTTATGGAGACTCTGTAGGGACTGCTTTCCTAATTTTTACAAAACTCAAGAAAAGAATGAATTAACATAGGCCTCATACATTCAAAAGACCTACTAACTAAGCTGCTGGTGACAAAACCATTGTCAGTGGGAAGCCAGTAGCTCATGCCTGTAATCCTAGTTACTCAGGAGGTTGAGATCTAAAGATTATGATTCAAAGCCAGCTGGGGCAGGAAAGTCTGTGAGATTCTTATCACCAATTAACCACCAAACACCAGAGGTGGCATTGTGGCCACCTCTACAAACTGGTAGAGCATTAACCTCAAGTGAAAAGAAAACTCAGAGATAGAGCACAGATCACGAGTTCAGCCCCACAACCAAAAATGGAAAAACTTGGGCCGGGAGTTTGGCCTAGTGGTTAAAGTGCTTGCCTAGAATGCACGAAGACCCGGGTTCAATTCCTCGGTACCACATACATAGAAAAAAGCCAGAAGTGGTGCTGAGGCTCAAGTGGTAGAGCTCTAGCCTTGAGAAAGTCCAAGGACAGTGCTCAGGCCCTGAGCTCAAGCCCAGGACTGGCAAAAAAAAAAAAATGGAAAAACAAGCCATAAGGAAAAAGTTAGATAATAGGTGACAGCTTAGAGACTAAGTATCCCTCATCTAAAGATGCAAAACTGAATTCCAAAACTCCAAAACTGAAGCTTTTTGAGCACAGATAGAATGCCATGAGTGGAAAATTCTACCCCTGACATCATGGGCTGAGGCACTGCCAAAAAGCAGGTGCTCTAAGGGTATATTGTATGTAATTATTTTCAGGCTGGGTATACAGTGTACCTGAACCAGAAGCAAATCTGTGGTCAGACTTGGACCCCATCTCTGAGCTAACTCATTATGTGCATGCAAATATTGCAAAATCTGAAAAACCTCACATCTAAAAACATCTGGTCTCAACTATTCGAATAAGAAATAATCAATCTGTATCAAGAACCCAACTATAATCCAGGTATCAGTGGTTCATGTGTGTAAATGTAATCCTACATAATTGATAGGCTGAGATCAGGACTGTGGTTCCAGACAGCAAAGTTTGAGTGACTCCTTCTCAATGAAAGAAGGTGGACATTGTGGCATGTGCATATCATCCCAACCATGACAGGAAACTAAAAAAAAAAAAAGAGGTGAATCACTAACAGGCCATGGCAAAAAGCAAAATCCTACCTCAAAAATAATCAATGCTAAAGGGAGGGAAAATAAAAAACTTCCTATTCAGATTTTCTCATCAACTTGCTCTCTAGACTATAAATTCCTTGAGAACAGGGATGAAATTGTCTCTGACACTGCATCTCCAATATCTAACACTGAATAAATTATTAAGCAACTTATAGTTAGAAAACTAGCTATTCTCTTAAATTCAGCAAATATCCATAAGGGCAAGGTTAAGAATCACAAATTTTGAAGTAATGGAGTGACCACAAATGTCACTCAATTTTCTTACTCATTATGATATAAATAGCTAGTATCTGGCACATAGTAGAATAAATTCATATTAAAGTAATTATTCAACCGATTCCCCTAAGACTGACCACATACGTAGACCCATGTAGGCATGGACCCTTTGGAGAAGAGCCCTGCATCATCTGTAGCTTCTGTCCCTTACCCTAGCTGAGAGTGTGGCTTCCAGTTTATGTCAAGAGAACATCCTCTTCCTCCTGAATTCATGAAGTATGGAGGTGGATACATACATATACACACACACACACACACACACACACACACACACACACACAGCTTTTTGAAAACAACCCCAGCAGCTCCAATGCCTAAAATCACCTATTCTTGCAAACTACTGTATCCTAACAATGAGTTAACTTTCTATATTTGGCATCTGTGTCACCTGTCTAGACATATGTCCATCATTTCTTCTTCAATATTCATCCCAGTTAATTATATTCTACAATAAACCCATTCTTCCCTCTTCCATTTCTCTGTCTTATCCTACATACAGATCTTTCCCAGATGGTATAATTAAATATCTGAAAAATAGAATTCTAACTTCATAAAAATGCCCAGAGACCCTGCATTCCTTTTAAACCACAGCAATTACCCATCAGCCTAAAGGCCTTCTCAATTTTAAAGTCTTCTGGGAATAGCCTGACAGGAGAATACTCCAAACATGAGTTAAAGACTCTTTTCACTATGCAGATTACAACTTCTTTGTGAGGTTATTCTCCTAGAAGCAATATATCATTCTCTTAGGATGAGTGTTTAAAGTTCTCTCCAACAAGGACTCTGGAATATGATTTTTTAAAGTGAAGGTTGCTTTTAACAGAAATTCAAATAGAAGTGTGAATTAAAGGGGTAATTTCAGATGTAGTGAAAAGCTGTAATGTCCATTCAGAGTAATGAAGGCACACGGCATTAATCTCCTAAAAAGATTCAAATGCGATGAGTAGAGCAATTCTATTTCTTAGTGGGAACAAATTAAGATGATTTCCCTTACAGAAATTGCCATAATTACAAGTAATTATCTTGTACTCTCTAAATTTACCACTATAGCACATTCTGCAAATATCATTCCCTTCAAATACTTTATTTGGAAATACAGGAGAGATTGTTGCTTTGTGAATTGTGCTACAGAGCTCAAACTGATTATCAGGACTACATAATCTATGTAGTAAAGAGATGGCATTCTGAAGTTGGAAGAGCTTGGAATTCCAAATTTATGATATTGCCCTCATCAGGTAACTAATACTGCCCAGAGGAGTGCAGGCAAAATGAGAATGGCAAACATTCAAAGACAGACTCACATTGAATGTGGGCTTATGCAGGAAACAATGGGAAAATCACTCTCATACGCATGGGGCAATCATGGAAACATGTAAACAGCTGCTGCAGTATTTTTAAAGTCTTTGCTGGGCCAAACAAAAATCCCATCGTTTGCATCCTACTCAGTTTTTCATTTTCCTTTAATATGAGAATGTGGGAAAAATCAGTTACTCACTGGGCATTAGGAGAAGAGGCATGTGGAAACCTAATGTCACCATCTTTGGGGCCAATTACCATCTGAATTTCAACTGGCATTTGAGGTTTATTCTCCAGCCAAATTGGGATTTCTTACCATTGTAAATGACATGTCCAGAGCCTGCCTTTGCCTACAATATCTTCACTGCCTGGACAGCCCCATCTCTGCCTAGTAAAATTCAGATAACCCCCTCACATCTGCTTGAATGTTATTCCACCTTCAAGGTGGAATAAGACTCTTGGTCAACTCATTCCTACCCATTAAATCTCTAAATCCTTCCTCTTCTTCCACCCAACTCATCTGTGCCTACTTAAATTCATTCTCCAAAGAACACTCTTCCTCTCTGGAAATACTTAGTATATCTCATCTCATATTTCAAGAATTACACGCTTGTGACATCCTTTCTTTTCTAGATTATGACAATGTATTTTATTTATATTTGCATTTCCTACAACTCTAGTATCTAATAGTCTGATTATTTAAAATAAGTTTTATTTGTTTTATTTCTTTATTCCCCATCAACACCAATTGGGCATACCTGTAATCCAACATGCTCAGGAGGCTGATAGCTAGAGAATTCTGGTTTGAGGCCAACGTACATTAAAAAAAGTCCAATTAACCAGTAAAAGGCTAGGCTAGAGGCATTGTTCAAGTGGTAGAGCATCAGCCAAACAAACACATAAAGACCTGAGTTCAAACACTAATAACAAAAAAATCGTGTTTAGAAACCTATCACTGAGAACACAAAATGGCTACTGGTTTTTATTAAAGCTGTGAATTTTTATATTAATGTTTAAAAATCAAGTATAATGATAAACACAGTCATAACTATATATACATATATATATGGAACTAAGAAAGCCTGTGGGGATGGGTGGAGTTGAGAGAGATGAGCAATAGAAAGGTTGATACTGATAAGATATATGCACAAAAGTCTATAGTGAGATTATAAACTCTATAGAGTGTATTAATCTTCCTGGCTTATTTGGTAAGTATAATTTTTTTCAAGTAGTAAGACTTAATCCTTAATCATATATGTAATCAAGAGCTCTAACACTGGGATAAATACCCCCTCTCTCCACCCCCAGCCCAGGACAGTATAAATAGGAAGTATACTGTGTTTACACAGTCAATAACTCGCCATTTAAGATCCTACCTTTAAATGGTATCTCTGAAGGCTAGAATTCTTTGCTTAATTTTAAACAATAAGTACATACACTGTTTCCCCACTTGTTCATGCTGTTTTATCAATATTTTAACATGAGCATTGGGGCTGGGAGTGTGGCCTAGTAGTAGAGTGCTTGCCTAGCAATCCCTAAGCCCTGGGTTCAAATACTAGGTACCACCCAAACAGAAAAAGGCAGAAGTAGTGTTGTGGCTCAAGTGGTAGAGTGCTACTCTTGAGAAAGCTCAAGGGCAGTGCCCAGCTCCTGAGTTCAAGCCCTAGGACTGAGGGGTGGGGGGAACAGTGGATAAAAACATTAACACTATATTTTGTAGATTTAAAATACTTTAAAAGTTAGATTAGCCAGACACCAATGGCTTATCGCCTGTGAACCCAGCTATTCAGGAAGCTGAGATCTAAGGATCACTGTTTAAAGCCAGCCCAGCTAGATAAATTTGTGAGACTTATCTCCAATTAGCCTGGAAAAAGCTGCGAGTGGACAGTGGTTCAAATGGTAAGGAAGAACCAATAATCAAAAAAGCCAAACCAGAGTACAAGTCCCTGAGTTAATGCCCAGTATTGCACACACACACACACACACACACTCACAAGTTCTAAGATTTTACCTTCTCACTGATTCATTCGTAGTCCAGTTTGAAGCAATGAAACTGTGTATCGAAGATTCACTTTTAGAAATAAAGTCATAGAGTTCTGTTCAAATTAACATGGATAATTTGCCCACAGTTACAGTTATTTATGGGAAACACTGGTTCCATAATAGCCCAGTTATTCTAAATTGTTTGTTTCATAAACACTATAAACAAGATAGCATTTTTATGGTTCATTAAAATTTCTTGAGAACTACAGCTAACATCAGAAATAATTAGAACAGCAGTACATTCAGATAATGAATTACTCATCAATGAGAACTTTTTCATGTTTGTGTAAACTGACATACATTGTTTACTTGTCACGGAAGTTATTCTGCCTTTACTTAAAGGGTCATCCATAGTCCCCGCCCCCTTACTCAGTCCTTTGGCATTATGTCCACTGGCCCAAAGTTATGAAGTGTGGGTAGTTTGTGGTAAAAATCCTCTTGCTCTCTCCATTCCCAGATGCCTTCTAGTCCTGTCCACAGTGTACAACTCCTTTCCACTTAATGTTTCTTGGTAACCTGAGTGGCCCACCTCCACTTCTAACAAGGCCTTTTAGTGACAGTGGTCTCCATGTTTCATGATCTCCTACCAGCTTCATCAGGTGCTTATACAGATCTCATGTCTTAAAAGTGCTGATGGATGACAGAACAACACAACTAACAAAAAACAACAAACAAAAGCTACAATGACGTTTGCATTTTGCAGTGGATTTTTAAAGCTATTCAGTTGGCTGAGGTGGAAGGATTAGGAAGGATTTGGCTGAGGTGGCTTTAGTCCAGGAGTTCAAGACCAGCCTTAACAACATAGGAAGCTCCTGTCTATTTTTTTTTAACGGAAAGGGAAAAGGAAAGGAAAATAGCCATAGATGTGTCTGAAAACAAATAAACATCTTGATGTCTTCAAATTGTGCCATCTACTTAGCTGGTCCTTAAAAGCAAACCTGACCCTAGACTGGAAAGTCATAGGGCAGTACAGAAGCAGAACATCCTGTGGACAGGGCCCTCTCCTTAGGGACCCAGGTCAAGGCCCATCCTGCTACTCTGCTTTCCGGTCTGCAACGCTGACTGATCCTTATGGTTCCTTTCTAAAACTGCCTGGTCTAAGTATTATAAATACTATCTGATAAACCTACATTAAAAAAAGGAATATGGAAACAAGAGGTTTATCTTTGTGATTGTTGTTCTTTATGTACTATGTTATTTCTTTTCTCTTTTATTCCCCTTATGGTTAATCTCATGTGGTTACTGTATGTGACTTAGTTATGTGGTATGGGGAAACAGGGACAAAAACATGAGAAGGGTAATCAATGTGCAAGAACTAATGCACTTACTACTGACAAATGTAACTGTAGTCCCTCTATACATTACCCTGACAATAAAAAAAATAAATAAAAAATAAAACAAAGGGCTGGGAGTTTGGGCTAGTGGTAAAGTGCTTGCCTAGCATGCACGAAGACCCGGGTTCAATTCCTTGGTACCACATACATGGTTAAAAGCCAGAAATGGTGCTGAGACTCAAGTGGTAGAGCTTGAGAAAGCCCAAGGACAGTGCTCAGGCCCTGAGCTCAAGCTCGGGACTGGCAAAAATAAATAAATAAAATTTAAAAAATAAAAAAAAGGATTGCTTAAAATAAGTACTATTTCTGTAATAAAAATAAATTTAGTTAGTATGTAATGAATGTATTTTAAGTTATTTGTTTACCTATTTATGAACTTAATCGCTTTTTTGAGACAGAATTTTGCTATGTAGCCCGGATGGGCCTGGAACTCCTCCCTTCTCTTTCCTAAGTTTTGGGATACATGCCAGGATTACAGGTGTTCACCTCAAGGCCTATTTCAATTATTTAGTAATAATAGATTCCTTGATCACTTCTTCTCAAAGGCAGTCACATACACTCTCTAGGCTATAAAACTCTACCCTCCACATAAACACTCTCCTAATTTGCCTCTGCAATGGATTTTGTTACTGTTAGATTTTTTGGTTTGGTGTGAGGCAAAGTCTTGTCATGTGCCTATGCTGCACTCAAAATCCTAGCATAAATGATCTTTCTGCCTTAGTTTCTAAAGTAGTTGGGGGACTACAGGCACACATTAGTATACCCAACATTACCATGCTTTTTTGTTACGCGTATATTTGAGTAACATAATGGAAAATGCCAAGCCAAAAAGTTCATACAAGGGGATAGTATGATTTACCATATCATTCAAAATGTTTTTAGTTTCTATGCTGATCTATCTTCAAATGTTTCTAAACCTTAGTAATTAATGACATAATAAATAATAAGTTCACTCACAAAAAGATCACTACTCCATTACTTAGAACACAGCCTATAACCAGAAAGAATATAAAAAGAACAAATGTCAACTCCTTCTTTAAAACTGGACATTTTGAGCTGGGCACTGGTAGCTCACACCTGTAATCCTAGCTACTCAAGAGGCTGATACTGAAGATCCCGGTTCAAAGCCAGCCTGAACATGAAAGTAGGTAAAACTCTTTCCCTTTTTTGCCAGTCCAGGGCTTTGGGCTCAGGGCCTGAGCACTGTCCTTGGTCTTTCTCAAGGTTAGGAGTCTACCACTCGAGCCACAGCACCACTTCTGGCTTTTTTTTTCTATGTATATGGTACCAGGGAATCAAACCCGGGTCCTTGTTCATGCTAGGCAAGCACTCTACCAGTAGGCTAAACTCCGGCCCTGGTAAAACTCTTTACCTACAATTAACCACCAGAAAACAAGAGTGGCATTGTAGCTCAAGGAGTAGGGCAGTAGCTTTGACCTGAAGAGCTCAAGAGTTCAAACCCCATAACCAACAAAAAACAAAAACAAAACCTGGGGCGGGGAGCATGGCTTAGTGGTAGCGTGCTCACCTAGCATGCATGAAGTCCTGGGTTCAACTCCCCGAACCACATACACAGAAAAAGCGGGAAGTGGTGCTGTGGTACAAGTGGCAGAGTGCTAGCCTTGAGCAAAAAGTGTCCAAGGACAGCCCCCCAGCCCTGAGTTCAAGCCCCAGGAATGGCAAAAAAAAAAAAAAAGCCTGGACACTTTGTTTTTGTTTGGTCTTCGTTGTTGTTTTAGGCCAGTACTGAGGATTCAACCCCAGGCATCAGGCTTGCTAAGTGCTGCTGCACCACTTGAGCCATACCACTGACTAAAACCCAGGCTTTCTTAAATTTCAAGTAATTTGAATAGATTTAATATTGATATACTTAGATCTGGCTGGTAATCTTTTTAAAATTGTTGGTCCCAAATGCAGCATACTCACTAGACATTATGTTGAAAATAAACTATACAATTGTATGTGGGGATGGAAGGGAAAAGCTAGGAAAGAGGGTGAGAGTTTAGCCTAGTGGTAGAGTGCTTGCCTAGCATGCACGAAGACCCTGGTTCTATTCCTCAGTACCACATACATAGAAAAATCTGGAAATGGTGCTGAGCCTCAAGTGGTAGAGCTCTAGCCTTGAGAAATCCCAAGGACAGTGCTCAGGTGCTGAGTTCAAGCCCCAGGACTGGCAAAAATTTAAAAATAAAGAAATAACTGGGAGAGAATGAGGAAAGGAGTGACATTATCCAAAAAGAAATGTACTCTTTACCTATCTTACCCAACTGTAACCCTTCTGTATATCACCTTCATAATAACAATAAAACATTTTAAATAAAAATTAAATTAAAAAACAGAAGTGTTGGGCTGGAAATGTGGCCTAGTGATAGAGTGCTTGCCTAGTATGCATGAAGCCCTGGGTGGATTCCTCAGTACCACATAAACAGAAAAGGCCAGAAGTGGTGCTGTGGCTCAAGTGGTAGAATGTTAGCCTTGAACAAAATAAGCTCAAGGACAGTGCCCAGGCTGCCCAGGCCCTGACTTCAAGCCCAGGACTGGTATAGATAGATGATAGATAGATTAGATAGATTAGATAGATAGATAGATAGATAGATAGATAGATAGATAGATAGAGATACAAACATTGGTTCCCTGAACTATTCATGTTTCTTTAGTAAGATGAGCATTGATGAAGCTACACAATAGCAGAATGACTTTGAACAACATAGAAACACAAGTACAAACTGTCCAAAGAAGGCATAAAATTATGTAGAAAGAAGCAAAACATTAATGTGGGCCACTTGGTATAATAACAAGCCATTTCACCTTCCTTGTTGGATAAGTGTCTTAGAAGAATCATTCACATTTATAAGCACAATCCTGGGCCATCCAGAGAAGTTTAAGGCATTCTTAGCATCTTCTGTTTAAGAAAACAGGAAGTATGAAATATATTTTTGAAAATTTCACACTAAAAATGGTTGAAACTTTTAAGATTGTCAATTAATCAATCTTGTTTTTTGTTTTACTTTCATTTTTGTTTTGTGGGTCATGAACTCTGGGCCTGGGTACTGTCCCTAAACTCTTCAACTCAAGGCTGGAGCCACAGCACCACTTACTGTTTTCTATTGGTTAATTGGAGATAAGAGTCTCTGGGACTTGTTAGTGCCCAGACTGGCTTTGAACCTCGATCCTCAGATCTCAGCCTCTTGAGTAGCTAGGATTACAGGCATGAGCCACTGCACCTGGCTAAGACTGTCAATTAATTAATCTTATTTGAGTTACCAGGTAATTCACAAAAATACCAGAGATAAAAAATCCATGTGGTGATTTTCCATGGACACCATAGTAATCCTGTAAGTGTGTGTGTGTCTGTGTGTGTGTGTGTGCATTCTAGTTGTGTTCATTTGTACATACAAAAATGCAAAATACAGTACAAACTGCCAGAACAGTAAACTAATATAATGGAGAGTCAAGATTCTCACTTATGTTTTTTTTTGTTTTGGGGTTTTTTTTTTTTTTAGTTTTTTTTGCAAGTCCTGGGCTTGGGCTCAGGGCCTGAGCACTGTCCCTGGATTTTCTCAAGGCTAGGGCTCTACCACTTGAGCCACGGCACCACTTCTGGCTTTTTGCTACATATGTGGTGCCGAGGAATCGAACCTGGGTCTTCGTGCATGCTAGGCAAGCACTCTACCACTAGGCCAAACTCCCGGCCCCAATTCTCACTTATGTAAAGAAGTTAATATTCAGTCTATTTTCAAATATGTATTTTTACTTTCCATAAAACATTGGATAAATCAGTCAGGTGACAGAGGCTCATGCCTGTAATAGATACTCAGGAGGCTGAGATCTGAGGATGGAGTTTCAAAGTCAGCTTGAGTAGGAAAGTCCATGAACCTCATCTCCAACTAATTACCAAAAAGCTGGAACTAGAACTGTGGCTAGAATGCTAGCATTGAACACAAAAGCTCAGAGATAGTGCCCAGGCCTTGAGTTCAAGCTCCAGAATCGGCACATACACACAACACACACACACACACACACAGGCACCCACGCACGCACTCACACGCACGCACTCACACTGGACAAACCAGATTATATAATTTCTTAACAGTGAATATTTATTGTAATCTTTGTTACAATATGCAACTGTAGCAAGTGGTCCCAGGGTGTGTAACAAATTTTCCTGGTAGGTTTCTTCCACATCTATGTTCTACATCTACTGCATGTCTAAGAGAGAATACACAGACACAGTAGGTTCCCATGGTGACCTTTGGCTCCCTATTCTACTAGGTTACTGTTCCAAATGGTAACTGCTCCACACCACATATGCCTTACTATCTGTGCTTTGCCTGGCTCAGTCCCCAAATGTGCTGTAAATTTGAAATACTACCTCCCTCAAAAGAAATGATACTGGAAATATGGGGGCATTTATGAGTGGATATTGGCTTACATAACCAGACATATGCTAGAGAAATCTCACTCTCTAATAGTCCAAACTGAGAGATCCCTCCCAGTAAAGGAACTTATGTACAGCTGACAACCCATCAAACTTCTTTCATGAGCACTTTCTAGGGAAAAAAAAATGCTCAGTTTATTACCCTCATGTAAGTCCAAGGACAGAATTTCCTATTTTTTCTTAAAATGTATGCCAGTAAAGCACACAATGTTCAAAATAACAAAGACAGAAAAATCTAATGGCATCATCTAAAGGACAACACACTCTGCAAAGGGAATATAGTCAAAGGATCAATCATGTGAGAATGAGAACTCCTAGGGACAGAAATCTGAAAATGGGCAGGGGACTAACAAGAAAGTTCAGGACAAACGCTTCATATAAATCTAAAAATGTCAGCTAAATGATATAATTTTTATAGCTTTCAATAAAACTACATGGTTTTAGCACATCAATAGAGGCAGAGTCTTAAGCGCAGCCACACATGGTTATTAATGATATAATGAATTCACTGTGGAGTCTGGAGTTGACAGGACTGGCCAGGACTTCAGCTTTCTCTCGCCTACTTCCACCGTGTTTTCACAGCATGTCATCATGGTGACTGACTAGCAAAGTGAAGGTGGCTGCTGGCACCCTTTCTTGAAGTTGGGCCAATTAAACCCTGCAGCCTCTCACCCTGGCAATGTTTACTGGCTAGTCCTGAACTGTAAAGGTGCCAACTCAGATTTCCTCATCACCAGTTCCCTTCACTTCATATCAAGTCTATCAACTACTCCCTCGCCTCTCCAATGTTCCTGGAAGTAGTCTTCTATAGATGACCATTCCCATGAAATTTATAGAATGAAGGGAATTAAGGCTTGTTTTGTGGTGTTTACAGTCATGGCACTGCTGCCCTGGGATCATGTGTCATCAATGCTGCCCAGTGGGAGCTAGGTCACTAATTACGCAACTTTTTTCTCTTCTATGAAAATTGAGGCGATGTTCACATAACATAAATTGATCATTTTAAAGTCTACAATTCAGAGAGAAGATTTAGTACATTCTCAATGTCATACAACTACCACTTCATGCATGTGGCTTTATTTTTAAGCTAAGATAGTAGGGATAAAGATAAATTTGCTAGGAAGACTTCCCAATAACTGACTCATTAAAGGAAACAGCCAACTGCCTGAAGAACATCCATTCATTCAAACATTCAGCTCCTCTCCTGTGTCCATGCTCTCTAAATCTAAACTAGAGACAAATAAACTGACAGCTACAGAGCACAGCTAGGACTGTGACCCATGCAACTACAAAGGAGGGTTTGGACAACTTTTGTCTAGTAACAGAAGAATGGTTGATAGGATTGGGTAAGGAGGAGAAGGCTGACTTTATTCTTAGGATAGGACAGCCTCGAGAGCAGGATGAGTTAAGAAGAACAGGAAGTATTCCGTCAGAAGGAAGAAATATAGTAGGTCACATATAGCTATACTGTAGGGCCATGAGGAAAAACATAATAAGTGTGCCTTTCACATGCCAGGCACTATTGTAAGCATTGTTACATACTCAAGTCATACTAAAAGCTGGATACCATTCTGGAATTCCTTGACTGGTTTCAGGGTTCATTCTCCTCACCACTATACAACCTAAACTACAGCTGCCTTTTATTTGCAATCTTCTTTTTAATAAAATGAGTTGCTGAAGCCAGATCTTTCATGTTGGAAGATACAGCATGAAAATGTACTGGAGGTTAAGTGAGTGGCTGGTGTGGATCATGCATGAACATCCCACAGCCCCTGAGCAAGGGGCAAACTGTACCTTTCTCTCCTACAGTGCCTTTGACCCTGCACAGCCTAGGATGTGTGCTCATCCTACTCTTCAGACCCCTACTGGACCTTGGAGAGACAGGGCAGGGTTCTAGCAAGGTCAGGAACATCAGCAGATGTGTGCTGTTTAAACAATTACTTGGAAGGAATAAGGTAAAAGCTGAGGGGGGAAAAAGAGAGCAAAGAAAGGAAAATCATTAGGATGCCATTTGCAATAGTTCCAGAAAGTGATAATGAGGCGCTAAACTCCAACAGTGGGGAGTCAAATGTGAAAGATTAAATGACTTGCTCAAGGACAAGAGTCAAGGGAGCTGCCAGAACCAAAACAAGGGTCTCCAGGTTACACTGGCCTGGGATCCTTATACAGAATGGATTTGCAAAAATACTGATAGCATAACATTTTTTAAATGTCTTTTTTTTTCCAGCCCTGGGCTTTTTTATCTCAGGGCCTGAGCAGTGGCTTTGGGCTTTTCCTCAATCTAGCACTCTACCACATGAGCCACAGCACCATTTCCGGCTTTTCTATGTATGTGGTAAGGAGGAATCAAACTCAGGTCTTCGTGCATGCTATGCAAGCACTCCGACACTAGGCCAAACTCCCAGCTCAGATGTCTCTTATTTTTCAGGTCTGATTTCATATCATTAAATAAAACATGACCCATATAGCAATATCAGCTACATAGCATTCAAAAAAGTAACTATTTACTATAGCTGAGACATAGCCTCGTTATCCAGAAAAATAATACCTCATCACAAAGCAAATATAGAGATTTGAAATATACTCTTTCATAAAATAAGCTATTTCCAGACATAAATTTGCAGGACATAATCCTTACAAGTGAGTTTCCAAACAAGCTTTTCAAATGAAACTCCATTATAGAAGTCATTTAAGAAGCCAGACTCACATTTTATTAATGTGACAAATATAACAAGATAAATATATCATATGATTCTCAAATGACATAATTAATGTAGCTTATGTGACAAATTCCTATTAATGATATTTTATTATGTGTGAACAGTAAAATAACATCAGATAAGCAATGAAAAAATCCAATCAGCAGCAGCCTTCCAGAAGGTTTAGACTGCAGTCTTATTTACACAGTGTTATCTGATACTAATCCCTAGATTTTAAAGAGCAGAAATCTCTTCAGAATTGTAAACAAACATGTTCCTGGGAGATGAGCACTTTAATTACTATCATTTCTGCAAATACAAGATAAAAATAATGTAATGCAGGATGGTTTATAAGGTGAAACCTGGGAAAGCATATTTAGCCAGTTGGATTAGGTTCCTGGAATAAAAGGATTGGTTCACAACAACAGAGCAGGAATGCTATAGAGCCTGGTGTCTTAATCAGGTCTTCTAGGAAGATTTTGTCGAAAGTGGCTCCTGAGGTTTCCTGCAAACAGAATTAGAATCAAGACCCAAGTATTCTGTTTTTTAAAAATAATCCACTACAGCTCAGTATCTGTGAATCAACTGAAATATCGTTAAGTCTAAAAACACCAGTTGTATTATTTACTTTTACATGAAATAAGTATTTATTGAACAACTATATTATCTTGGTACCAGAAAAGAGGAAATACTGCTCCTGAATATAAGAGGCTAGAAACATAATGAAGAGGCTAGACAGGAAGAGATTAGCGTTATTTGCCTAATAAGGTGGAGAGAGAGTCCAATCAATATAACAACTCTCTACCTAAACAGCTAGACTTTAAATGCTCCAAGAATTCAGAAGTAGCTAAAAATCAGAGTTTCTTTTTTTATTATTGTAATTAGTAAAAGGGTTACATGATATTTGCCAGATAGAAGGTGCATTAATTCACATACATTGATACCCTTTCACATGTCTTGGTACCCATTATCCTCCCCCCCAACCCCCCCCCCAGAGTTTCTTTAAGAGGAAAAAAAAAAGCCAGGGGTGAGAGGACAGCATCTTGATGATGGTACCTCAAATTAGGGGAGCAAATCTCTTACTGAATGTCCTGTATTGGCTTCTGCACTGTGTCTTCCTTAGATGGATGTTCCTGGTACCAAAGTTTCCATATATAATAGCACAAGACCCGGCCCAATTCTAGTGCTGACTCTGCCATACTGTATGACTTGGAGGTAAGTCACTTTGCGCCTCTAAATCTCAGTTTCCTTATCTCTAAGATGCAAGTTAAAACACTCTTTACCTCAGTGGATAAGAATTAATTGAAAGCATAAAGACCAAGTAGAGATGCCTATAATAAAGCAGGTATCTAATAAATGTTACCTGCATATAAATATTCTTACCATGATCAGATCTGGACAAGTACCTAGAATCTTGCTTTTTGTGTTTATTGCTGTATAGCTGGCATGGAAAAAAAAAGCTTTCCACATCTAGTGTATACAATTTGAAGCATTTGGAAATAAAAACATATAACTATGAATCTTTTTAGGATACATAGCATAGCTCTTGGTATGCCTAAATACTGGATCCTAAGCTATTCACTGATCATGGTGACTTGACCTGGTGAATCATGTTCCGATGGTTGCTATGTGAAAAAGTATTATAATCTCAGGGAATAGTCCAGACTCATATTTTAAAAACCTATTTTGGGTTTTTAGTTTAGCCAACCTAGTAAGCAGAGAAGAGAAGCAAAGAACTCCCCTTCGGTTGTGGACCCTACTGCATGTTCAGTCACGAACAAAGAAATGTGGAATCTAATCACTCTGTTGTAGCAAACCCAAACTGGTAGTGGCCTACAGAACACCGTGACAAGCAAGCTACCAACCAGTCTAACACCGAAGCCAGCTGCAGACAAGCACTGCTTGCGGCAGTATTCTTCCTAGTGTTGTTAAAATCACATCATTGCAGTATCACTTTTCATCTGGAGTGTAAATGGTTTTTATGAAACAGTTTGGTAAAACACATGGCATGTGACTGTACCACTACAAATGTGTTAGCAGACCTAGCCAGAAACCATGCATGTGTCTGATCATGTGAGCATTCTGGCAAAAACCAGAAAATAACCCCAATCTTTGTGAAGACTTATGGGTGCTTCACTGGCATGGGATATTGAGCCTTTTCCAGGGTAGCTTCCATTTTCAATGCAGAAGGAGCAAGAATTGTTCTCAAGCTACCACCAAAACAATTGTGCAGAATCTGATGGCTCAGCTTATTTTTTCAATCTTCTATGAACTCTACAAAATTATATCTGGGTCCCTATAACATGATGATTTGAGATTATGAGCACAGTGAACAAACAACCTTCTGCTATTGCAATTTAAGCATTACAGAGTGTGTAAATGCCACAGAGTGAATCCTGACACTTGAAACACAATCTTTTGGAGTCCAGAAATCCACCTGACTGCCAAGAATAATACTTCCGTGGTTCAAGCAATACCAGTACCCAGAGGGCTCTCTACAGACATAACCACATGAGTTACTGCATATGAGGTAAAATAGAAAAAACAGACATTTACAAATGTACAATTTGCAGACATCTTTAAATTTCTCATAAATATTCAATTTACAAGTACAGAAGAAATGGAGGACTTGAGAAATATGCAGCATCTGTTTACATTGCTTAATTATATGGTTTCTTCTGTGGATTTTCCTCGTCCTAACTCTATTTTGTGGGGGACTTGGGGTGGGAAATCCATGGCTCCCTGGGCCCGAGTCAGTGAAATCAACCTCACTGGAAGAATCCCTGTGAGAACATCTGAGCGAGACAGAATTCGGGATGTCACAGGACAAAATCATATCAATTAGACATCAAGGAAAACCTTCAGTTCACCAGGCTATAGGGAAGCAGGGTCTAAAGATAAAACAAATGCACTGAACCTTCTCCAGCACTTCACGCACGATTTCTACTTCAGTTCTTATGTAAAACTCGGTATCGCACATCACCGCACAAAGAAAGAGTCAGTTTAGCTAGCTCAAGTAAAACAGCACACGGCTGCTAACCGAGACAGGTCGCTCTGGGGAGGGAGGGGCACAGCACACGGAGTCCGCCGTTTCCCTTCAGAAGAATGTCAATAAAAACCGCGGCCAGAGGAGGTACAAGGAGGGGGTGGGGAGTTCTTCTACGAACCCAACCTCCGGGTTCACCTAACGTTAGCAGCAGTCAGACAACTTGGCCAAAGCCAGCCCCAGCCAAAGGTAGAGCTGCCAACAACTTGAAGAAAGCTGTCCTCCCCCGCCCCCCCAATCCCGGGGTAGGGACCGGCCCCACATTTAGAAACGTTATTCGAGGACCAATGGCAATGTATTTTGATAGAACCACTGGATTTTTTTCCCTTGAGTTCTCAACAAAGGAGCCATATTAGGAAATAATCTGGAAAGAGTGAAGTGCCCCCCGGCCTCGCTGATGCCCACGCAGCGCTCGTTGGTGCACAGACGACTTCCCCCCCCCCCGCCCACGCGCGCACAAAGGCCGAGCCCGCGGGCGGGTCCCGGCGGGCGGCCCCGGGCACCGTGGCGCGGGGCCGGGCCAGCAGCGGTGCCCCAGCCAGGCGGTTGCACTGGGACTGCTCGCCCCCCAGCGGGGCCCCGCGGAAGCAGCGCCAGGGACTGTTAACCCCTAGGGGACATAGGTGCGACGACACCCCACCTGCGGGGCCACCGAGGAGGTCAAGGTCCCCGGAGATGGGGCGCCCCACCCGCGCCCCGGGCCCGGGAGTCCCGGGCTGGCTGTGAGCAAAGCTGGCTGCATCCCCAGCCCGCAGCCTCCAACGAGCGAGCGGTGCCCCAGCTGTCATGGTCCACGCGCCCAGAGGGAACTCGGGGAGGGGCGGGGGTC
This sequence comes from Megascapheus bottae, assembly GCF_031878675.1. Taxonomy (NCBI): domain Eukaryota; kingdom Metazoa; phylum Chordata; class Mammalia; order Rodentia; family Geomyidae; genus Megascapheus; species Megascapheus bottae. The sequence goes on from NC_143536.1 coordinate 11,446,257, forward strand.
ACACTTGGCAACTCGCCCCTAAAGGGGCGCAGCCTGTCCCTGGGGCTGGGAGAACCCGGCGGCGACGCAGGACAAGGGGCCTCCCCGAAGCCGGGCTCCGGACCGACACTCACCTTCTTCCGGGGCTGCCATTTCATCATATTTGTACCGCCGGGGCGAGGAGCATCAAGGCGCTGGCTGGGGGCTCGGGGCGGACGCGGGACAGCGGCGGCTGCCAGTCCTGCCGCCTCCCCGCCCCTATGGCTTCCCCATGTCCCTGAGAAGGGAGCGAGCCCGCCGTCCAGTCTTACCGCCGCTGGCTGCGCTGGGAGTGCGTCCCAGACCCCGGGCTAGGACGCCCCGGCAGCCGCCCGCGGACTCCGGCCGCGGGGCATTTTCCCTCGCTGGCGCCCACAGGAGGAACCTGGAGTCCACAGCAGAGGGTCTCGGAGCTGTCTGTCTGTCTCTTCCTTCGGGGTCTCGGAGCTGACCGTCCGTCCGTCCGCAGACCCTCTCTCACAGCAGAGACTGAGACCGAGACCCAGAACGCGTGCTGCGACGGAAACCCAGCCCGGCTCGGGCCATCCAAACCCCTCTCGGCGAATTCTCCTCTTCTCAAAAAAAGATTAGACAAGCAATCAAACCCTCACGCGCAGCCTGGAGCAATTCCCAACATTCTGAGTGGATTTCGTTTGTAAAATTTCGCAAAGAAAATTCCAAAAATCTGTAACCAGAGCTTCTTTACGCTGTTTTCTCTTTCCTTCTTGGATAACTTGGGGAAAAGGATCTGCCCTTCCCGAAATGGCTATGTTCCCTGAGCACTGTAAATAGGAAAACTTGGTTTGTGTGTTTAGAATTTTTTTTCTTTTAATTCCCAAGAACCTTAGTGGGGAAAGGCTGGAAGGAAATCCTGCAAGAACCAAACTCCACAGCTCAGCCTGCACTAATGACTTCCTTCCCTTCAGTGCAAGCAGTGCCTGCCCGGCTCCAGCCACACAGAGCACACGGCTTCTGGGTCTTAGTGCCACGACTTCTGATCTGCTCCACCGAAGAAAGGAAAGCTACAATTCCAGAGGTCCCCAAGGGCCCCAAAGGGGCCAGTCAGAAGTCATCTACAAAGTCAGGAAACCTTCTCAAAAGACATAGGGAGATCTATGAGTTGTATGGAGAGAAAAGAAGGAAAGGAATGGACTAGCCAAAAAGGTTACCAAAAAAAATGCAATTTAAAGAAAAGATTCAAGGTCTCTAAACAAGGTAAGAAATCTTCAGAAACTTTCCCCCAGTGGATTTAAGTATAAATTGTATTTGCTTCTCCAAACTTAGTTCTTGCTGGCTATGTTGCCCAGGTTGTTCTGGGACTTGTGAGCTTGCTAGTCTCCCATCTCAGCCTACTAAGTAGCTGGAACTACAGGCACCTACCAACATTATGGTTAGTGCTAATTGTATACTGTAAAAATAATACTATAGACCCTGTACCAGTAGCTAATGCCTATAATCCAAGCTCTTTAGGTGGTGAAACCTAAGGGTTGAGGTTCAAAGACAGCCAGAGCAGGAAAGTCCCTGAGACTCTGATCTCCAGTTAACCAGTAAAAACCCAGAAACAAAACTGTGGCTCAAGTGTTAGAGCGCCAGCCTTGAGCACAAAAGCTCAAGAATAACAACCAGAGCGGGGCGGGGCGGGGGGGGGGGGGGGGGGGGGGGGGGGGGGGGTTGGCCTATTGGTAGAGTGTTTGTCTAGCAGGCACAAAGACCCAGGTTCGATTTCTTGGTACAACATACATAGAATAAAGCCAGAAATGGTGCTGTGGCTCAAGCGTTAGAGCTCCAGCCTTGAGAAAGCCCAATGACAGTGTCAACTCCCAGGGGTCAAGCCCCAGGACAAGCAAAAAAAAAAAAAAAAAAAAAAATAGAACCTAGACCTTGAATTCAAGCTCCAGAACCAGCATGCATGCACACAGGCACACACATACACACATAAATGCTATAAATATTGAGTTTCATTTATCTTGTGTGACATGATCCCATCTTATTTAAGATTAGTCTATAAATACTATACAATTCTGTTGATTATCATCCAACAAATCTGTCATCTCCCAACTTGAAGCTGTTGGTATCTGAAAATAGGTAATTTAATCTACTAGAATACTAATTGGTTCACCCACCATTGTTTATCTAACTATCTCACAGTTCCGTGTCCATTTTCAGAATTTATCAAAATGGAGAATTATATTTAGATTAAGTACTAACTATACCACATTATTAAAACATAAACAATTCCAGGCAACCCTCAGTACCCATGAAGGACTGTTTTGTCCATTTTCCAGATGACAACACTGAAGTTATTTGCTCAACCAAGACACAGAGAACACATGGCCAGGGATGGCCTGATCCTAGAGCCTCTGCCCTATATTCAATGGACGGCATGGCTACATGCCAACCTAATCTCTCATCTTAGTAAGCCTATTAAATATAATAACTTAAGTAGCTACTGTTTGCAGCCCCTTTTCTAGGCACAAGAACTTTCAGAGGCTCTCTTGCTCTAACTTCAGGCAGCAGTCACAAAGAACAACACTCTCTTGTGTACATACTAACATACCCAAACTATAATAGACAACTCCACATACAAATCCTACTAGTATCAAAAGTCCAACAAATTCCAAACCAACAAATTTAAAGCCATCAATCTACCCTAATATGAGCATCTCTTCCTAACAGCCCTTTTCCTGCCCATATACCATTATTCTTCCAGGATCACAAACTAAAACCTTTAACATCATTATTCATATCTATCACCAAGTCCTCTCACGTTTTTCCTAGACATCAAATTCCTCCTGCTGACATCTGAAAACAGAGCCTCACAAAACATAGGATAAAGAAGAGAGAGGCTAAGCCCCTAAGCTAGGGGAGGTTAACAAAAAGGAAAGAAGTCCTCTGAGAAGACAACCAAGCGCTTACTGCTTTAGCCAAAAGAACAACTGATAAATTATATGTCAGCTGATATTCTAGGAGTTAAGAGGAGAAACCACAAACAGGCATGGCTGAGAAAGGCTTTTCAAAGGAACTCAAGATGAAAGTTCTAAGGCCATACTACCTATTCTGGAACCAAAGGCCAGGGTATGTAAAGTGTTTGTGCTGCTATTCAGGACCTGGACCCTACCACCCTTAGAGCTCATACTTTGCCCTTCTGCCATCCCTGCTTCTCACTGTCCCTTGAACATGTGTGTCCTCTGCCTGGATCACTCTTTCCCCACGCACCTCCCCCTGGTTCCTGCAGGGCTATGTTCAAATACGGTATTAGAAAGCTGTCTCTTACCATTCCTCCTAAAATATACCCCATATCTTCTATCCTCCCTACCCTTCTACATTCCCTTTCATAGCCCTGGACATACTTCTATTTGTTTCTTTATTTTATAAATTGTCTGTTCATCCCACAAGAACATAAATTCTAAGGAAGGGAGGTCTTTATTAAAACACATACACTTAGTGACCAGAGCCTGACATGCAGCAGGCAACCAATAAATATTTGTTAAATGTATCGTTGAAAGAAAGAGAAAAGGTAGGATAGTGTGAGCAAAGAAGCATAATGGAAAATGTATTCAAAATACAAAATAATGACCTGACTAAAATATAAGACCTGATCTGAAGATACAGTTCAACCCTCAGCACTGCTGAATTAAATTATACATTCAATCAAAAGTCTTTACAAATAAAAATTTTAGAGATCTTATCACTTTTGTACCTAGAACAGTATCTAAGACAGAAGTACTTGGTGTTTATGGGCTAAAAGAATGAATGTTGGGGAAAAGCCAGAGGAATAATGAACAAGAGAAATTCTATTCCATTTCATAGGATGGAGAGGATACTTGTGCTGTAGATACTGAAACCGGAAGACTGGAATATAGGCAAAGGAATTCGGATGCTATCTTACAGAGGCACAGAAGGAATTAATAAGAAAGGGGCACCGCTCAAGCAATATTTAATTTTTTGGCCAGTCCTGGGCCTTGAACTCAGGGTCTTAGCACTGTCCCTGGTCTTTCTCAAGGCTAGAGCTCTACCACTTGAGCCACAGCATCATTTTCTCTTTTTTCTATGTATGTGATACTGAGGAATCAAATCCAGGTCTTTGGAATGCTAGGCTAGCACTCTACCACGAGGCCAAACTTTGTTTGGAGACAAGGTTGTGTTATCCATACTGGTCTTACACTCCTAGGATTAAGGGATACACCTGCTTCAGGTTCCCAAATAAGTAAAACTACAGACATGTGCCACTGAACCCAGCCTGAAGCAGCAATTCAAGTGACAATGCTTCTTCAACAATAAATAACCACTGCCTGAATGATAGCAGTTGCAGCCGTTTTTAGAATCAAAGGAAAAGTTTTTACCTTGCTCCTAAAATTCTCAGAAAAGCAATATAGGTGACATGAATAAATGGAACAGGTCTAAGACTAAAAGAAGAATCATGAAGACTGTGAACCCTGAGATACAGAAATCACATAATGGGGGCAGCTGCCACCCAACACCAGTGAGTTGATGACAGGCATGAATATCCATCAATCAGTGCCAGATCCACTAAACTCAAGAGAATCCACAAGTTTTCTTATTTCCAACTCTTTGTATAAAGATTCTAAAGCATCCTAGGAGACCAACCAAAACATGCTGTATGACTAAATTCCATCTCTAGATCCTAATGTGTTGCTACTGGCTTAACCACTCAAGGCTTCATGTGTAAGTGAATTGCCCGGTTCCCAATCTATAAGCCAGTTTTCCTTGTAGGTATGGTGGAAGCCTGAAGTTTATCAGGCTTGCTTTGTGAACTGAAGAGCCATCTCCTGGCTCAGGTGTGGCTGGGCTTAACAGTATACAGCATTATTTAAATTGGGAGCAGGGAATAGGGGTCTGAGAACATGGGCTATATCAGAAAAGGGGACAGCCATGCATTTGTGTTTCTGTAGAAAGGCAATCCACCTAAAACTTCAAAGTGATACAAGGCTAGTTTGCAGGGTTTTAGGAATATTTCCTGTGGATCACTTGTGATCTAATAGCTCTTCTTCCCTTGCTGTCTGGTGAATGTTTAAGTGTTCATTTTCTAGAGGACCGTGAACTAGAAGACTTTAAATACCAACATCTTAAATCTTTTCTTTTATCTTTGTATTTTTATTTATTTGGCTAAATCCAAATTGAATTGGTTTTGTATGTACAATATTTACTGATTCACTTTCATACCAATACACTTTCACCATTAAGAATTATGTGGAGCTACCAAGTTAGCACAGTTCAAAATGTTGTCATTCAACATTGTCTCAAATATCCAACAGTAAGAACATGTTTTCCCAGAACTGCACCTACTTAAAGGCATTGTTACAACTTCCTGACTTTTAACATAGCACTTTGCAAATCATTTTCCTAACTGCAGATACTATAAAACAGCCTATTAAAATAGTATTTTCTTCAATAACTACTTGTCTATTCAAATCTGAACAAAAGCAAGAAAGAGGAAATGAATGGTGAAAACACACCTCTTTCATTGTTGTGAATTTCTTCAAGATTTCCTAAGGAGTGATCAGGTCTGACACTGATCACAGGGTAAATGCCACAATAACTAGCCTCATACTTATTTACCTTTATTGTGTTTTAGAAGCAGAATATTAAACTCAATGTGAAACTATATTTGGAAAATACATTAATTTTCCTAAAAATCACTAAATTATTTTCAAGTATCTAAAGAGATGTAGAGAAAATAAAGGGACAAATGTTGAAGTATATTTGATACCAAAAAATTGTCCTCATTAGTGATAATTCACACAATGGAGGCTTTAAGAATGTGGAATCCTTTCTTTGCTTAGAAAAAAAAAGTAACTTGTTGCAATAAGCATTTTGTCACCTGCCCTGTCCATCCTAAGGTCCATAGCATCCAGAGGACCCCCTTTAAGCTTACTCCACCTCCTCCCTCTGTTAGAAGCCCCAGAGGCTGAGATTCCACATTCACCTACACTCTTTCACTGGGCACTCAAAAACCCCAGGGTGTCTACTAGGCACTAGTGCTGAAGGAGCCAGCAGTCCAGGGGAAGGGGACAGAGAAGATGGGTACACAACTAATGAAAATAATAACCACAGCAGCTGACACTAACTGAACTTGCTATCTGGCTCTAAAAGCCCACGCTCTTAGCCAAACTCTAAGGAATGGAGTAACTAATGCATGCTTTCTCCCTATGACTAAGGAAGCCCTAAAGAATAATTCATTCTACAAGAAGACTAAAAGTCAGAGAGAAACCCCGAACCAAGAACAGGAGTAGACAAAATCTTTGTCTTGGATTCACTATGTTCCAGATCTCTAAGAAATAAAATTGTGTATGTGCATACATGGACAAGTCTTGGGACTTGAACTTAGGGCCTGAGTGCAAGCCCTGCGTTTTTTTGCACAAGGCTAGCATTCTACCACTTAAGGCAGAGTTCCACTTCAGGTTTTTTGGTGGATAAGTGTCTCACAAACTTTCTTGCCTGGGCTAGCTTTATTTGAATTGTGATCCTTGGGTCTCAGCCTCCTGAGTAGCTAGGATGACAGGTGTGAACCTGTCATCAGAAAAGCCAAAAAGTGAAGCTGTGGTAGAGCACTAGCTATATTAGAGCCATCATTAAGAGCAAGCTTCACATACCTGGTTTTCCTCAGTTTCTGTCCATTCACCATCCTTCTCATGAGTGTATGAGCCACCGACATCATGTCAGTAAAATCTCTTTATGATTAAAATAGTCACAATTTGGTTTTATTTATATTGGGATGCAATTTTTCTTGCATGAACATATCCATAACCAGATAGATAGATAGATAGATAGATAGATAGATAGATAGATAGATAGATAGATAGTAGATAGATAGAGAATGTGTTAAAGAGCTCCAGAGCTCTTCTCTTTCACGCTTCTCTATCTTTTCTATGTATTCCTTCAGAGATCTGAGCCAGCCTCAGGTATCCAAATACCATCTCTTAATTGATCATTTCTATATTAATGCTTCAAGTACATACATGACCTCCACACTTGAATAACTGCCTACTCAATATCTTCACTAAAATCTATGCATATATCTCTGATGTGTAAAACCAAAGAATCTAATCCCTCATTTAGTTAATTTTCTCAATTAATAACCCCTCTGTTCACCTAGAAGCTCAGGTCAAAGACTATAGTTACTTTTGATTTCTCTTCTTTCTTGGCCCCCAATTCTCTCTCCATAAAGATGAATCCAAATTCTACCACTTTTCATCCCTCTGTCCCTTTCTTTTAGCCTTAAATGCCATCAATGTCATCTGCACAGCTTACTGTCATGGCCTCTTGTTTCCTGTGATTGGTCTCAGTGTAACCACAATCATATTTCCGTAATGTAAATCAGTTTCTCCTAGCGAACACCCACCCAAGTAGTTCCTTACTACAAAAAATAAAAGCCAGTGCCTTTTCTTTGGCCTATGAGGTCCTATGTTATCTAGGCTTCTACCTTTTACTCTCATTTCTCACTGTGATACCTGCTTCATGACCTTTGCTAGCCATAATTAGTCTTCCTGGAATGTTCTTCCTCCAGAATAAGTCCTTTCTTCTCCACATTCAAGGATTTTTCATATGGCAAATCATCAGAGAAGCCATCCCTGACCAAAACTCACTTCCCTCCTCAATCACGATGTATGTTAATTGCTGTGCAGAACTGTCACCAAATACCTGACAAAATCCACTTAAAGGAAGAAAGATTTATTTTGATTCAAAGTTTCAGAGGCTTTGGTCTGTGTCACTTATCCCTACTTCTCTTATTGACAAACAGGGAGCAGAGAAAAGGGAATACAGGAGGGTCCAGGGCTAGATACAGTCCCAAGGTCTACCCCACCCAAACCCAATTCCTCCAATCAAGTCTCCCTTCCACAATTCCCCATCTAGCCACAATCTATTCAAATTTTGAATCCATCAATAGATTATGCCATTCATTAAGACAGAGCTCTTTGGATCTAATCATCTCTAGAAATTCTTCATAGACTCAGAGCAACAAGCTTAAGCAATCTCCAAGGGATTTCTTAATGTAATCAAACTGACAATCAAGATAAGCTATCACAGAATACATTCTATTATTTTTCTTTGTTTTCTCCCAACCTCTTATCTCAATTTGAAATTACAAAGCTGTAAGTGATGACTAGTGCCTATTCAGACACTGAGTAAAGGCAAAGAGGATCACTTGAAAACAGGATTTCAAGTCAGCCTAGACACTGAGCTCCAATTAAATAAATAAAAAAAAATTGAAACACATTATCTTTTTAACTTCCATACCAACCAACAGATTATAACTGAACTATTTTAAGTCCAGTCCTTACAACAGAATACTAGGTAACTGTTAAATAACTGTTAGGCAAGTGAATAAATACAATGTTTTATAGTAAGATTAAATGCATAAGGTTTCAATATGTCATTAATTTGCTTATCAAGAAATAGTAGGAAATAGGAAGAAGGTTACATTGTCCAAAAAGAAGTGTACTGGTAACCTGACATGTAACTAACAACTCCTCTCTACATTACCCTTGTAATGAAATCAGAGTATCACTGTTCAAAGCTAGCCTGGTGGGAAAGTCCCTGAGATTCTTCTCCAATTAACCACAAAAAGCCAAAAGTGGAGCTGTGTCTCAAGGGATAGAGCACTAGCTTCAAGCAAAAAACCTCAGGAACATGGGCTTGGAGTTTGGCCTTGTGGTAGAGTGCTTGCCTAGCACAAAGACCCAGGTTCGATTCCTCAGTACCACATACATAGAAAAAAAGCTGGAAGTAGTGCTATGGTTCAAGTAGTAGAGAAAACTGTCCTTGAGAAAACAAGGACAGTGCTCACGCCCTGAGCCCAAGCCCAGAACTGGCAAAACAAAAAACAAAAAAACACCTCAGGAACAGTCTAAGCCTCAGTACAAGCACCAGTAAATAAATTAAATTCATTAAATAAATAAATAAATAAATTTTAAGAAGAAATATTTGTAGGGCTTAAAAGCATGGCCCAAGTGGTATAGCTCCTACCTAGAAAGTACAAGGCCCTAAGTTCAAGCCCTACTGTTACCGAACAAAAAGAAAAACAAATACTTAAAAATAATAGTCCTGGGGCCCGGGAGTTTGGCCTAGCAGTTAAAGTGCTTGCCTAGCATGCACAAAGACCCGGGTTCGATTTCTCGGTATCCCACATACACAACCAAGCCGGAAGTGGCAGAGACGAGACTGCAACAAGCGACAGAGAGCGAAAGCAAGCAAGCGGAGCCCAACCGAGTGGTGGCCGGAGCGAGCGGGGCCGGAGCGAGCAGGGCCGGAGCGTGCGGGAGCGAGCCGAGCCAGAGCCAGCGAGGCCGAAGCGAGCGGGGCCAGAGCGAGAAGGGGCCGGAGCAGGGCCGGAGCGAGGGGCCGGAGCGAGCGGGGCCGGAGCGAGCGGGGCCGGAGCGAGCGGGCCGGAGCGAGAAGGGGCCGGAGCGAGCGGGGCCGGAGCGAGCGGGGCCAGAAAGAGAAGGGGGCCAAAAAAAAAAAAAATAATAGTCCTGAACACACTCTCAAATGATACTAAAAGGGCTGAGATGTAGCTCAGTGGCAAAGCGCTTGTCTAGCAAGTGCAACATCCTGGGTTCAATCCCCAGTGCCAAAAAAGAAAAGACAAAAAACAAAAACAACAGTTAAAAAAACAATAAATGATACTAAAAGAAGCCATCTCTCATAAATCAGTACTACACACAGATCTTTATCAGAAGAGGTTAAACGGGAAGAAAGACATTTAAAAAAAAAACAAGCAAAAATTAATCCGAAAAAATAAAATTATTAGCCAATGGTTTTATTGTAGAACTCCAGTACTATCACTTTCTATCTTCATTTTTATTAGCAAAAATTTCGTATTACCCAAAGATGAGTAGATAAAGTGATCTTTAGACAGTTTAATAAATAAATTAAAAACACTTTGAAACTCTTAGATGAAATACAAATCACTTGTCAAAAGTACAATCTTATTTGTCAAAACATGAAACTGAAAAAAGAGAAGACACAGAAATAACTGGCTCAAAGCTGCCAAATTGACAGGCTGTCTTAAGTGAGATAGTCAAAACATTCATATGCTAATTTTTAAAGTGCTGCCTATTAGGCTGCCCAATAAAAACCCAGAGAGGGCTTTTCCTTCCTTGTTCAAAAGTATTTACATAGGCCAGGTAGTGGTCAGTGATTACCAAATTAGCAACAGCAATTTAGATAATTTCCTATTGGAGTTCTGAGTGTTCATAGAAGAGGACTGACTTGCTTGGGAAATAATACTGTTATTACTGATTCCCAACTAATGCAGTCTTTTAGGAATAAGACCTAACACCAGAGATAACTTTACATGTTAGTGTCTGGAGTTAACTGTATACTACACAAGCAATCACAATAGGGCTATAGATCTAAATAAGACATACAAATATTTCCCATTAGATCTCCAAGTAGAACAGGCTCTACCACTGAGCTACATCCCTAGTTCTTCAGAGGTCTCTTATTCACATTTTTCCCCAAGCTGTTCTCCCTCTTGCAACAGTAATAATTTTAAACAAAAGTATACCTCCTTGACATATTCTCTCCACCTAGTTGATGATGAATTCCTCATTATAGCTATACTTTCAAGTCTCACTTTCTGGAATGCAGTATTCATTCTAGCAATAAAACTGCCACTTTTTTTTTTCCTTTTTTCTCTTTTTCCAAGTTGCTTGGGTAAGAATGCTGATGTTCAGATACTCTACTGCAAAAAAAGAATGTGGCCATGTATTATGTGAGTGCATTTATGTTAAGTGCCCAGAATAGGCAAATCTGTAAGACAGAAGGGAAAATGAGAACTGGCTGGTAATGGGCATGGGCTTTCTTCCAAGAGAAGAAAATATTCTAGAACTAGATAGCAGGAATAGTCACACACACACACACACACACACACACACACACACGCACGCACGCACGCACAGAGTACACTTTAAAAAAGCTAAATTAAAATCTTAAAATTAAAAAAAAGCTAAATTACTAGCAGGGGCCAACAATTCATACCTATAATCCTAGCTATCCAGGAGGCTCGGATCTGAAGATTGTGGTTCAAAGCCAGTTTGGGCAGCAAAGTCCTTGAGACTCGTATCTCCAATTAATTACCAAAAAGCTGGACATGGAGCTCTGGCTCAAGTGGTAGAGTACTAGCCTTGAGCAAAAAAGCCAAGGAAAAGCAATCAGGACCTGAGTTCAAGCTCCAGTACCATCATCATTCATACATACATACATATATACATGCATACCATGCTATAAGAATTAGATCTTAATAAAGCTATTGTACGCCAAGTGCTAGTGGCTACCATCTATACTCAGGAGGCTGAGATCTGCAATTCAAAGCCAGCTCAGGCAGCATATCTGTGATACTCTATATTTTTTGTTTTTTGCTAGTTCTGGGACTTAAACTCAGGGCCTGGGCACTGTCCTTGCATTTTTCTCAAGGGTAGTGCTCTACCACCTGGGCCACAACACCACTTCCAGCTTTTTCTGTGTATGTGGTACCAACAAATTGAACCCAGGGCTCATTACATGTTAGACAAGCACTCTATTGCTAGGCCAGGCTCCCAGCTCCTGTGATACTGTTATCTCCAACTAACCACCAAAAAATTGGAAGTAGAGCTGCAGCCCAAGTGACAGAATGCTAATCTTAGGCAAAATAGCTCAGGGACAGTGTCTAGGCCCTGAGTTCAAGAGCTAGAACCAGCACATGCATACATGCATGCATGCATACATGCATACACACACATATATACATATAGATGAATACAAAAAGAATGCATCCATCTTTCCTCTATTCATTAAATAAATTAAGACTATATTTAATTCAATTGAATTTTCTTCTCTTGTTAATTATTTGTTTAAGAGACATGTTGCTCAGGCTGGCCCTGTATGCTGTGTTCAAGCCATCTTCCAGCCTCTGCCTGCCAAGTAGTTATGACTAGGTGTGAGCCTCCACCTGATTTCTCATCTGTTTGGAATCACAGGCATAAGCTTTCACTTGTCATCTACATTAGACAATGAAAATCAATCAATAATGACTACTGTTGGCATGAAAAGCAGAGGACACAAAGCAACATTCTTAGATGAATGCTTTGTTTTACCCGTGAATGTGTGCTGAAGGCATGAATTTATTGTAATATGTACCTCAGAGCAAATTTTTTATAGTTATCATTGTCTATAGCTCATTTGAAAGACAGAACAAAATATGGCAGCATTGGGCCAGGAATTTGGCCGAGTGGTAAGAGTGCTTGCCTAGCATGCAGGAAGATCTGGGTTTGATTCTTCAGTATCACATACATAGAAAAAAGCTTGAAGTGGTGCTGTGGCTCAAGTGGTAGAGCTCTAGCCTTGAGAAAATCCAAGGACAATGCTCAGGCCCTGAGCTCAAGCCCAGGATTGGCCAAAAAAAAAAAAAATATATATATATATATGTATGTATATGACAGCATTTTATAGCAGTCTTCTAAGAACATCATCACTGTACATGGTACCTGGTTAGAACAAGGCTAGTCAGGCCATCTAGAGATGATTCTGACCACAATAACAGTGCATGCTAACCTAGTTCGTCTATAACCACAAATTCTTAAAACTAAAAACTGTACAATCTCTTCTATCAACTCCCCTTTAAAAGCAAGTAGAAACTATTTTATATAATCCCCAATAAACTTAGCAACATCAGCTAGTTCTAAAATATAGTGATTTTCTTATATTTCAAAATCACCTCAAATTTAAAAAGAAATCTTTCAGAGATGTGTACCAGTTGCTCACATCTGTAATCCTAGCTACTCAGGAGGCTGAGATCTGAGGATCACAGTTTGAAGCCAGACTGGGCAGGAAAATCTGTGAGATTCTGGTCTCCAATTAACCATTAGAAAACTGGAAGTAGGTCTGTGGCTCAGTGAGACTGAATGCTAGCCTTCTGTGCAAAAGCTCAGGGACAGCACCTAGGCCCAGAGTTTAAGCCCCATGACCAACAACAAAAAAAGGGAGGGAGGGAAGGAGGGAGGAAACCTTTCAGGAAACTGCTTTCAGAGACATAGTCCCATCTTCATGGGTAAACTACTCTTTATCTAAACCTCAAGTTGCCTACAGAAATTTCTAATTTCTTATCTCAGTTATTTCTATTCAAATAAGTTTGAAAGTCAAACAATCCATTCAAATAGTATAATTATTTTTTCTTTGTCCTTTTTTTCCCAATCCTGGGTATTAACTCTGGCCCTAGGTGCTGCCCCTGGGCATCTTTTGCTCAAGACTAGCACTTTACAACTTGGGCCACAGCTTTTTTTAGTGATTAACTGGAGATAAGAATCTCAGGGACTTTCCTACCTGGGCTGGCTTCAAACCATGACCCTCAGATCTCAGCCTCCTGAGTAGCTAGGATTACAGACATATACCACCAGCACCTGTTCCTTTCTATTTTTTAACATAGATGGAAAAATGCTGTTAGAATGTAAAGTAAATACTGCTTATTTATTGAATTCTTACTAAATCAAATCTACATTAACTTATTTAAACTTACTATGTGCAGTATATGTTGGTTGTGTTCTTATTTTGGGGAGGCAGTACTGTGTTTTGAACTTAGGGCTGCATGTTTATTTACTGCTAAATCATATCTCCAGCCCTGTTTTTCCCTTGTTATTTTCAGAATAGTATCTTGCTTCCCAATTTGGTACATGCTAAAACTTCAATCAGCCCAGCTATCCTTACATATATATATTCTTATATATACATGTATATTTATGTAATAGTTATATTACACATTGTAATATATTATAATAATCTCATGCTACTTATGATAAATATGTAATTGTACTATATATTACATGATGCCATACATATAGATATATATTTCTGTGTAAAGGTTTGCACTTAAAAAGTTTAGAGTAAAGCAGGCCCAGTAGGATATCTCTATAATCATAGCTACTAGGGAGGCAGAGATAACAAGAATCATAGTCTGAGACTGGCCTACATGAAAAAGTGCACAAGACTTCATTTCAACAGAAAAAATTAATCTGAATATGGTGGTGGACTGTCATCCCTAGCTACTATGGGAAGTGTAAATAGAAGTTCATGGTCCAGGCCAACACAAGCAAACTGTCAGAAGACCCTTGCTGAACCAATATACAACTGGGCATGGTGGTACAAGCCAGTCATCCCAGCTACACAGAAGGCTGAGACCAGGCAAATTGTGATTCCAGACTAAAACTGGCAAAGAGAGTCTATCTCAGTGAATGAAGGTGACCACATGCCTGTCATCTAGCTATAGTACAAAGTATAAAAGCAGGAGGATTTTAGTCTCAGCATAGCCCAGGCAAAAAGTGAGATTCTATCTAAAACTAACCATTGCACAAAAAAAACCTGGAAATATAGTTCAGTGGTAGAACACTTGCCTAACAAGTGTGAGGTGCTGAGTTCAAATCTCAATATTGTTAAAATTTTTAAAATAATAATTATGAATACCTGTAGCAAGAGAGGCCTGGCACTTCCTTTTCTATTTGAATATTTAGTTCTAGGAAATAGATAGTTGATCTGCCCTGATGATAGTTTGAGAGAACTGTCAAAAGGGTCATAATAGTGGAGAGTTTAAACTATCACTTGGCATGGCAAAGAGGTTTAGATTTCTAAATTTCAGATTCTACAGAAGTTTCTTAGAACACTACCCTGGTACCCTACCCAAGAGAAGTATCTGAACCGTAGGAGAATATGGAAGGCTTCAAGGAGGCCTTCCAGTTACCCTTTATAGGTAGATGCTAAAAGAGTGAAAGATATAGAACTGGCAATTACTTTCTCACATTAAGAAATTGCAGCACCAGGCACCTGTGGCTGACGCCTGTAATTCCAGCTACTCAGAAGGCTGAGATCTGAGGATCAAGGTTCAAAGCCAGCCTGGGCATGAAAGTCCATGAGACTCTTATCTCCAATTAACTACCAGAAAAACGGAAGTGGTGCTATGGCTCAAGTAGTAGAGTGCCAGCCTTGAGCTGAAAGGCTCAGGGACAGCACCCAGGCCGAGTTCAAGCCTCAGGACTGACAACCAAAAAGAAAGAAGAAATTGCAATTGGGAGGTTCCCTAAAGAGTCCTCTAGAATACCTATGTTCTTGTAAGAGAACTAGTATTTGGATATCCACCACTGTTGGTTCAGAAGACTGAACTGCAACAACAGCAATGAGAAGAAACTTATCTAACCCCCCACCCTTTACACACAAATCAACTGGAAGATCTGAAGACCTAGAAGAAAGGGGAATGAGACTTTTTTTTTTTTTTTTTTTTTTGCCTGTCATGGGCTTGAGCTCAAGGCCTGAGCACTGTTCTTGGGCTTTCTCAAAACTAGAGCTCTACCACTTGAGCCTCTGCACCACTTTCATTTTTTTTCTATGTATATGTTACCAAGGAATTGAACCCGGGTCTTTGTGCATGCTAGGCAAGCACTCTACCACTAAGCCAAACTCCCTGCCCCAAGGGATGAGACATTTTTATTTAATGTTACCTCCTAATAAAGACTAAATGGTCACTGGCTCTATAAAAATGAGAAAGGAATAATTTTATATTGGATGCGAAATTGGAGTTTTACATTAGACCAAAATAGAAGCTGTAATATCTAAAAGCACAAAGTAAGTTGTAGAATCTAGAAGCTGTCTAGAGACAGGGGTCTAGCAGAGCAGTGCATGACTATAGAACTGACTACAGGGAAATAAGCATGTCATAGTTGCACCTCATAAGACTGGTGAGGAACTCAGGTGCCAACTTACCACACTGGCATCTTTGATTTCCTGATTGTTATCTGATAATGCTTACTTTCAACTTTTCTTTGGAGGTTTCTCTTATTTATGAAAAAACTCAGTTATGATATATTGAATTTATTTGTATTTGGATATTTGAAATTTGATAGGGAAGGGGGGAAAACCAAGACGGGTGGGGAGTGTGGGGGGGGGGGAAATGGGTACCAAGACATGTGAAAGGGTATCAATGTATGTGAATTAATGCACCTTCTATCTGGCAAATATCATGTAACCCTTTTACTAATTACAATAAAAAAATTTAATAAAAAACAAAAACTCAGTTATGATTAGACTGTCTTCATTTCAGAAAGGTTAAAGTGCTAAGACTTGAATCTTCTTTACAGCAAAGTTTGAAGTGAAATATCCCCATTCTGGCTAGTTATCCAGATTTGCATTTTAGCTCTGCAGTTTGTACTATCTCTAGTCATTTCTTCTGTTATTACCTCCTCTTCGTTTCGGCAGAGCAGATATGCTTAACCAATGTTGACTCACCAGGACTGCTCTGCACATTCTTCATGGCTTTCCTGTTCTTCTCTAGAACACAAGGAATCCATACCATTTGGAAGCCATTCATGTGAGGCCAGATTTCAGTGTACGAAAGAACCTGAAATGGCTTGATATTATGGTCTTTTATAGACTTTGCACCAGATGCTTTCCATTTTACAGACTCCCCAAAAACCTCGATTTCTGACTGCAGTTCTTTACCTCTGTGTGTCCGATGATCACAGACAGCCAGCAGAGCCATAAAGCAGAGATCTACATTTTCTGGTTACTGACTTACATTTATGAACTCTGGTTTCTTTCATATAAGGGGGGGAACTATTTTCTTCAGCTGTCTTTTTTTTTTCCTTTATTTGAGCTAGGGTGTTGCTGTGCAGCCCAGGTTGGTCATGAACTCTTTTGCCTCAGGGCTGGGATTATAGGCCTGAATCACTGTACTAGCTTTCATCTGACTTGAAACACCATTACCAGGGTGAATTCACCAGGGAAGAAAACTGCAGGATTGCAATAGGTTAGACATAGACAAAAAGAAGAGGACTAAAAGAGAACATTTTAATTAAGTGTATGTATGTGTTCCAGGAAATGCCAATTATGCACCAAAATAGGTTTATAGATTTGGCTACAGGTACTAGATAGCTAAAAATAACCACGACTAAACTAAGGAAGCAGTGTCATTTCCTCTGCTATGAAGTTCTACATCAGACACCAACAAGGCTATAAACTATCCTCAGGGTAAAGGTGGCAATGGCGTTTAAACACATGGCCTTACACTTGCAAAGCTAGTTCTCTACCACTTGAGTCAAGTCTCTCGCCTGGTTTTTCATTGTTTATTTTTAGATGAGATCTTGCTCCCTATCCTATGTGTGCCAGAACTTTGATCTGCCAATCTTATAATTCCTTTGATGCCAGGATCACAGGTATGGCTACAACATTTAGTTTCCATCTCTAGAGATGAAGATTTTCAAACTTTTCTGTCCTTAAACCAAGATTTTCCTAATCTCAGATTCCTAAATAGTTAAGATTTAGTACCAGTATAACCCACTGGTAGCTAGCCTAGTCTCCTACCTTGCCCTCACCTTATGAACACATAGCTGTAGACTATACCCCAATATGTCTTATTAAGCACCAACCATCATATTCACATTCCAGCCAGAAGAAAGGAAAAAGGAAGAAAAGCCAATCTCTCCCCATAAAGATATATTCTGGAAGTTGTACTTGACACTTCTGCTTACAAGCCACTGGCTAGAATTTAGCTTTAAGACAATAATCCAGCTGCAAAGCTGGGAAATGTAGTCTTATTTTGGAGACCCAAGTTCCAGATAATAAATGCAGAGCTTATTGCAAATGAGAAAAAGATAAGTGAATACTCAGAACAGCTAGCAATTTCTACCTCAGTGATAATCGCATTTCATTGGTTTGGGGCACCAGGACCTAACTTGCAGCTTGAACAAGTCAATTTGCATTTTTTCACAAAACTTTTCCAATTCTTTGCATATCAAATAGAAAAAACAATATTAGCAAACATAGGGTTATGCTGAAAATTCCAAGAGATTCTCTTGGCATAGAGGTAGCAATAAATTTACTAGGGATTCTAGGTAGCATTGAAGAATGAAAGGAAATATAGCAATGCCGATTTGAAGCTGTTTCCTCTTTTCCCTTGAGACTTCCTCTGTTCTACAGGTACAGACATGGAAAAATTCCACTGTATAGCATTTATACTGTATAAGAAATGGTATAGCAAACAAAAGTAATAAATCTAAACAACTCCTACAGATTACCAGGAATGTGAATGTGAATGTGGTGTGGCACTGGAACTGGCAAAGAGCAATGCACTGTGCCATTAATCCTGCATGGCCACATTTACATCTCTAATTGGCTCATATAAATGCATTACACCAGATGGCTTTAGAGACTAGCACTCTGCACATACTTGTGGGTCAGCACTCCATCTTCTGCACTGTATGGATGCCCAGGCTTGGGTAGCACCCAACCTCCATCCTTCATTAGTTACCTAGCATAAGCCATTTTGTTCTTATTTTCCCAATTTCTAAGACTCAGTAGTCTTCTACCTAGCACATGTATACATGGCAACATCTGCTGTGTCCTAGCTAACGGATGAGCTAGGAAATCATGCCAGGTAACTCCTGTTCTAACTTAGAACACATTAGGAAGATCACTTTGTAAATGGAGCATTTTGCTCTATTCCTGAAAATTGCATGCCCCCTATCAAAAAAATAGGAGCCATACACTTTTCTCGTGTAAATCCTATTCTCTTGAAAAGTAAGTCCACACTAACCAAGACATGAGAAATGATATTAATGTTTGTGAAGTAAAGCACCTTCTATCTAGTAAATATAATGTAACCCTTCTATTAATTACAATAAAAATATGTGAAAAAAACAGCAAATCACAAAAAAGAAAAAATAAGTCCACACTAATAGTGTAATTCTTGATAATTCGATATAAATCTCAAGTCAAGGGTTAATATGTTAAACTTTAATAGTAATTTAATACTGTTAAGATAATGCTGTGCCTATTAGTCTGTAGCATCTAGCTCTAACTGGACTTATGATGTGACCTGGTCAGGGAGGCAGCTGTTAGTAGCAATTTGTTTCTAGACTAACCATGTACTGTTGAATATGGTCATTTTCTTCTATCTCAGGAGCCATCAGTTAATGGACCTTCAAGCCAGTCTTCACCATGAAATTGCTGTATTACAGATAGTACATGACAGGAAAATATAAAAAATAAAGACGTCTCAAGCACTAAAAATCTTAGAATTGTTATTATATCAGGACAATCTGAGATATCCCAGAAAAGATCTACTTGTTAGAGAAATAAGGTAGAAAGTAAAAATGCAATGAAAATATGAGCATATGTTCAAGAAGAAAACATCCTGAAAGAATGTGAGCATGATTTAAGACTATAGCCATAAATCTCTCTGAGAAGAAGCCAACTGGGTCCCCATGGACAAGTCTACAAATGGTGGGAGCAGTTAAAGGGGACCTTTCTGTTCAGGCCCAAGCCTATAGTTCCAAGAGTCACAAAATCTATGAATGATGGTATCAAAAGCTACTTAAGTTGACAATTTGAGGGAAACAAACAAGAATGGCACACAACTATAGCTCAGATTTTGTCTTGTTTTTCCTCTAAACTCAGGTAATCAGGATTCCTTTCATCCTCTACTTCTTTCCTGCATGGAAGAAGTCACCTCTTTGTTATTTTAAGACACATTACAGGATTGGTTATTATTTGATTTTGAGGACAAAGGGATAATAATCACTATTATTTTGTATGAGATTCACCCTATTCGATTCAAGCAAAACGCTTTAGAATTTTCAAGAACATGCATATACTTATATCTATAGTTAATGCCAAAATAAACCTTAGCTGAGGTTCCTGTTTTTCTCTCAAACCTGCACTGTACTTTCTCAATAAGATTAAGAAATCTGCACTCACATAGTGCAAAAGATGTGAGTGCTGACCCACAAGTATGTGCAGAGTGCATTTGATAACTGAACCAGGACCAAACAACACCTTAGGGCTCTGGCTACCTCCTGTGAGGATCTGGGATTGAAATTCCACTATCCTATTAGTCTGAACTACGTCTTGTAAACCTAGGACCTGAGGCTATCACTGCAAATTAGATATTGTTAGGGATTCGGGACATGATACCTTGATGCTTAGTGCCTTGGCAATCTAAATACCTTGAACTAAAAGAAAGTAATTGAAGAACAAGATCCTTTTTTTTTTGTTTTGTTTTGTTGGTGGTTTTTTTTTGGGGGGGGGGGGGAGGGAGCTAGTCCTGGGGCTTGAAACTCAGGGCCTGGGACTGTCCTTGAACACTTTTTGCTCAAGGCTAGCACTCTGCCACTTGAGCCACAGGGCCACTTCTGGCTTTTTCTGTGTATGTGGTAATAAGGAATCCATCCCAGGGTTTTGTGCATGCGAAGCAAGTACTCTACCACTAGGCCACACTCCCAGTCCAAGAACAGGGTCTGACAGCTCCCTGCCCTTTTCTTTCTCTTGCTTTCTCTTCTTCCCAAGACAAGAAATAGAAAGCAGAATTCCTCTTCCATAGCAGTTACAGAAATAAGAACACTCAAAGTCAGTCACACACAAAAGAATTACTCTAGCCTTGCCTTTGCTGTGTGTATGTGGAGAGGGGGTAATACACATGCGCACACATGTACACACACCTCATGCTATCACTTGGGTTTTTTGTTCAAGGCTGGCACTCTACCATTTGAGCCACAGCTCCATTTCCTCCCCTGCATTCCTATATATGGGATGGCCTTAAAGAAATCCCATGACCTATCTTGTCTGAAAGTACATCAGGAGACCCACCTCCCAGAAGGAGTCCTGCTCTATACCCATGAAAAAAGAAGGCAGCAGGCAGAGGCTAAAGAGAACAGGCAGGCTGTACTGGTCCCTTGCAACCAAATCTATTATTACTGATAGAACATGTCTTTCTTGTCCAAATACATTTCTCCATGGCTGTTTGTTCTTCATCCAACATAAGAATACAAACAAATAATTGTCCCTGGGTCTTCATTTTTAAATACTCACATGATATGTAAACATTTGCTGAAATAATTTTTGAGCTTCTCATCTGTTATTCTATCTTTACCAGTTTAATTTCAGACCTACCCAGGAGCCCTAGGAGGGTTGAGGAAACCTTTCTCCTGTACAATATTCTTGATAGCTGTATAAAAATAGAGAAAGTTGTTCCTCAGAGAAAAAGAGAGGCCTGAATAACTGTGGACAGGGGAGAAGAAAGAGACTGGTAAACTGAATTATGATCATAAAAATACCCAGGCCCTACTCCTTACAATCCGTGGATGAGATCCTAAGTGGAAAAAAGATTCTTTTCCTTTTTCTTTTTGCTCCTGAAAGGGGGAACATTCAAGATTATCTACATAGAAGTCCTAAATCTACCCTACCCGCCCTTCTAAGAAGGAGACAGAGGTTCACTGTAGAACGGGAAAGCATCATAACGCCATGCTGCTTGGAAGGAGCAGAAAGGATTGTAATTCAAGGAAGGAAAGAAACATTCACCCTAGAAGCTGAGAAAGGTAAGGAAAAGGTGACCTGGGGCTCTCAGAGAGGCTGAATTTGAATTCCACTGATTATAACAGAATGACTGTGGAGAGATGAAATGAGCATCAGGAAGCCAAAAGGGCACTGAGCTATTTTTACTCCCTTTTGACAACCTTTTATTAGCAGCATCAGTGTATGACACATATGACAGGCCTGACACCCCTCTGGCCTCTGTCACCTTAAGGCTAGGAATGAGATGACACCTGAATCTTGTAGGAAGTTCCCTTGGTTTTTTTTTTTTTTTTCTAGTCCTAAGCATGGACTCAGGGCCTGAGCACTGTCCTTGGGTTCTTTTTCTCAAGGCTAGAGCTCTACTACTTGAGCCTCAGCACCATTTCTGGCTTTTTTCTATGTATGTGGTACCAAGGAATCGAACCTGGGTCTTCGTGCATGCTAGGCAAGCACTCTACCACTAGGCCAAACTCTTGGCCCTCCCTTGCTTTTTTGAGAAAACAACTGAATCCTGTGGAAGATTTCCTCAACTCTATGGCAGCCTCTATGATGGTCCCATATGATTTATTTAGGGGCTACAGAAAACTTGTGTAATCTCTTCACATAGAGACCATGTCCTTCAGGAGCCCATATCCTTTTGGGTTAGTTGAGTTTATGTTACCAAGGTATGGTCACTCATGTTTTAGAGCAGAATACAATGTTCTTATTTCAGATGTTTTTTTTCCTTGTTTGTCAATCATGGGGCTTGAACTCTGGGCTCGGGTGCTATCCCTGAACTCTTCAGCTCAAGGCTAGCGCTCTACCACTTGAGCCTCAGCACCACTTCCAGTTTTCTGTTAGTTAACTGGAGAGAAGAATCTCATGGACATTCATGCCCAGGCTGGCTTTAAACCTCAATCCTCAGATCTCAGCCTGTGAGTAGCTAGGATTACAAGCGTCAGCCACTGGTGCCTGGCTTCAGGATTTTTTTATATCAGCATTGTTCCATTAAAACATAGCTTTGGAAGATGATAAAGGTTACAATTCCCCCCCCCTCCCCGCCCAGGTCCTCCAGAGGAACGCAGCCCTGAGGAGGCATCTTGATTTTAGCCTACAGAAACTGATTTTGTATCTCTGAGCCACAATATCTTTATGAGCATAAACCTGTATTGTCTAAGCCACTAAGTATCTCATAAATCATTAGAGAAGCAATAGGAAACTAACACAGAGATCATGTGGCCTTAGACAGAAAGAATGACAGGTGGCTGCTGGGTTCCATGTGGCTTTCTATTTTATTCTTTCATATGCCTACCTTGATATCTTACCATTCACACCCACGAGACACCAGTGTTTGTTCATAATACAACATTTTGCTTAGGCCAGCTAGAGTCCTGGCTAATACATAAGCAAACTCAATAAAGTAAAATAATAAAAAGCTATGCTGTGTAATTTAAAAGTATTATAACTCATGAGCTCCAGAAAAACACATATCATCCCAAATGTGAAAACAATGCCCAAAAGTGCTACCGTATGAATCAGTCTCACAGCTTTAGATATTTAGATATAGCCTCTAAAATACTATCTTAAAAATGTAACACCATTTTTACCAGCTCTCAAATATAATTGCATCAACTGAACACATGAATTGTCAATGAAGTAATAAAATTTTATATTTCCCCTAAAGAAATACAACAAAGAAAAGGTACATTTGCAAGAGAGAAACTGGAAGGTTAGAATGTAAAACAGTCATGTGAAAAAGCAAAATTCAGTAAGTAGAGATATAAAAGGAGGAGGTCTTAGCAGGGAAAGAACAAGAGAAGGGATGCTGAGGGGTTAGATTTAAAACATAAAAATGACAGGAACAGATTTTTCCATTTTAGCCTGAGGGCTACAGGTTCTGAGGACCAACAGAGAAACCAAAATATGCTCCACAAATCAAACCTATCTTAAAAGCTTACTATAGAAATTACTCTCTCCAGGGCCGGGAGTTTGGCCTAGTGGTTAAAGTGCTTGCCTAGCATGCATGAAGACCCGGGTTCGATTCCTCGGTACCACATACATAGAACAAAGCCAGAAGTGATGCTGAGGCTCAAGTGGTAGAGCTCTAGCCTTGAGAAAGTCCAAGGACAGTGCTCAGGCCCTGAGCTCAAGCCCAGGACTGGCAAAAAAAAAAAAAAGAAATTACTCTCTCCAAACATGAATTCCACATACAATAGAATGAGAGAAGTCATCTTCTTTTATCAACCAAAGAAATGGACAGGTCTTTCAATTCTGTCCTTTGATCCAAGGCTTGTTAAGTTGAACTTATATGAATACATAGTAATTCTAGCAGTGTTCTTTTTGCCTTTAGAAATTTGTAACAGTAAGATGGGCGTGGTGGCTCATGCCTGTAATCCTAGCTACTCAGGAGGCTGAGATCTGAGGATCAAGGTTCAAAGCCAGCCCAGGCCAAAAGGACCTAAGACTCATCTCCAATTAAACTCGAGAAAACAGGAAGTGGAGCTGGGCTCAAAGGGTAGGGCAGTAGCCTTGAGCTAAAGAGCTCAGGGACAGTGCCCAGGCCTAGAGTTCAAGTCCCTCAACTGACAAAAAAAAAGAAGAAAAGGGACCGGGAGTTTGGCCTAGTGGTAGAGTGTCTGCCTAACATGCATAACGACCCAGGTTCGATTCCTCCGTACCACATACATAGAAAAAGCCAGAAGTGGTGAGGTGGCTCAGGGTAGAATTCTAGCCTTAAGGGAAGCCCAAGGACAGTGCTCAGGCCCTGATCTCAAGGCCAGTACTGGCAAAAAAAAAAAAAGGCAAGAAAAGAAAAGGAAAATTTATAACAGTATGCAACATAATTCTTGTCCCAAAAAGAGACTCTCCTTCTATGTCATACCTTTATGGGACAGATAATTATGTGCTGGAACTTCTAGTAAGTACTTCACTCTTCTATTCACATCAAAAGACAAAGTATTATTATAAGCTATTTGATTAGTGATGCAGAAAAGCAAAATCCTAGCATAACAGAATCTAATCCAGGTTGAAATGCGACAGCTACAGTCCTAAGAAATAATGATATGCTTACCTAGAAAAATCTGTGACAAAAGAAAAGACCTAGGGGGCGAATGCATGCTTAACACAAACTGGAAAGATATTATACCATTTGGTGAAGAAACAGCATTGTTCTGAACAGTAGAAAACTAAGGTACTCATTTATCACCTGGAAACAACAGGGACTATGGAAGGTCAGAACAAGGGAGCAATCACCCAAACAAGATTATTGGTGAACTCTAAATGCTTGTCACTAATTACAAATTACCCAGACATACTGTGAAGTAATCAAATAGATTAATACAGGATTTGAATTAATCTTCCCAGGTTTAAGATTTTTCTCTAATCCACTCAGACTTGGAATCAGTGAAGTATGATTTCTATATAACACCAGAAAGAATACTGGAAATATTAACATAATTTTCCAATCTTTTGTCAGGCCAGTCTCAGATTGCTCAGATAAAAACATGTTTCAAGTTCTGACCTTTATTAAGATATGCCTTTTACAAAAGGCCCATTCGAAGCAAGAGAATACTGTTGAGCATCTGAAGTGGAGTGAATGTGTCAGTACAACTCTGAATCTTCAGTGCTTAATAAATGATGTGTAGTTGATTGAAAAATGAATGGCACAAAGTAGCATCAAAGATGCTACTCTATCTCTATAGATAAATCACCAAATACAATCACATACTAACCAAAGAAACACAAACAGCATTTATTTCTATCTATGATTCTATTCATTTATATCTGATAGCATATCTACCTTTCAATTTCTAATTTTCCACCCTGAATGATTTTCTTCCTGATGTCTTTATCATTAAAAAAAGTGCAATGATACTTATTTAGGGAGCTATCCTCTTTCTAATAAATAATGATGACTAAACAATCAGCAGGGTATAATCCTCAAGCTGCAAGTAAAGAGTCCTTTGGGAGCTGAAGGCCAAAAGGAGACAAAAAGAGAATTGCTTTCTATTATTGTGCTGGGTGGTAGTTTCAGATATTTGCTTACTGGTAAATCACAAAATAATGCAACCTATTTTTGATGCTTTTGTGTAGATTACATTATGACAAAAAGAAAATTGTGTGTGTGTGTGTGTGTGTGTGTGTGCGCGCGTGCACATGCGCGCGCACACACCTGCACTCAAGCACATATGTGCACACACATGTGTGTCCCCTCCAGGATATCAAAAGGTAAATTGCAACCATGAAATAAGAACAAACTACTTTAAAATTTGTATCAACTTCAGGCTGGGTGTTAGTGGTGTACAACTGTAATCCTAGCTACTCAGGAGGCTGAAATTTGAGAACTGCAGTTCAAAGCCAGCCCAAACAAGAAAGTCCATGTGACTCTTATCCTTAATTAACTACCAAAAATCCAGAAACTGGGCTGTGGCTCAAAGTGGTAGAGCGCTAGACTTGAACACAAAAGCTCAGAGACACAATGAAAAGGTAAAGAACTTGAAAGCAAGAGATTAAAGATAGGGTAAGGGCCAGGAGTTTGGCTTAGTGGTAGAGTTCTTGCCTAGTATGCATGAAACCCTGAGTTTGAGTCCTTGGTATCACATACATAGAAAATGCTTAAATTGTTTTATAGGAGTTAAAATTCATGCAGAAAAAAGATGAGAATGCAAAACCTGTAAAAGAAAAATTCAAAATGAACAGCACATAGACAAGCAGTAACTGACTTAACAGAGGCAAAAGTGAAGCCAGGGAGGAAAGCTGAGAAGCAAATCAGTTTACCTGTGGATTCCTATAGGCTCAAGAAGGGGCAAGCCATGTACCTGAGATTGACTGAGATGAAGACAAGGCTAGACACAGGAAGACAAGTTGGAAGCCGTTATACTCCCAGAAGACAACTCTTCCCTCTGCAACAGATGGCTGGAGAAAGGAACACAAAGTCCCTAGACCAGGAGATGGTTCAAGTAGAGAGGGAGTGGCAAAAATAGTGAGGGAGGGACATTCTCTGAGGGCAACAGCTCAGTCAGCACACAGTGAGAGGGACCAGTCAACAAGTCTTCCCCTTTTTCTAAGAACTTGGAGTAAGTTTCACTGCTCCTCACTTTTAAACATAAGTAGAAAAAATATAGAAGGTAAACACTTTCTGAAAAAGATCTAATATAAAAGGCAGCAAGCAAAACCCATGAGTAAAACAGAGCATATACACAGATATGATTAAAACTTTCAAGGATAATAAAAGAGTAATACTCCAATGAAACAAAAACAGGATGTACTTAAAACGAACCCTCAAAAAAACAACAGAAGACACATAACTAAACATGGATTCATGTTCAAAACATTACACTCAACGAAAGAAACACCATATAAAAGACCACATACTTTATGGTTCCATTTATATGCAAATCCACATAGGCAGAAAGTAAACTAGTTCTAATCTGCAAAATATATTAGTAACTCCAACTCTTGGCTACCCCAGGAGCTCAGGGGAATGGATATGACTAATGGGTGGGACTTCCTCTTGGGGATGATGGAATTGTTCCAGATTCAGTAGTGGTGGTAGCTGCGCAACTTAGTGAATATACTAAAAACCACTTAGCTGTACATTTTTTAATGGTGAATTTTATGGCAGGTAAATTAAATCTCAAACAAATAAAACAAAATGACTTTTTGAAATTAAGAATATGATAGAAGAAATGAAAACATACAATAGTAGATTTTATAACAAGGCTTAGAAAAATTCCCAAAACAGAAGAAAAAAATGATAAAGACATAAAATTGGGCAAGGTGAAGGAGAAAGGAAACTAAAAACAGGTTCAAGAGTCTAGAATCATGGGAACATAAATTCTAATAAGCCCAGTGCTTGTGGCTTACACCTGTAATCCTGATTACTCAGGAGGCTGAGATCAAACGATTGCAATTTGAAGCCATCCTCAGACAGACAAATCTCTTATCTCCAGTTAACCAGGAAAAAGCCAGAAGTGGAGGTATGGCTCAAATAGGACACAACCAGCCTTGAGTAAAGAAGGTAAGGGAGAGTGTCCAGGCCCTGATTTCAACCTGGCAAAAAAAGGAAAAAGGAAGGAAGGAAAGAAGGAAGGAGAGAGAGAGAGAGAGAGAGAGAGAGGGGGGGGGGGGGGAGGGAGGGAGGGAGGGAGGGAGGGAGGGAGGGAAAGAAAGAAAAAGAAAGAATGCAGGAAGGAAGGAAGGAAGGAAGGAAGGAAGGAAGGAAGAAAGGAAGAAAGAAAGAAAGAAAGAAAGAAAGAAAGAAAGAAAGAAAGAAAGAAAGAAAGAAAGAAGTTCTAAGAAGACGGGTAGGAAAAAATAGTAAAAAGCAAACTATCATAGTTCACCTAGAGACACTTTGAAATTTTCCCTGAAGATCTGT
Source organism: Megascapheus bottae (assembly GCF_031878675.1). Lineage (NCBI taxonomy): Eukaryota > Metazoa > Chordata > Mammalia > Rodentia > Geomyidae > Megascapheus > Megascapheus bottae. Next base: position 11,473,963 of record NC_143536.1, read on the forward strand.
GCAGGGAATGTGGCTTAGCAATAGAGTGCTTGCTTAGCATGCACAAAGCCCTGGGTTCAATTCCTCAATACTACATAAATAGAAAAAGCCAGAATTGGTGCTATGGCTCAAGTGGTAGAGTGCTAGCCTTGAGCATAGAGAGGCTCAGGGACAGAGCCCAGGCCGAGTTCAAGCCTCAGGACCAGCAAAAAAAAGGGAAAAAAAAATGCCGGAACACAGAACCAACACAGATTCATATTAAATTTTCATGAATTCACAGGAGGCTAAGAATAAAAAAGATATCATATTACTAATTACAATAAAAAATAAATTAAAAAAAAGATATCGTATAAGTTTCTTGAGAGAAAGAAGGGAATTCAACTTACAAAGTATTAGGAATCAAAACAGTACCAGACTTCTCAACTGCACAGTGAAAATTGTAAAAAGATAAATCAATTCCTTAAGAATTCTGAGGAAAAATAATTTCTATGCTAAACTAAATTAAGCTAGATTGCTTACCAGAGGAGGCAAAATCAACTCAGTCCAACTGAAGCACCAGACATATGAAATTCCAACCAAGACCCACACCACCGCCTAGTCCACAGATCAAAGATGTAGGCATGAGTCCCTCTAAACCCTATTTCGAATGATAAAACCACCCAATGGGTCCAGATTCCGCCCCCCCCCCCTCTCTCTCTCTCTCAGTGTTGGGCTTGAACTTAGGGCCTGGGCACTGTCCCTGAGCTCTTCAGCTCAAGGACGGTCGGTACTGTACCATTTTGAGCCACAGCACCACTTCTTCCTTATTTACTCTCATCTACTATATATTGTTTTGGTTTTTAGGTTGAGTGTTCTACTGCATAATTGTAACAGTAGATAACTGACAAATATGTCTGAGATAATTAGAATTTTGAATCAAGACTAGTATTTGATATTAAGAAGTCACTGTTACTGAGCTGAGTATGGTACCTCATAATTAATAAACATTTTAATGGACAATAATAGGTGATCAAAATCTCAAAGAGAAAATAAACCAAAATGTGTAAATGCTCACTGACACCAAACTCAAAACAATTTTCTGTTTTCTCTCCCCATTTCTCCATCCCTAAATCCCACATCCTGCCCCACATTCTCAACTTATCTCTTGCATTACTTTTCTCCACACCTATTCTGATTCCTTGTCTTACCCCTCTCTTCCCTTTATTCCCATGTCTACAGTAAAAAAAACAGATCATTCCTAATTTTAAAAGGCTTATTGAGTAATACAAAAAATAAAAACACCATAAAGAAATGCCATTTTTACCCATCAGACTGAGCATCTTCTCCCGCCCCACCCCAGGAGAGAAAGGACAAGCAGCAAGCTCCCTTCACAGAAGATGAGGCAAAAGCCAAATGGGGATTATCAATATGCAGATTTTACTGTCAGTCACAATGATTACCACAGCAAGCTTACAATGGCTCTATATGAGAAACCAGAGTGCTGCTACAAGCATTCATTCTAAAAGCATTGGTTTAATGAGAGTTAGGGAGATTTTCACTAACACTTTCCGACAATTTGCTCTTTCTCTTGTTTCTCAGCCACTCGTTTCTTGTAACTAAGCTATGCATAGATCCTATGCCAACTATCTTGCCTTAAAATTGGAATTTTGCACTTGAGACCTCACCATCTACTTTCTGGCACTCATCTCAGGTCACAGACTGTACAGATTCAGGAATACAAACTAAGTAGGAATCTTGAAATGTTCAGAAAATTAATTAGTATTTGGCATGCTGCTTAAAAAGATTTCATTGCAGTTCTGTCAAAAGCAGTCTGGCACGTTTCTCTAGCATACTAACAATCTGATGATTGTAAACCAATGTTTTATTTACATCCCGTTTAGGGTTCTTCAACGCTTCATTTACATACATACATAAGAACAAGTTAAAAGCTGGGGTTCCTGAAGCTGGTGGGGAGGAAGGGCATCTCATTAAGAGGCTTTTTAAGAGTTTCTATCAAATAAGCCTGAAGTGAGTGAGAAAGCAACTAAGAAGGAAAGACATAGTAAACTGCTCACTGCTGAAAAAAATATATATCTTACAAATTTTCTCACCCTATTTTCAAAACCATGAACATAAAAGAATAATCACCTCTGTCTATAAGTCAAGTCCTGTCTTTTAAAGAGCTTATCATATCAAAGAAGTTGATCATCCTCATTTTATAAATGAGTAAGCCTAAGGACTATTTAGGATAAATTAGGTTTCCAGCCAGCAAATAGCACAGATGGAAGATTGATTCTAAAACTCCAGTCCCTTGTACTCTCTGTTCCTCTGTTTTATTTTGCTTTTTTTTTTTTTTGAGGCAGTCTTCCTACATTAGCCCATGCTAGATTTAAACTCACTCTGTAGCCAGAGTTAGCCTTGAACTCACAATTCTCCTTCCTCAGATATACATGACCATGCTGGCTGCAGTTCTACAGTTCTTTATTATATAGTGAACTGTATTATAAAATTTGTTCAACATAAAAATCTAGTTATTTTGAACTAGGCACTAGTGGCTCATGTCTGTAATCATAGCTACTAAGGAGGCTCAGTCCTAAAGGACTGCAACTCAAAGCCACCCTAGGCAGGAGTCAATGAGACTTATTTCCAATTAACTACCAAAAGGCTGGAAGTGGAGCTATAGAGCACTAGCCTTGAACAAAAGACCTAAGGGACAGTATCCAGACCCCTGAGTTCATGCCCCAGTACTGGGGGGGGAAAGTCAAGACGGGCACTATTAAAAGAACAAAATACTTCTTTTTAACTTTTATTCCTGCTACTAATATGACAGGTGCCATACCATAAATATTTTTGTTGTTCATTATTTTTTTCCATAAAAGTAGTTAGAACATGCATTTGGGAATAATCCTGGGCTTACTGCTTAGTTGGCTCCTCATTTTCGGAGATGCCTGTAATAAAAAATATTGCTAATAATTAAACACGTGGGAATAAAAACTGCAAATTTTGAGAACAAAGGTAAATTTTTTTAAACTTTTTTTAACAATCACTTTGTAGACTTTACAGAATATATGTAACAGAACATAACAAGAATATTCTCTTATGTAGGAAAACAGCAAGTCTGGTTATTTTATTATCATTTACAGTAGTCCACATTTATCTAGATTCTAATTAACATAATGCATAAAGTCAGCTTGTGATAATCATCGTGGAGCCCAAGCAATCAATGGAATGAAATTAAGTGAGACAATGGGACGGGCAGACTGATGATGTTGAGATAGAATTTGGATTAATTTCTTGGTATTGTTCTCGCCTCATTCCCTTAGGAAGAACGATCATGTCATTCTGCAGTGATAGTTCTAGCCAATTAAAGGTTGGTTTGGCACTTCAGTGTTTTTACAGCACCCTCAATCTGGATGGATTTCTGCTCTGATATGGGATCCACAATTGGATAAAATAAGGCAGAATGGGTAAAATGAGCTCTGTCGCACAGGCAGTCAGTCCCATGGGAAGGAAAGAGCCAAAAAATAAGCATTTCTGAATTTGACAAGTGAATATCATATGCACAGAGCAGTCACATGCATCAACAATCTTACTCTTCTTGTCCCCTCAAACTACATCATGCTTTGGGAACTATTTCTAAGAGTGTTGCATGTCCATCAAGGGTTTTCCTCCTAACATTAGAATTAACACTAAAAGATATGTTAGTCTAATCAATGCTTGTTACCATTCTATAGTGTAGATAACAGAGTAACTGCTACATTTATATACAATAACTACCCATGCCATGCACTTATAACAAAATGATCATATTCATCAAGCATTTAAAAAAATATTTTAAGCCGGGAGTTTGGCCAAGTGACAGAGTGCTTGCCTAGCATGCACGAAGAGCAGGGTTCGATTCCTCAGTACCACATACATAGAAAAACCCAAAGTGGTGCTGTGTCTCAAGTGGTAGGGTTCTAGCTTTGAGAAAGCCCAAGGACAGTGCTCAGGCCCTGAGTTCAAGCCCCAGGGCTGGCAAAAAATAATAATAATTTAAGTCAGATGCAATGGGTCATGCCTGTAATCCTAACTACTCAGGGGGCTGAGATCTGAGGATCACGGTTCAAAGCCAGCCCAGGCACTAAAGTCCGTGAAATTCTTATCTCCAATTAACCACCAAAAAACCTGAAGTGGTGCTATGGCTCAAAGGGTAGGGTGGTAGCCTTGAGCTGAAGAGATCAGGGACAGCACCCAGACCCAGAGTTCAAGCCCCACAACCAACAATAATAAATAATAATAATAATAATAAGTTATTGAGTTGGGTGCCTGTAATCCTAGCTACTCAGGAGGCTGAGATCTGAGGATCCTGGTTCAAAGCCAGCTCAAGCAATAGTCTGTGGGACTCTTATCTCCAACTAACCACCAAAAAGCTGCAAGTGGAGCTGTGACTTTATTGGTAGAGCTCCATTCTTGAGAGAAAAAGCTCAAGGATTAAGAACTGGCAGTATTGGCACCAAAAAAAAAAGTTGATTCATGTAATATAAAGTGAACAATTTAAAGTAAACAATTCTATGACAGGCAGTATATTCAAAGTGTTGTACAACTACCAGCTCCATTTAATTGTGAAATATTTCTATCACTCCAAAGGAAAATTCACACTCAGCTATACAGTCTCTCCTCACTCTCTCCTATACTCCTAAAAGCTATCAACCCATGTCCTGTCTCCAAGAACTCATTTTTTCTGGACATTTCATACAAATGACGACCTTTTGTGTCTGATTTCTCTTACTCAGTAGTGTATTTGAGGTTCATCTGTGTTGGCACAGATGTCAAAAGTTCATTCCTTTTTACAGCTAGTAATATTTCGTCACATGCATGTGACATAATTAACATAGCCATTTATTCATTGACTGACAACAGACTTCAAGCTGTTCCTGCCTATTTATTGTGGATTTGAGCCCCTATTTTCACTTCTTCTAGCCACATATCTAAGAACAAAACTGTGGGGTGACATACTCATTCTAGAATGACCAAACTCTTAAACAAGCAATTCTGAGTACCAACCACATACCTGATAAAGTTTCTGCTCTCATCAGACTTAAACTCTAATAAGAAAAAACAGCAACAAAGTAAATCATTAATTATATTATATTATATTATATCATGCATGTATGTATGTATGCCCTATCAGCCTATAATGGTACTATAAAAAAGAGAAAGCCAAGTGCAAAGAGTGGCGGAACTCCTACCTCACATAGGGTGCTTAGGGAGGGACTCCTTGATAACAAACAGAAGGGGGGAAAAGCCACAAATATTTTCCCATCTCAATAATCAGTGAGACACAATTATTTGTTACATGCCACTTTGCCAAAGCACTTCCATCTTTCTGGTTTGAACAGCATTCCCTTTATGAATTGTTTAAGTGTTGATTTAGACTGTGTGACTTTATAGAGAGAGTCTTACTATTTATTTTGTACTACATAAACAGAATTCATCTGGAGAGTTTTGTTGGTCACCAATATCCCTTGTGGCAACATACTTATGTTTCTAATATGATTACCATTAGAGGTAATTATCAAAATAACATGGAATGTTGGGGCTCTGTAACATCAAACCATCAAATTCCCAAAGCAATATCAGAAACAGTCAAGAAGAGAAAAGATATACTATCAAACTCCATGTTTGAAGCAACTATGCTTTTCAAATAGCCCTAGTTTCTTCTCTACTTTCCCCCTCTCTCTTCAAAGCAAGTCAGTTACCTTGTTTAGCTCTCAATTCTTAAAAAATGGTAGAGGAAAGAGTTTGGGTGGGAGTTTGGGTGCTCAAGATCTTTCCAGTGCCAAATGCAACAATTACAAAGTGAACAATATATTTGCAAGCCACAAGGGTGGCTAAGAACTCAAACACAGCTGTAACCACACAACCTTGCTTCTTTTTAAGATGACTTAATTTTGTTTTAGTGAAGAAATGACAACTCATAATCCTACTTTGGAGAATAGCCCCAGTTTAAGAAGCTGACAGATTGGAACTTTACCCAATTCAAGGATCACCATCTGTAATGAGCAATTTCAGAATGGGGTATCATAAAGTTATCTTTCCAGTGCCTAGAGCATGCCTCATACAGTTAGGCAAAATACATATTATATACTTACTAAATATATCTAAGACACATATAGAAATACATACCTTAAATAAGTAAGCGAAAAGTTCCCATTGTACACATGGGAAACCAAGACTTAAACTAAACTTAGTGATCCACACACACATACACAGTATAAGCAGAATCCTAAGCCAGATAAATGAATGATTAAAAGTCCACTATTATAATAAAAATCTTAACAGAACTATGAATGATATCATTCTTCACATGAGTCCTTGGTATTTTGTTTATATAACTAAATCTAAAGTGCAGAAAAAAATTCCTAAATTCCTAACAAAAGTATCAGTCTCCTTATGATTTATCTCATGTTACTGTTTCTGACTTTGGTACCTGGTATATTGTATATACGTTTATTTGTTTATTTGAAATAGGGAAGAGGAAGAACAAGATTATTGGTAGGGGTAGGGAAATTGGTAGGAAGCAGGTCATGGAATCAGTCTCCTATGGAGACCAAGGGACAATAGTACACATGACAATTTGGTAAGGTATAGTAAACAATAGCCTTCCATCCTTGTTTTTTGAAAGCTTTGCCAGTCATCTCCATTACTTCAAAGTCTCAAACTTATTTGAATAAACATAAAACCCTGTGATTTTTTTCATTTTTTCATATTTAGAACTCCTTTGAGCCCTCCCTGAAGATCTCAGGGATATATAACTTCAAACATGTCCCCTATACTTACGTGCTAGCTCTACTATTTTTTTCTTTCTGTGTACCCTGGGTCCTCTTCCAAGGAAGTCTCCATAATACAACAGAACACAGGGAAAAATTTTCCACAAATTCAACCCCTGAAGAACCTAGAATGGCAAAACTGTGTAGATCTACACTGAAATGATCCAAGGAAAGTAGAGGAGAAATAAGCAAGCAGAATATGAAAATAATAGTCAACCAACCTCAAGACCATTTTCTGATATCTAAAGCCCTTCTGAGTTATCTCTAAAATTCTCCAACATGCTGTCTCCCCAGCTTGACACTAAGAATGCCAAAGTAGCACAGTATCTGTAAATCTCCCTAATAAAAACATCTGTAGCCTACTCCCTTAGAAGACCCTCAAAGTCCAGTATATTTTTACCATCTTGTCTATTTTATACCTTGGTATTATAACGGGTTATTTCCTTCTAAAAGTTATCATCCGGCCAGGAGTTTGGCCTAGCGCTAAGAGTGCTTGCCTAGCATGCATCAAGACCCAGGTTTGATTCCTTGGTACCATATACATAGAAAAGGCTGGAAATGGTGTTATGGCTTAAGTGGTAGAGCTCTAGCCTTGAGAAAGTCCAATGACAGTGCTCAGACCCTGAGTTCAAGCCCCAGGACTGGCCAAAAAAAAAAAAAAAAGTTAAAAGTTGCCATCCTTTTGGCTGCTACACATCAACTATCATCATAGCAAATAATAGAATAATATTTATGTAATCTACACGGAGCCAATATTTTTTAAAGTTATAAATGAATGAGATAATCTTGAAAATTCTAAAACCTATTCTGATGAGAAAATTAGAACAGACTACAAAATCTCAGGAAAAATAAAATGCTACCATTATTCCACTGGTCATTCAATCAAGACTGAATAGACCATTTCATGCTTATTTACAGGGAGGTCAACATTGTATATGTAGTCTAAAATAACCTGTAACAGTGATTTTTATATTGCCTGTATTTAAATATTAACATACATGTACAAACTGCTCCCTTAACATGAGGTCTAGGCAAGAGGGATTTATTTAACTTCTAATTAACTTCACTTCCATCCTTTCTTACCCAGATCTTTTCTCATGCAGTTGGCCTTAAATATATTCATGCCAATTCTTCATGTTCTCACTGGCATGATTAAAATTTTTTATACAACATTGGTATAGGAGATGATTGATAGCTATCTTATTCTTCTCAAACTGTTTCTTGCCAGGTCTGTGTGATGGGAAAAAAAATGTTAAAAGTGATTTAAAAGCTAGATTTTCTGAAATCCTACTTTTCAGAAGAATATTAAAAGAGAAAGAAAATGAGCCCACAGTCATTCTACCTTTAAAAAGAGAAGTCCACACTGTGAAAATAGACAAAAAATATATTCAAAGACATAGAGGAACAAACTGTATAAGCCATTTTCTGAAAAGAAATAGCATTTCTAGTTGTAATTGTTAAAATTACAGAAAACAACTCCCTGTTCTTCAGAAACCACTAAAATATGGTTCTAAAATCATGGGCATTATTATAAGAAGAGTAAAGGTATTAAGAGAAAAATTATGCTATTGACAAATGTAAGTTAGGAGCTGTTCTGGTAAGACAGACACAATATTAACCTATTTTGCCAAAAAGACAGACAGAAATAAAGACAATGAATGACAAGGAATGTTGATTGAGTCACTTTAAGAGAAGCAATGGTGCCTTCGAGATTCTTCAGTATGAAATTTTCTTCCTATGAAATATCATGTAATTGTCTTTGTCTTATTTTAGGTGTACTAAAATTACAAATACATGCTCATAACAAGGAAAACTGTTTTTACTTGTAACGTTAAATGAAACAAGGAAAGCTTGAAAAGCCACTCTTTTGGGGGAAGAAAGTAAAGCAAGACACTGGAGGTGTAATAGAAGGACAATAATCAGAGATATGGAGGAAGACAAACTGCATTAATTAATTTTCTTTAAGAAATGAGACTAGCTGCACAGTGAGATGAATTATCTCATTTGCCAAGTGTCCCAAGTGGCAAAGTCAAACAAATAACTCTGTAATTCTTCATTAGTATTTCATCAAGTTTAACCATTTGCAGACCGCCAAAAGTTGGGGGAAGGGATTCCTGAAATCTCATAATAATTACAACTAATCAACTCATATGTACATTTTTTTCAGTATCTTTTTAGTTGCTGATGTTGAAATAACTGAGTGACAAACAGAAATTGTATAAATATAAAGCAAACAGAGTAAGATAGAGAGCAAAAAAAGCCAAGTCTTCAGGGGAGACCAGGCTGTACTGTGGACAAAGAAAGTCCTCTGAAATCTTCCAGAACTAAGTTTAAGCTCTGCCTCTTCCCCTCCTTGTTACATAACTGCCACTTATTTTTCTTGCATCCCAGCTATCACATACATTCATGATGATGGCTGACATATAAGAACAACAGGGCAGCTGTGAAGGGAAAGACCACATGGGACATGTATAAAAAGAATCTAGCTCTGTTTATGTAATAAATATTGTGTTCTCTAATAAGTACGCAAGCCAGGCAGATTTACTTAAATAGCTGGCTTTCTGTGAAGTGATTTTTTTACATTGGAGTATAGTATGAACTCTCTGAGCCAATGACTCTCATCATTTAACTAAGGGATCAAGTGGATGGTCCACAAGCCTCTTTGAACTTCACACAGAGGTAAGACTCATATGAAGACCATCATGACCTTTTCTCCTTGAGACATAATCTTCTCCCCCCATAAAGAGTCTACTGAAAGATAAATGTTTTAATAGCAGCCTTGATTTCATAGCACATGAAACTTTTCTCCAAAATAAAAATAGCCTTATCAAGTTTGTAATTATAAAATTACTAAGGTGTTGGGGCTGGGAGTTTGGCCTAGTGGTAGAGTGCCTGCCTAGCATGCACAAAGACCTGGGTTCGATTCCTTGGTGCCACATACATAGAAAAAAGCTGGAAGTGGTGTGGTAGCTCAGGGTAGAATACTAGCCTTGAGGAAAGCCCAAGGACAGTGCTCAGGCCCTGAGCTCAAGCCCAGGACTGGCAAAAAAAAAAAAATTACTAAGGTGTCTTAGTATTAAAAAGTTGGAATTTGGGGGATTGGGAGCATAGCCTAGGGATACAGTGCTTGCCTAGCATGCATGAAGCCCTGGGTGCAATTCCTCGGTACTACATACTCAGAAAAACTAGAAATGGTGCTGTGGCTCAAGAGGCAGGGCACTGGCCTTGAGCTAAATGTGTCCAAGGACAGTGGCCAGGCCCTGGGTTCAAGCCCTAGGACTGGCAAAAAAAAAAAAAAAGGTGGAATTTGGGGGCTGGGAGCTTGGCCTAGTGGTAGAGTGCTTGCCTAGCATTCACAAAGACCTGGGTTCAATTCCTTGGTACCATATACATAGAAAAAAGCCAGAAGTGGTGCTGTGGCTCAAGTGGTAGAGCTCTAGCCTTGAGAAAGCCCAAGGACAGGGATCAGGCCCTGAGTTCAAGGCCCAGGACTGGCAAAAAATAAAATAAAATAAAAATAATAATTTTAAAAAGTTGGAATTTGGGTCAAAATGCATTGTTGAATGATAACTCCTTTGTATAACTACTTAAACATTATAAAAATAGAATTAAAAATAAAAATTGGAATTTACAAAAATAGAGGATAATTTTTTAATTACTTAAAATTTTACCATGTAGAAATAAAAATGGTTAAACTTGCTGGGCACAGTGACTCATGCCTATAATCCTAGCTACTCAGGAAGCTGAGATCTAAGGATCAATGTTCAAAGCCAGCCCGAGCACAAAAGGACCGAAGACTCTTATCTTCAATTAACCTCTAGAAAATGGGAAGTGAGGCTTGGCTCAAAGGTAGGGCCATATCCTTGAGCTGAAGAGCTCAGGGACAATACCCAGGCCCAAGGGTAGGGCAGTAGCCTTGAGCTGAAGAGCTCAAGCACAGTGCCCAGACTGAGTTGAAGCCCCATGACCCACAAAAAAAAAAGGTTGAGCTTTTTTTTTCATTATAAGTAGTTTGTTTTTATTACACTCATAATAAAATGACAAGTGTAATTCAAATATCATAGAAAAGTCATTGGAACATTATTTAAAATTCTTAATTTTATTCATACAGATGCACTTATAGCATATTTCTGCAAAACTAATATTTATATAATTCATATTCACACCATGAACTTTTTATAGATAACATTTTTTCAAAAATAATTGAACAAATTTTAAGCTGTTGTGGCTGTCTATAGATCTTTGTTTACACAAAAGGCACATTGCTTATCTTGTCCTGCCCAATACTAAGCTAATGTAAGTATGCACCAACTTTGAAGCAGGAGGATATCAACTTTTAGATATTCTTTTTATGACACAGAGCAAAATGGGAACTCAATTTCCCCCCAAGAATTTGAGTTTAATTCTTTGATACAAATAAATACATACATAAAAACACATGACCTAGACTTTTCCACTATATAAATACATACTTAGATTTTTAATAAAAACTAGAAGATTAATGCTTATTGAATAGACTTTGTATGTATTTTTATTAACGGCACAAAGATCATAAGAACAATACCAGCATAAGATAATAAAACTTCCACAATTCCAATACCTAAAACAATTGTTTATATTTATTTATTTAGCCAGTCCTGGGGCCACGTCTGTTTCTAGTGGTTACTCATGTGACTTTATAATTATTCAATTATTACCATAAAAGATACAATTTAGTCAAATACAGTAAAAATATGAGATTGCTACCTGGTATACAGTATATACATTTGTTTATTTGAATTAGAAAGGGAAGGGGGGAAAACAAGATGATTGGGAGGGGGTGAGGGGAAGGAAATAGGAACAAAAACGTAAGAAGGGATATCAATGTGTGAGAAGTAAGGTACCTACTATCTGATGAATGTAAGTAACCAATCATGACTTATCAGGTCATTTCCCCATTTTAGAAATAATATATCCTAATAACAAACACAGCTCCTTTTGTGTTTAAGTTTTTATACTTTGTTGCTGTGTAGGCTAAACTTGATAGAACATGGAAAAACTGCTGGGCACATGGCTCACGCCTGTAATCCTAGCTACTCAGGAGGCTGGGATCTGAGGACTCTGAGCCTCTTTGTACTCAAGACTAGTGTTCTATCACCTACGCCACTGCACCACTTCCGTTTTTTTCTGAGTAGTGAATTGAAGATAAGAGTCTCACGGAGGGCCAGGAGTGTGACCTAGCGATTGAGTGCTTCCTTAATATGCACAAAGCAGGCTGAGAGTTTGGCCTAGTGGTTAAAGTGCTTGCCTAGCATGCATGAAGACCCGGGTTCAATTCCTCGGTACCACATACATAGAAAAAAAAAAAAGCCGGAAGTGGTGCTGAGGCTCAAGTGGTAGAGCTCTAGCCTTGAGAAAGTCCAAGGACAGTGCTCAGGCCCTGAGCTCAAGCCCAGGACTGGCAAAAAAAAAAAAAAAAAAATATGCACAAAGCACTGAGTTCAATTTCTCAGTACCACATTCATAGAAAAAGCCGGAAGTGATGCTGTGGCTCAAAGTGATAGAGAGCTAGCCTTCAGAAATCTTAAGGACAGTGCCCAGAGCCGTAAGTTCAAATCCCAGGACTGGCAAAAAATAAAATAAACTAAGAATAAGAAAGAATCTCAAGGACTTTCCTGCCCAGGATGGCTTTGAACCCCAATCCTCAGACCTCAGCTTCCTGAGTAGCTAGGATTACAGGTGAGCCACTGGCTCTGGGCAGACTTGGGACTGTTTTAACTATGTTTGCCTTTCTTATGTCTCAGTCTCAATTCTCTCTAACCTGAGGCCATCATCTATTCCTTGGAAGATGGCTGAAATTGTGCTCAAGTCCTGAGTTCCCATGGCTACCTTTCTCTACCTTTCACCACATCTCCTAGTTTGGCATATGGGGGTGGGGAGATGGCCCAGTCTAACTTAAAACTCTTGGACTTCAATTTCAGAGTAGCAAAGAGTTTGAGGAAAGAAGGATTCACATTCCATCTGAGACAATCTGTGATGAACAGAATACTGACCCAATCCTTCAGTTAAAAAATAAACAACTGCCAGTATCTACAGGGAACTCAAGAAATTAATCCCCCGAAAACCCAATAAACCATTCACTAAATGGGCAAGGGAACTAAAGAGAGACCTACCAGAAGAAGAGATTAAAATGGCAGAAAAACATATGAGAAAATGTTCATCATCTATGGTCATAAAGGAAATGCAAATCAAAACAACCCTAAGATACCACCTTACCCCAACAAGAATGGCCAAGATTTTGAACTCAATGACAGTTGCTGGTGGGGTTGCGGAGAAAAAGGAACCTTACTGCACTGCTGGTGGGATCGTAAACTAGTTCAGCCACTCTGGAAAGCAGTGTGGAGGTTCCTTAAAGAACTGAAAATAGACCTTCCCTATGATCCCGCCATACCATTTCTGGGCGTCTATCCTGAACAGCATGACCCAGGGTATCATAAAGACACCTGCTCAGCTATGTTCATCTCTGCACTATTCACAATAGCCAGGCGATGGAAACAATCCAGATGCCCTACTACATATGAATGGATACAAAAAATGTGGTATATATACACAATGGAATTCTACATAGCCAACAGACAAGATAAAATAATGGCATTCGCAGGGAAGTGGATGAATCTAGAGCAAATCATGCTGAGTGAGACAAGTCAAGACCTAAGGATCAAAAGGCGCATGGTTTCCTTAATATGCGGTTATTAAATCCAAAGTGTACAAAGAGCGAGGACTCAATAACTGCATACCCAAAGCTATGGACATGGCAATGGAAATACAAACATAACTATGTAGACAAAAAAACCTATAACTCTATAATCATAATGTTTTATTTCATAAACTGATATGTTTCTATGACATACAAACCGTTAGCCTAATTTTGATTAAGTTCTAAAGACTAAGTCCCAGAGAATGTAATTAGAGATTTCCTCCTTGAACAATTGTTTGTTAAACTTGTCATTTAAAATATGATGTAAACATAAGCCATATAATTAATGATTGTTGTTCTTAAGGTACTATGTTATCTCTCATCACTTCTACTGTTCCTTGGTTATCTCATATTGTTGCACTATCTCACTTTGTTATCTGATATATCGGATATAATTGTATTTGGTTATCTGAAATTGGATAGGGAATGGGGGAAAACAAGATGAGGGGTGGGGGGGGGGAAGGGAAATGGGGACCATGACATGTGAAAGGGTATCAATGTGTGGGAATTAAGGCACCATTTATCTGGCAAATATCATGTAACCCTTCTATTAATTACAATAAAAAATATATTAAAAAATAAAAAATAAACAACTGGGCCAGGAGTTTGGCCTAGTGGTAGAGTGCTTGCCTAGCATGCACAAAGACCCAGGTTCAATTCCTTGGTGCCACATACATAGAAAAAGCCAGAAGTGGTGCTGCTGCTCAAGGGGTGGAGCACTAGCCTTAAGAAAACCCATGGACAGTTCTCAGGCCCTAAGCCCAAGCCCAAGACAGGCAAAAAGCAAACAAGCAAACAAACAAAAAAATAAACAGCTGGCACAGTGGCTCACACCTGTAATCCTAGAGATCTGACAAGGTTCAAAGCCAGCCCAGGCACTAAAGTCCATAAGACTCTTATCTCCAATCAACCACTAGAAAATGGGAAGTGAGGCTGTGGCTCAAGGAGTAGTAGCCTTGAGCTGAAAAGCTCAGGGACAGCACCTAGGCCCAAAGTTCAAGCCCCACAATCAAAATAAATAAACAAATGGTGGTAACATGAAACTGGCACCTCTCCCAACATCAGGGGTTTCTCAATGAAACCCTACCCAGTCAGGAACTGCTCACATGGCCACAGCCAAAAATACAGCAAATGCTGTTTACTTTGCTATATTTTCCACCTTTGTTCTTGCACAAATGACAAAGGAAATGTGGGGAATTTTAAATTTTATCTCAGGCCCAGTGTGAAAGGTTTTCAAAAGCATGCTGGGAGTCAGAAGTATGTATGCATACTTAAGAGACTTTTTCCCTAACCAAGGCATCCAAGAGAAGAGAAAGGGCATTTTCAAGGAAGAGCTCTCCCCATACTTATACTAACTGCTTCATAGACTCAAAGAGTGTCACATGCAGTGACACTCAGTATTTACCCACAGGTAACTCTCTTGGTATCACAATAGAACTACTGCATTGTGAAAACTCCCATTCCATCTGTTAAACATCCTTCCTTCAGGGAAGGATCTAACCACTCTTCTAAGCTCAAAGAGCTTCCAGAAAAGTTTCTACACAATTCTCCTATAAGTTTTAGTTTAGTTTTTTTAGTTGTTTTTTTTTTTTTTTGTCAGTCCTGGGGCTTGAGCTCTGGGCTGAGCACTATCCTTGGACTTTCTCAAGGCTAGAGCCCACTTGAGCCTCAGCACCACTTCTGGCTTTTTTTTTCTATGTATGTGGTACCAAGGAATCAAACCTAGGTCCTTGTGCATGCTAGGCAAGCACACTACTACTAGGCCAAACTCCTGGCCCCAATTCTACTACAAGTATGCATTTATTGGGAGTTCACTCCTGTAGATTTACTATATGGGCAGCTCCAGTATAAACTTTTATAGAAACTGTTGAAGGCCTTCCTTACTGGGCCAATATAAATGCTCCACAACCATTTTCCTTATTCCTTGCAAGACTACCAATCAGGAAAATGTGACTACAAAAGAAGGTGAAGATGAAGTGATACTGGATGTTTCACCAGTTCTGAATATCTAAAAGACAAGGCAAACTACATAAGCTATGAAAAGAATATAAACTATGAGGAAACCAATCTTTACATTGTTCAGTAAACACATCTGCTAACTAATTTCTACTGCCTTCAGGCAAGGTGACTGCCCATCTCTTAGCTCTATCTTACAATCACCTGTACATTATAATAATATTTTCTTTTCCCTGAATGCAATACAACAAACTAATAGTCATCCCATTAAATAAAAGTTCACTGAGCTAAAACATGGAGAGAGACTGCAAAGTCTAAGAAGTGAAAGGAAGCACAAATTAATGGTCCTTATCCTGAGTGAAATTAAAATTGTAGAGATAAGATATGGAGTAAGACTACAGTTTTAAATTAGCCTAGTAGGTAAACTCTAGTATGTTATGATTTTTTAAATAATGGCTTAATTATAGGATATAATTCACAACATTAAATTCACTCTTACAGTGTATACAACTCAGTGATTTTAGTATTGTCCCAGAGGTATACATCTATCTCAATACTAGAAAAATCATCATCACCTTAAGCTAAAAGCCTACTATGAGCAGTCTGATGGCTGCACAGCACCTAGTAGCCACACTCTAATACTGGCTGCTAGAACTTAAGATAATTTGTTTTCACCATTATGTCTACCTGATTTATCTACCTTTCTGTTAAATAGAAAGTTAAGAATTTCATAAAACAAGAAGTCAAGATTGCATGTTAGGTACAGGTAATAATCTTGTAAAAATATTTTTCTTATATGAGAGGTCACCAATACAAAAAGAAACTGATTATATACGACAGTAATAGTAGAAATAGTATGTAAGTTCAATTTGCCCTTAATATTCAGATTAGCTTTATCTTTTGAATAATATATAATCTTTCTAGGACATAGCTAATTACATTAAAGTCTATGATATGCAGAAACCTTAACGTTTATAATAGACAATTCCTTATCACAGTAATCCCATAATTTTCATTAGCAGTAATAATGTCTACTTATCAGCAGTAATAATTTCCTACATAGTCCCTGATAACCTGAGTTTCATAAATCCTCATAGAGACAAAAATAAAGATTTAGCTAACAATTTCACAAACTGAGAAAAGAAAAAGAAACACTAGAAACATGTCAATCACTGAAGACACTGAATCCACTGAATAGAATTTTTTAATGCAACATCTCTTTTATATTTATTTGCAAATGTCAGAACATGACAAAATTATTTGATAAAATTTCATAGTCCAGGAGGATATTTTTATGGTATTAAATTTGAACATTATGGAGAACAGTTCTAGATCTTTCACAAGAACTTGACATTTACAAAGAATCTACTATAAGCTAATACTGTATTAGCACTAGGTTTGTAAAAGAAGAGTACAATGTAGCTGTTCACAGGTATCTGAAGAAGCAGAAAGAAGTAGAGCACTTATTCTGCATATAAAACTATAGTTTAAGCCAGGCATGGTGGCTCATATCTGTAATCCTAGATAATCAGGAGGCTGAGATCTGAGGATCGGTTTAAAGTCAGCCCAGGCACTAAAGAAAAGGAGATTCCTGCTGAGACCTGAGGATCAAGTTTCAAAGCCAGCCCTGGCACTAAAATACTCAAGACTCTTTTTTTTTTCCTGTCCTGGTCCTTGAACTCAGGGCCTAGGCACTGTCCTTGGGCTTCCTCAAAGCTAGAGCTTTACCACTTGAGCCACAGCACCATTTCTGGCTTTTTCCTATATATATGGTACCGAGGAATCAAACCCAGGTCTTTATGCATGTTAGGCAAGCACTCTACCACTAGGCTAAACTCCAGGCCCAGTATCCAAGATTCCTATCTCCATTTAACCACTAGAAAACTGGAAGTGGCATTGTGGCTCAAGGAGTAGTGTGGTAGCCTTGAGCTGAGGTGCTCAGGGACAATGCCCAGGCCCAGGGGTAGGACGGTAGCCTTGAGCTGAAGAGCTCAGGGACAGCGCCCAGGCCAATTGCCAAAGATTAAAAAAAAAAGTTTGTGCTGTAAAACTCTATATAAAATTATATAGTATATATTATATATAATATGCTATATAATTATATACCATATAAAACTGTATGTCACGCATATTTATATCATAAAATATTTTATATTAAATGTATTCTATATATTTAAAAAAAAGAACAGGAGACTCCTATCTCCAGTTAATCACTAGAAAATGAGAAGTGGGGCTGTGGCTCAGGGCTAGGGCAATAGCCTTGAGCTAAAGAGCTCAGGGATAATGCACAGGCCCAGGGGCAGAGCAGTAGCCTTAAGCTGAAGAGCTCAGGGCAGTGCCCTGGCCCACAGTTCAAGCCCCATCACACACACACACACACACACACACACACACACACACACACACACGACATAGTTTACATTTATGATAGTAATGCCACCACAAAACCATGGAGAAAAGACATATTCATATTTGGGAAAATTCAAACTTTTTAAAATTTTCTAGCATAAAAAAAAAAATCAATTGAGGCCAGGAGTTTGGCCTAGTGGTATAGTGCTTGCCTAGCATGCAAGAAGACCCAGATTCAATTTCTTGGTACTACATACATAGAAAAAGCCAGAAGTGATGCTGTGGCTCAAGTGGTAGAGCTCTAGCCTTGAGAAAAGCCCAACGACAGTGCTCAGGCCCTGAATTCAAGCCCTGGGATGGACAAATTTTTTTAAAAATCAGTTTAGGTAAATTACAGATCTCATATAGAGTAGATAATATAACTATATATATAAATATAAAATATATAATAATAAAACACTTTGAGTGCAACATCTTCATGAACTTGAAGTAGAATAAGATTTTTTTCTTCATTCTTTCTTTTTTCACCATTCCCACTACTACCCAACCCTCCCTGCCAAAATGGAGATTAAACACATGGCCTCATAAACACTAGACAACACTTTAACTGAGTTACATCCCCTTCCAAAGGTTGCCTAAACATAATGCAAAAGCACTAAGGGAAAAGAACAGTATATTGGCCTACATTAAAATCAAGAACATGGCCAGGTACTGATGGCTCACACCTATAATCCTAGCTACTCAGAAGGCTGAGATCTTAGGATCACAGTTCAAAGCCAGCCCAGACAGCAAAGTCCCATTCCATTTGTTAAACATCTTTCCTTCAGGGAAGCTTAAAGTATCTAACCACTCTTCTGAACTCCAGAGCTCCCAGAAAAGTTTCTACACAATTCTGTCACAAGTATGCATTCATTGGGAGTTCACTCCTGTTGATTTACCACATGCGCAGCTCCAGTATAACCTTTTTTTTTTCTTTTTTCTTTTGTCAGTCGTGGGGCTTGAACTCTGAGCCTGGGTGTTGTCCCTGAGATCTTCAGCTGAAGGCAACCACCCTATCCCTTAAGCTACAGGCCCACTTGTGCTTTTCTAGTAGTTAATTGAGGAGTTTCACAGACTTTGGTTCAGGCTGGCTTTGAACCAGGATCCTCAGATATCAACCTCCTGAGTAGCTAGGATTACAGGTGTGAGCCACCATTGCCTGTCTGGATTTTATTCTTAACTGCAGAATGACAATCTGATGTAATGAGGGGTACAAAATAAATAGAAGATCGGAATACTATCTCAAAATATATGTAGTCTCTATTTCATAATTGACAGACATCAGCACATCATGTGATATTTATTCCTCTCTGGCTTCCTTTATTAACCTTAGAACTCAATGTCTCCACTTGCTAGGCACACACACTACAGCTAAGCCTTTTGTTTGCCCTCGTGAGATAATGTCTCATTTCCTGCCCCAGCACATGCCTGAGCCACAATCCACCTATTTTTGGCTTCCCATCATAGATAGGATAACAAGTATTCACCATGGAACCCACTTCTCATTTGAAAAGAGAGTCTCACAAACATTTCTACCTGGGATGGCCTCAAACAGCGATCCTCCCAATCTCAGCCTCCCACATAGCTAGGATTATAGGTGCGAGCCACTAGGGCCCAGATTACCATGGTTATTATTATTATTTTTATTGTACTTAATAAAAGGGTTACATGATATTTGCCAGGTAGAAGGTGCATTAATTCACATACATTGATACCCTTTCACATGTCTTGGTACCCATTACCCTACCCTCCACCCACCACCCACCCCCCGTCTTGGTTTTCCCCCCTTCCCTATCAAATTTCAAATAACCAAATACAAATAAATTCAATATATCAGATAACAAAGTGAGATACTGTAACAATATGAGATACCCAAGGGACAGCAAAGGAGATGAGAGATAACATAGTGCATTAAGGACAACAATCATTCGTTATATGGCTTTTGTTTCAATATCCTGGAGGTCCTTTCAATTAGCTTCATACTATATGGCCTTATGTATCAAGATTTTGCTCTATTGCAGATCTCTGCTAGTAGAGCCCAAGGTTTCTACTGATTATGACAAATGAGGGAAACCATTGAGCCTAAGTTCCTTTGAGTCTGGCTTACTTCACTTAATATGATTTTTTCTAAGTCTTTCCATTTCCTAACAAATGGGGCGATGTCGTTTTTTCTGACAGCAGCATAGAATTCCATTGTGTACAAATACCACAACTTGTTGATCCACTCATCAACTGAGGGACATCTAGGTTGGTTCCATATCTTTGCTATGGTGAATAGTGCTGCAATGAACATTGTTGTGCTAGTGGATTTAGTATGCCCTTGTTTCTGGATGGTTGGATAAATGCCAAGTAGTGGAATTGCTGGGTCATAGGGGAGTTCTATGTTTAGCCTTTTGAGGCACTGCCACACTGCTTTCCATAGTGGTTGAACGAGTTTGCACTCCCACCTTCTTTGTCACCCTGCACTAGAATTAACTCCAAATGGATCAAAGACCTGGAGGTAAAAGCTGACACACTGAAAACTTTACAGGAAGGAATAGGAGATACACTAGGCCCCCTTGGCCCAGGTCGAAACTTTCTTTTTTTTTTTTTTTTTTGCCAGTCTTGGGCTTGAGCTCAGGGCCTGAGCACTGTCCTTGGACTTTCTCAAGGCTAGAGCTCTACCACTTGAGCCTCAGCACCACTTCCAGCTTTTTTCTATGTATGTGGTACCAAGGAATTGAACACGGGTCTTTGTGCATGCTAGGCAAGCACTTTAACCACTAGGCCAAACTCCCAGGCCAGGTTGAAACTTTCTTAATAAGGACCAAGAATCACAACAAATAAGAGAAAGGCTGGATAAGTGGGACTGCATTAAACTGCAGAGCTTTTGTATGGCAAAGGACATAGCTAGTAAATTAATTAGGAAGCCTACAGAATGGGAGAAGATCTTCACCAACCAAACAATGGACAAAGGCCTCATATCTAAAATATATCAACAACTCAAAAAATTGAATCACTCCAAAACTAATCTCCAAAGTAACAACCATCCCATTAAAAAATGGGCCAAAGACTTACAGAGAGTCTTCTCTGAAGAAGAAACAAAAATGGCCTGTAGACACATGAAGAAATGCTCAACATCTCTGGTCATAAAAGAAATGCAAATCAAAACAACTCTAAGATTCCACCTCACTCCAGTTAGAATGGCCAGGATCAGGAAAACGAATAATAACAGATGCTGGAGGGGATGTGGCCAGGAGGGATCACTACTATTATTATTTTTTAAATAGCATCTTCCTTTTCGCCTGTGTGCACACCTGAACTGTAAAATGCCTATGATAAGCTGACATAACAGGCAAGAACCATCATGCCCAGCAATGGGTCGAGAAGAGTCCCCAAAACTTTGCTGCCTGGGCTGACCTTGAAAGACAACCAGCCTCTCTAGCAGTTAAGGATTCCAAATGTGAGCCATCAGTGCCCTGCCCTATTTATTGGGGTCTTTAAGAACAACTTTTATATAACTTTGAAGAAATTTCATTCATTGATCCAGATTTGTTTAAGAAATGAGCATGTTATTCAGTAGCTCTTTTCCAAGTAAATTTCAAACTTCCTATTTTCATGAAAATTCAAATAAGTGAGGCAAGAGTCTTTTTAATATGCTATTCTTTTGCTATTTTAAACATGATCTATACAATGTTGGGAAGTACACTTTTCAAAAAAAAAATAATGACTTTTTTTTCCCCAGTCCTTGGGTTTTCTCAAGGCTAGAGCTCTACCACTTGAGCTACAGCATCACTTCCAGCTTTTTCTATGTATGTGGTATTGAGGAATTGTATTTGGGTCTTCATGCATGCTAGGCAAGTACTCTACCATTAGACTAGACTCCTGGCCCCTTAAAATAAGGGCTTTTACATCTTTTATGGCAGTACTTGGGATTTGAACTCAGGTACTTGAACTTAGTAGACTTGCACTCTACAACTGAGCCATATACCCAGCCCTTTTTGCTTTATTTATTTTTCTTATAGGATCTTGAATTTTTGCCAGGACTATTAGGACCAAGATGCACCTATTTGTGCTTCTTAAATATCTAGGATGACAGGCACATAAGCCATTACACGCAGCTTTTACTGGTTGACATCAGGTCTTGTGAACTATTGCCCAGTTGGTCTTGAATAGCAATCTTCTTGGTCTCAGCCTCCTGAGTATCTGGGATTATAGACATAAGCCACATTTTTTAATATAATGAAAAATTTAAGCATCATTAAGTTTTGGGTTTCATTGTGTGTCCTGATATAGTCAATTGAAAAGCCTATTGATATAAAAGGCATTTTCTAATATCTGTAAAAGCATGTGAGTTTTTTTTTAACTATCATTTACTTTTTCAGACTTAGGTGGTAGGAATATAGTATTTTCATACATATTTCCCAAGTACAGCAGAATACAATTACTATTTTTGATGATGCTGTATAAGCAAAGCCTTCAAAATCCATCTGATAATCAGCTAAGAGATAACAGCATTTCTACAATGAAGCACTAATGTCTGTCTAAGAGATGGACTTTAATCCCCCTATTATCTCTGCACCTGAGAGTTTGAAGCTTGGAAAGTGCTCGATTCCATTAAGACATCACTTACTGACTACCCACATAGTACAAATCATGCATACTCCTTTTTGAAGAGATTATAAAGGAAAACATAAGGGCAGCTGTCTGAAGGCCTTTTCAAGAGCTTCGCACAAAACCCTAGCCCTAGACTGTCACTTCATTACTTAACACAGATCTCCAATTTCCACAAAAGCAGAAAAAGTTGCTCCAATAAAGAAAGGATAAAAACAAGCACATCCTAGAATTCGAGCTATATACTTAACCAAAAATATCATATAATACAATACCTGGCTTACTTACTATGCACTACCTGTCAGCTGTGTATATATGTGTTTTACTTCAGACTGGAAGTTCTTTCATATTGGGTCATTCAGTGTCTGAGGCACAGTAGTCAGTAAACAATTTATTGAACTTTTCTACAAAAACCATGAGATTTGGACTGGTCTCTGCCTAGCTCAACAGATATTTTTATCCTTTATTCCTTATCTTCCCTAAACACAGTTGCCTGATTTTAGTTTGCAAACCTAACAATATTCTTCCCCCTAGAACTCCTACCATGCCATTCCCTGTACCTGAGATCCTTACCCTCTGCTTCTTCATCCTTGTCCTCTTCTTCCTCCTCCTACCAAATTCAAATGAATCTCCAGACCACTCTGTCCTCTCTTCCGTGTTTTCATCCCTCCTAACCCTCCTTAGCTTCACTGATCTCTACTGTAATTAAATAATTAATTCCATGACTGATTGCTTTAATATCTAGCTCTCCCTTAGGATGTAAGTGCCACAGTTCTCACATCTTTATCCCGAGTGACTTTTAGGAAGCAACTCAAAATGAGTATTTGTTGAAAATAAAGTGAGTTTTAAACTAGCCATACAACTTCCTAGGTAAATTTGAAAAGGTAAATTACTATCCTTAGACTTCATTTTCCATATCTATGAAATGAGGATAATAAATACATGGCCTTGCTTGGTTGTTGGGATTTATGGTGAATCTGAAACTCTAAAATTTTATGTAAAACCATTAATCAATTATCCTCAGCAAGGATCTTTTACACTTAATGCTGGTTCTAGATATATCTTAATAAGATTAACTAAGATCTTAAAATATTACCAATAATAAAGATACTAATAAATAATGGATCTGACAAAAATTAATAAGCAGTCATTAGTTCCAGTCAGCAGCAGCCCATGACAGATTCCAAGTACTGATCTAATGATTGCCAGTTCCATAATGATTGTCTATCTCACATGAAAGCCTAGCAGACCTAATATAATTCATGCTTCAGAAAGAAGCATTTCCTATGGAGTCAGCTGCATGAACAAATATACCAGTTAACATGTGGATCAATAGTGAAAGATGAGCTTCTCCAGTTCACTCACAACTACGCCTAAGTCAATAGACTCATGTAAATCAATAATTTGTTATATTTGCTACATTTACACACTTTGATCTTTAATATAAACCTGGCTATAAAACAACATACATTTCTTTTCTTGTGTTCTACAGTTATCTAATCCTGAATATGGTAAAGGGAAAAAAACTGATTTCCCTCTTGTCTATGTAGTAAATACACACCAAGATGTTCACTCACATCTTTTAGATATTGCTCTCTGGTAACTGTCTTTATAGGAATATTTTTTTCAAATGCATATGTAAAGAACCAAAACAAGATATATACATGTTAATCATAAATTACATATTGGGGGTGGGGAGAGGGAAATGGGGACCAAGACATGAGAAAGGGAATCAATGTATGTGAAGTAATGCACCTTCTATCTGGTAAATATAATGTAACCCTTCTATTAATTACAATAAAAATATATGAAAAAAATAAATTACATACAACTTTATATCCTGGATTATATATTTCCCTGGGTTCCTCTATAATATATAGATATATGTGTGTATGCATGTGGCTGTGCCTATATACTTAGGACAAATATACATGTATGTGCAAGACTTAATTTGCTCCTTTGTGTATCCTGCATCCTCATTAGAAAGTAGATTTGTTTACGGCAATCACTGTCTTTTCTATCTGAACCCTTCACATACTGCAGTCGTTAAACATGATTGAGACTCCAAGAAGTCTGCAAAGTAATTTTACTATCCTAATCCTCATTACATTTTCCTGATGTCTGCAACACAACCCAAAAGCTACCTTCTGAATGAGTTGTCCATTCTGAGCTCTGAAAGAAACATTCCTAATAAAACTTAATTTTTTTTTTTGCCAGTCCTGGGCTTGAGCTCAGGGCCTGAGCACTGTCCTTGGACTTTCTCAAGGCTAGAGCTCGACCACTTGAGCCTCAGCACCACTTCCGGCTTTTTTCTATGTATGTGGTACCGAAGAATCGAACCCGGGTCTTCATGCATGCTAAGCAGCACTTTAACCACTAGGCCAAACTCCCAGCCCAAAAACTTAATTTCTTGATATGATATCTGTTATATGCTTCAAATCCTGTGGGACATGGCAGGGACATTTAGAGTTAAAATAGGATCATATAGGAGCTGACTTTTTAATATTTTTATGTATATTGGATATTATATATTTGTATCATGTAGTTCAATATTTGTATATATACTAAATATATGTATATATTTTGTTATATAAGTCTACTTTTTATATGTTTGAAATTCTTCAACTACATCACTTTTAAATGAAAAAAAATTATAAAAGTTGAAAACTAAGGAAAAAAAAGTCTGGAGTTTGGCAGAGTGGTAGAGTGCTTATCTAGCATGCACGAAGACTTGGGTTCAATTCCTTGGTACCACATACATAGAAAAGCTGGAAGGGGTGCTATGGCTCAAGTGGCAGACCACTAGCCTTGAGAAAGCCCAAAGACAGTGCTCAGGCCCTGAGTTCAAGCACTAGGACAGGCAAAAACAAACAAACAACACACACACACCCCTTCTTTCACTGTGAAATTTTTCCCTCAATATTTATCTCAGGACAATACAGCAAGTAGTATTTGTTAACAAGCCAACATTTTGAATTTCTAATGCCAAGTAAGGAAAACATCTCCACTTGCTTTTTAGCTTTTCACCTGTAAGAGTCATGCTCAAGTTACACCAATTTTACCCTTACCTCCTTCTTAAAATTGGAAGAAATGTGTGGACCTTTTAAGTCCAAAATAGTACTTGCTCTTTAAAACAAAAACTAATTCATCATGAAAACCAAGATTTCTGAAAGGATTTTAATAACATAAGGAAGCACTAAGCTATATTATTAAGTAAAAATTATCTAGAAAATGTTAACCTCAGTGGGGCACAGTGGCCCATGCCTATAATCCTAGCTACTCAGGAGGCTGATATCTGAGGATCAAGGTTCAAAGCCAGACCAGACACTAAAGACGATGAGACCCTATCTCCAACTAACCACTAGAAAACTGGAAGTGGTGCTGCAGCTCAAGGGGTAGAGCAGTAGCCTTGAGCTGAAGAGCTCAGGGACAATGCCCAGGCCCAGGGGTACGGTGGTACCCTTGAGGTGAAGAGCTCAGGGACAGTGCCCAGGCCCAGAGTCCAAGCCACATGACCCACCAAAAAGAAAAAAAAGGTTAACCTCAGAGAGTTTTCAGATTTTTCATTTTTATGCCACTCATGGGGCTTGAACTCAGGCCCTGAAAGCTGTACCTTAGTTTTATTGCTCTCCCACTTAAGCCCCACCTCCACTTCTGGATTTTTGGTGGTTAACAAGAGCTAAGTGTTTCATGGACTTCCCTCCCTGCGCTAGCTTTGAACCATGGGCCTCATATTTCAACCTCTTGAGTAGCTAGGATTACAGATGTGAGTCACCAACATCTGGCTACTTTCCAGATTTTTTTTTTCTTTTTTTTTCTTTTTTGTGGTCAGTTGTGGGGCTTGAACTCTGGGTCTGGGTGCTGTCCCTGAATTGTTCCACTCAAGGCTAGCACTCTACCACTTGAGCTACAATGCCACTTCAGTTTTCTGGTATGTTAATTGGAGATATGAGTCTTACAGACTTTCATATCTGTGGTGGCTTTGAATTGTGATCCTCAGATCCCAGACTCCAGAGTAGCTACGATTACAGGCGTGAGCCACTGGCGCCCAGCTGATTTCCAGGTTTTGTAAAACTAAAAATATGTAAGTGGTTTTGGGAAGCCAGCCCAAGCAGAAAAGACTCTCATCACCAATTAACCACTCAAAAAACAGAACTGGTGCTGTGGCACAAGTGCTAGCCTTAAGCACAAAGAGGTTCAGAGACAGCAGGACCTGAGTTCAAGCCCCACAACCAACAATAAAAATATCCTCAGCCTACGGGACCAGGAGTTTGGCCTAGTGGTAGAGTGCTTGCCTAGCATGCACAAAGACCTGGATTTGATTCCTCGTTACTCTACATACATAGATAAAAGCTGGAAGTGGTGCTAAGGCTCAAATGGTAGAGCTCTAGCCTTGAGAAAGTCCAAGCACAGTGCTCAGATCCTGAGCTCAAGCCCAGGACTGGCAAAATATATATATATATATATATTATATATATATATCTCCTCAGCCTAGAATGAGATTTATGTTTTGATAAACATCATAAATTGAAAAATGGGTTAAGCCCAAAACACATTAAATATACCTTACCTTCAAACATCATTGCTTAGCCTGGTACACCTTTAAGCAAGTTCCAAACATGTACACTAACATACAGTTGGATAAAAGTATCTAATACAAATCCATTTTATAATAAAGTGTTGGATATCTCATATAATTTATTGAATGAGCTATCCAAAAAGCCACTAGCATTAGTGTACTCTGGAGTATCAGTGCCTCAATCTCATAATCTTTTGACTGACTAGGAGCTGTGGCATCCCCAGATAATATCAGATACCACAGACCAAGAAAATCCACACTGCAGAGCAGGATTCTGGCTGAATGTATATCACATTTGCATCATCATAAAGCTGAAAAACTGTAACATGAACCATCAGAAATCAGGACCACTATGTACTTTCACCTAAATATACACAAATACACTTATATGTGTGTGGAAAACATCGCCCCTAAAAAGATATCAAAATGTTAATAGCATTCTGCTAAAATAATATAATTTATCGCTATTGTATGCTTTAAAGTTCTTCAATGGTCAGATACTGTTTTCCTTTTCACAACTGTTATTATTAAATCATACTATTATATGAGGTTATCTTTCTATAAAATATAAAAATAGCTTAAGATTTTAAGATTATACCTTTTCAAGTTTGAAAAAAAATGATACTGGCCTATAATCTTAGTACTCAGGAGGTAGAAACAGGAGGATGTGGAGTTTAAGGCCAGCCTGGGACATATAGCAAAACTTGTCTAAAAAAGAAGAAGAAGGAAGAGGAGGGGGGGAGGAAAGAAAGAAGGAAGAAAGGATGGATGGAAGGAAGGAAGGAAGGAGAGAAAAAAGGAAAGAGAGGGAAGGAGGGAGGGAGGGAAGTTAAGAAGGAGGCAGGGATAGAAAGAAAGAAAGAAAGAGAGAGAGAGAAAGAAAGAAAGAAAGGAAGGAAGGAAGGAAGGAAGGAAGGAAGGAAGGAAGGAAGGAAGGAAGGAAGGAGGAAAGAAAGAAAGAAAGAAAGAAAGAAAGAAAGAAAGAAAGAAAGAAAGAAAGAAAGAAAGAAAGAGGGAGGGAGGGAGGGAGGGAGGGAGGGAGGGAAGGAAGGAAGGAAAGAAGGAAGGAAAGAAGGAAGGAAGAAAGGAAGGAAGGAAAGAAGGAAGGAAGAAAGAAAGGAAGGAAGAAAGGAAGGAAGGGAGGGAGGGAGGGAGGGAGGGAGGGAGGAAGGAAGGAAGGAAGGAAGGAAAGAGAGAGACAGAGAGAGAAAGAGAGAGGGGGAGGAAAGGAAGGAGGAAGGGAAAAGAAAGATGACAGTAATTTCTTAACAAGTAAAATTCTAGGTACATCTTATTTTTAATCTCTATGTAATCTTCTTATAAGCTATAAATCCAAATAGAAATCAGTTATTTATTTATTTGATATATCCATTCGTGCAGCATTAGAATATAACATCTTAAATAATAGTAATGAGAATAATTAAAACTCAACAATTCCACTCTGATATATTAATGAATGGAACAATGATTAACAGTAAGATTCTGATATAACCCCACTCTGCTGGGGAAAAAAAAGAACAATTTGGTGAGTTAGCTAAATCAATTAATCATTTCCATCTGCTGCAAACATGCATACTAAAATACTTGCCAACATTACTTTGAGAAAAGGGAACTTTCATTCGGTGTTCATATCATATCAATGGAAAGAACATGCTGAATAAGGCCTTCCGAATGGACTACTTTTTGAGAGCCAACTAAAGGCCGGAAGCTGGAAAATTAAGAAGGGAAAACTGTATGGGGAGTATTCATACTTGGCAGCTACTGGTGATCTGATCAAGTTCAGGACAGAACATTCCTGTTTTACTTCTCTATATTTTTATTAAAATGATTTTTCCATTCCAACACTTACATATGCCTGCGCACAACAGTGAGACTAGCATTCACCAATTCTCAGTACATATGGTATGCATTCAATGACATCATTCACCACTACATTTGCCAAGTTTAACCTCTCCTCTAGACCACCAAAACACAGTTTCACCGTCCCTGTGGGGCTAAGAGAGTAGTTCCAAGGCAATAGGTCGGTGCTGCAGAATGGAGAGGTTATTAATGTTTCATCCCATATATTCCATACCCTCCCTATCCCCTAATAAATAAAAATCTTTGTAATGCTGCAATGTATTTAGCTTTTATTAACCCTTTCAGGGTTGTTTTGCACAAACAAGTGACTATACACTGGAAAGCTCGGGTAGCAACAGTGCTCTAGCAGGTGCTGTTTGCTGTGTTTTTGTGCAAAGATTAGAGACTGAATTTTTATTATGAAGACAGATGAAAATTACTATGTGAGTCATAAAACCTAATTCATGTAATTAATATTTTTCACTAGTGATTATGAAATAAAAATCAAAGCAGCCTTTCTATCAAAGGAGGGCTTTCAATAATATTCTCATTTTCTAATCTAAAGGGAATCCGTCTACTTAAAAGATTTTAAAATGACTATACAATAGACTCTATAATCCTACAAAATAGTTAAAAATCTAGATGATTGCTTTCACAGACATAGTAAAGATTTTCCTTATTTTTTAAATCAATAAAACTTTTGAAGAAAAAGTAGCATTACCTCAAATACTTTCCCCCAGTGGTCTACAATATAAAACCACTATATAAGTATAGGAAAACTTAAAATAAGATGTTCCTGAAAGGTTTCAGGTGGAGGTCTTCCTTCACATGTTTTCTGAGGTAATTCAGCAAATAGCAGAGCTCTGTGGCACAAAGTGCTCAGAGTTTTAAGGTAAATGTCAAGAAACTCAATGTATGGGCAACTCAAAAGAGTCGTGTTCTCTCTCTGAAAGGCCTCAGCACCCTTCAGTTAACCCTTCTCACAGGGGCTTGGGTACTGCTAGTCACTATACATGATCCATTCAACAGTATCTGAAATCTATAAATTACCAAAAAAAAGTAAGTCAAATTATTGTATAACAAATTTTTACATTATCTTAATAAAATAGCAACGTATTTCCATTTTTTAAAGTAAATTTCAGTGAATTCATGTGATTTAGAAAGAAGGATTTTACTATCCATATTTAAGGTACATAGAAAACCAATATTGGCGAGGCACAGTAGCTCATGCCTATAATCCTAGCTACTTAGGAGGCTGAGTTCTGAGAATCAAGGTTCAAAGCCAGCCCAGGCACAAAAGTACCTGAGACTCTTATTTCCAATTAACCTCTAGAAAATGGGAAGTGGGGCTTGGCTCAAGGATAGGGTGGCAGCCTTGAGCTGAAGAGCTGAGGGACAGGGCCCAGGCCAAGTTCAAACTCCATGATCCACAAAAAAAAAAAAAAAAGAAAAGAAAACCAATATGATGAATTTTCTAAAACCTGAGCATATTTACTAGACAATGTGATTCTTCTTTAGAACTACTCTAGTGGGCTGGGAATGTGGTGTAGTAGTAGAGTGCATGCATGAAGCCCTGGCTTCAATTCCTCAGTACTACATAAACAAAAAGGCCAGAAGTAGTGCTATGGCTCAAGTGGTAGAGTGCTATAGCCTTAAACAAAAGAAGGACAGTGCCTCAGCCATGAGTTCAAATCCCAGAACTGGCAAGAAATTACTTAAATATTTAAATTCAGAAATGTAAGAAGCAAAAACGGTCTGAAAAATCAGTGATTCAACTGTAAAATAGGTGTCAACCTCCAGGGTAAGTGCACCAGTAATACTCATTGCTATAAAACAATAAGAACTTAAGGTAGAAGGTACATTAGTCAGCTTCATTTAGCTATTCCACAATGTATGATATACCAAAACATTATGATGGTATGATATATAAGATTATGCTGTTTGCTACAAATGTAAAGTTTTCATTTGTCAATTAAAAATACTGAATGACAGTATCTACAGGGAACTCAAGAAACTAATCCCCCGAAAACCCAATAAACCATTCACTAAATGGGCAAGGGAACTAAAGAGAGACCTATCAGAAGAAGAGATTAAAATGGCAGAAAAACATATGAGAAAACGTTCATCATCTATGGTCATAAAGGAAATGCAAATCAAAACAACCCTAAGATACCACCTTACCCCAACAAGAATGGCCAAGATTTTGAACTCAATGACAGTTGCTGGTGGGGTTGCGGAGAAAAAGGAACCCTACTGCACTGCTGGTGGGATCGTAAACTAGTTCAGCCACTCTGGAAAGCAGTGTGGAGCTTCCTTAAAGAACTGAAAATAGACCTTCCCTATGATCCCGCCATACCACTTCTGGGCATCTATCCTGAACAGCATGACCCAGGGTATTATAAAGACACCTGCTCAGCTATGTTCATCTCTACACTATTCACAATAGCCAGGCAAAGGAAACAATCCAGATGCCCTACTACAGATGAATGGATACAAAAAATGTGGTATATATACACAATGGAATTCTACATAGCCAACAGACAAGATAAAATAATGGCATTCGCAGGGAAGTGGATGAATCTAGAGCAAATCATGCTGAGTGAGACAAGTCAAGACCTAAGGAACAAAAGGCGCATGGTATCCTTAATATGCGGTTATTAAATCCAAAGTGTACAAAGAGCGAGGACTCAATAACTGCATACCCAAAGCTATGGACATGGCAATGGAAATACAAACATAACTATATAGACAAAAAAACCTATGACTCTATAATCATAATGTTTTATTTCATAAATTGATATGTTTTTATGACATACAAACCGTTAGCCTAATTTTGATTAAGTTCTAAATACTAAGTCCCTGAGAATGTAATTAGAGATTCCCTCCTTGAACACTTGTTTGTTAAACTTGTCATTTAAAATATGATGTAAACATAAGCCATATAATTAATGATTGTTGTTCTAAGGTACTATGTTATCTCTCATAACTTCCACTGTCCCTTGGTTATCTCATACTGTTACACTATCTCACTTTGTTACCTGATATATCGGATATATTTGTATTTGGTTATTTGAAATTGCATAGGGAAGGGGGGAAAACAAGATGAGGGGTAGGGGTGGGGGTGAGGAAAATGGGGACCAATACATGTGAAAGGGTATCAATGTATGGGAATTAATGCACCATCTATCTGGCAAATATCATGTAACCCTTCTATTAACTACAATAAAAAATATATGAAAAAAATAGGTATATACTAACCTCTTAAAAAGCCCAAAGTATAACAATACTTATTTTCTTATTTGCTCTCTAACCTAAATCCTTTCTGTTTATCAGCTTTACTGAATTTGTTTTTAGATATAGTGTACCCCAGTTTGGCCTTGAACTCGTGATCCTTTTGCTTCCACATCCCAGAAGCCGGACTATAGACAAACACCATTAGATCCAACTGTAACTTGTTTTTTAATTGTATATTTGTTATTTTTCTGAGGTTAAAAACTTTTTCAAATACAAAAAAAAATCAGATATGGTTGGTAGACCTGTGGCACATGTTACAGGGTTCATTGACAGAAGCTGGCCCCAAGTAAAAATGAATAGGAGACTCTTATCTGAAAAACAGAAGACAGCAAAGAGGACTAGAGGAGTGCCTAGCATGTGCAAGATCCTGTGTCCCAAGTCCAGTACCACCAACAGAAGTGGAAGAAGAAGAGGAAGAGGAAGAAGGAGAAGGAGAAGGAGAAGGAAGAGACAGAGGGGGAAAGAGACAGACAGACAGACAGAGAATTATAAATCATCTGAAAAATTCCTATCTAGTAAAATGTTAGCCACCTTAACATTATGGTTCAAAGCCTGACATGTTTGGTGTGAGGCTCCTATAAATAAACTTTTTTTTTTTTGCCAAACCTGGGGCTTGAATTCAGGGCCTGGGCACTGCCCTTGAGCTTTCTCAAGGCTACCACTTGAGCCACAGCACCACTTTCAGATTTTTCTATGTATGTGGTACTGATGAATTGAACTCGGAGCTTTGTGCATGCTAGGCAAGCACTCTACCACTAGGCCAAACTCCTGGCCACACTTCCAATCCCTATAAACAAACTTAAAACACACAAATATAAATTAAATATATTTAATAGGACTTGATAACAACAAAGGCAAGTATGTTTACTATACTTTCCATCATTATTTTAAAGTATGCTCCTTCTACTCAGGTTACACTAGCACAGCCCTAACCCCTCTTGCCATCTGTTTTCACTGCATTTAGGAGCCATACCATGTGATCCACCTAGATGGATAAGTTTGTTTAGCCACCTTCTATAAGGTTCCCACCATGGCAGCACTGCCTAGCAGAGCATTGCTCAGAAGGTACCCCATCATTAAGGGACACAGAACTGTCCTAAGTTTTTTCCTATAACCACTTATGATGAGGTTTAATTTATGAATTAGGCATGAAAAAAATTAACAGAATGACTGATCACAATATAGTGAAATGAATCTACCAACACAACTACTACCACTTCCAAGCAGGTAACAGAAAATTTCACTGTGCTACTCAAAACTGTGTGCAATCTAAAACTAATGGATTATTTCTAGAATCTGCCATGTGTTTTAGGACCACAGTTGCTTTTGAGTTGATTGAATCTGGACACTGGGACCTGATTATGCCTTCCATAATTAAAGACACTAGAAATCCTATAGCAGATTCTGAAAATATAACAAATGAATATTTGAGTAACAAACTACTCAATAATAAGCCACTCTTCAGCTCCTAGTATTTACTGGATTTCATAATAGATCTCATTTCTGAAATCTTGTCAATGTTGCCCAGTGTTTAAGGACAATAGTCACCTAACACTAGGACATAAAATTGACTTTCCCAATGCAAAAATAAATAAACTCTAGAAATTAAAATAATCAAGTATAAATAAATGACTGAAGCATTTCTTCCAATCAGCATTTGCTTAACTATGGACAAAGTAGAGCATAGACTTGACATGTCCAACAAGAAAATACAAAAAAAGGAAGAATTCTACACAAAAAAGTCAAGTACTAACACTTGCCTCTCCTTCCACCAAAGGAAGAGATATATCTTCAGACACGAGGGGGACATAGAAATACCACCAGCGCACTTACAATTAGGTCCAATATACAAGCTCAGGGCAAAATTATTTTTGTAGTAAGAAAATCATTGTAATCTCTAAAGCTATGGAATGTCTCAACCATCAGACTGTTCTAAACAGTCAAGTTAATCTGAAGCCGATAATATATCCTACCTGAAAAACATCGTAGTAGTCATTTAAATTCCTTTAATAAATGCATTTATTAGGGGGTCAGGAATTTGGCCTAGTGATGGACTGCTTGCCTAGCAAGCACAAAGCCCCAGGTTAAATTCCTCAGTACCACATACATAGAAAATGCCAGAAGTGGTGCTATGGCTCAAGTCATAGAGCTCTAGCCTTGAGAAAGCTCAAGGACAATGTTCAGGCCCTAAGTTCAAGCCTCAAGACTGGTAAAAAAAAAAAAAAAATATATATATATATATATATATATATATATATATATGAAAGCACCATTCTGACTACTCTAATTAGGAATGTAGAGTGAAATACTTTCAACTCTTCAACCTTGCTTCAAGACATTTGACATGAGCTCAAAGTGAATGCTAAACAACTTTTCTCTTTAAACTTTCTATAAAGTTTATAGACAGAAATTTTACAAATGTTTATTAAGTACTAATGATATAATTACAACAAGTACTAAATATGGGGTTTTAAGTTATTAATGTATTTATTTTGCCAGTCCTGGGATTTGAACTCAGGGCCTAGGCACTGTACCTGAGCTGCTTTTGCTTAAGGCTTCCACACTACCACTTGAGCCACAGCAACACTTTCGGCTTTTTCTGTGTATGTGGTACTGAGGAATTGAATTTGGAGCTTCATGCATGCTAGGCAAGCACTCTACCACTAAGCCACATTCCCAGACTAGATATGTTTTGTTTAGAAATTTTAAGTGGAAATCTTAAAATGGGTCTTATTCCTGGCGAGTAAGAGCTTTGGATTCATTGAATGCTTTGGCATTTCAGTTTTAAAAGTTTTGGTGAGCTAAGAAGTTAATTGGTTAACAGATCAGAGATGGCTGGCTTAAGTTTCTGAAACTCTGTATATGAAATGAAACAAGTGTAAACACTTATATATACAAGCAAGCCAAACATATTGAAGCAACAAATCTGGTAGAATTTATATATCAATTAGGAAAGTAGTAAAAAGATCTCTAACCACTCTTGATTGACAGACTATTTATTAGCATCTCTTAAGTTCTCATTTAGGGCCTAAAAAAAGTCATCAAGAAGATGGAGTTCTTGTTCTAACTGTATAAATGAAGAAGATATATGTCTTGGATAAGTCACTTCAATTTCATTACCATATAACTTGTTAAAAGGTACTCTACTCACTAAAGTCCTAAGATAGTACTCTCATTTTTAAGACAACTTTAATGACATTAGGTATCTAGTTTTACCAACAATGACCAATCAAAACAGTAAAAAAAAAAAAATTGAGAGACAGAGAGAGAAGGCATAGTAAGATGTGCGTCACTGACAAAAGTCTAAGAGAAAGCTAATGGCTGAAAACATTAAAAATCAGAGTCTCACAGTAGCCTGCCAGGTTCTGTTAGAAATAATAACAAACTCTTCTTTTTTTCTTTTTCAGCTCAAGACTCAAACTTGATACCTGATGTCTCACACACTGGCAAGGCATTCTACCAACTGAGCCGTGCCTCCAATCCCAAAACAGAGGTAAACTCTCTGCTACAGATAATCTTGAGGGAGTTTTCTTCTGACTTCAGTTTTACTTTGATTGCTTTATTAGAGGAAAACAGGAAATAGAAGTAAAATGTATCTCTTTCAAGTACTAACAGTTAATGCAAAAAAGCACAAAGCTATCTGTGGGATTTCTGTTCTTACTCAGAACAAACTAGAGAGAAACAGAGAAGGTTCCAGAGAACACCTGTAACTGATGTCCCCTTCTATGGCCGTAATACTTCACACTGCAAGACTGGGCATAGAGAAAATGGCCAAAACCAGTTTCTGTACTTCCAAATAGATGTAGTTAGGTTTAAAAGAATACTACATCTGATGTCATATGATCTAGGTTTAAAACCTAACTCTCCCCCAACGAGCAAATGAAAGAAAGCAAGTCAATCTTTCCAAACTCAGCCCTTAACTGGAAAATTGAATACGATAATAATGCTTGTCCTTGCAAAATTGGAAGGATCAAATGAATTAACATCTGTGAAAGTGTTTTGTAATTACATAAAAAGGTTTTCACACACTAGTGCCTCGTCTATGCATCTTATAAATCTCTAAGGCCTCCAGTAATTCATACAAAAATTTCCCCAACAGTGAATAGCTGGAGGCCCACTGCATAGTTAGGAATAAATTATAAAAGCTCATGAATTTATTGCTACAATGTTCAATTTTCTCATAAGCAAAAGCACAATATTATCCACTTAGGTCAAACTCTCTTGATCTTAAGTGAGACATAGTAGTTTGTGGCACACCAGTTCTCCTACCAAAATTGTCTCGCTAAAATCCACATAATATTTCTTTAATAATCTATTTAAAGGTATCAGACAAATGGGTGAACAGATGTTCTGAGTAGATCTTTCTTTGGGGCTATCACTGTACTGAAGCAAAGACCAACATGCATTTACATACTACAGTACACTCTAGTCTACCTTTCACCTAGACACTTGCATAGATCCATAGCCTTTCCCCTCCAATGCTCATTCTCCCAGCTTCCAAATGGCCTTTTAAAATTTAAATCAAGGGGCTGGGAATGTGGGTTAGTGGTAAAGTGCTTTCCTAGCATGTATGAGGCCCTGGGTTCCATTCCTCAGTACCACATAAACAGAGAAAGCTGGAGGTACCTTTGTGGCTCAAGTGATAGAATGCTAGTATTGTGCAAAAGAATCTCAGGGACAGTGTTCAGGCCCTGAGTTCAAACCTCAAGACTGACAAAAAAAAAAAAGAAAAAAATCAAATCAAGCCAGGCACCCATGACTCATGTGTAATCCAGTATACAAGCCCAAAGTTTATATAAGGCTACTCAGGAGGCTGAGATCTGGAGGATCTCAATGTGAAAATAGTCTAAGTATTAAAGTCCAAGAGACTTCATCTCCAAGAAACTAGCAAAATGCTGGCATGGCAGAGTATTTCACATGATAGAGTACCAGTGAAGCAAGCAAGCCATGAGGTTCTGAATTCAAGCCCCAGGATTAGCCTTGAGCAAAAATGGCTTAGCTAAAAAGGCACTAGTGGAAAAGAAACCTAAATCACAGAAAAAGCATGGTGCATCTTACTGCAGTATCAGTTTTACCTTCTGGAAAATTAAACTAAATCACATGCTATTAAGATAAATGTTACAGGTAAGTAAAATGCAAAATTCACATGAGTTACTATTGAGAAAAGAATTTTCCCAGTCACAGGAGCCAGCTCTGGACAAA
Source organism: Megascapheus bottae (assembly GCF_031878675.1). NCBI lineage: Eukaryota > Metazoa > Chordata > Mammalia > Rodentia > Geomyidae > Megascapheus > Megascapheus bottae. The sequence goes on from NC_143536.1 coordinate 11,511,320, forward strand.
CTTCCCAAAAGGAAGTAATAACCTATGTTTTTACAAAAATCTGAGAAACATTCCATTTATCCTAAATAATAATCTAGGTAAAATAAGAGAAAGGGGGCAGTAGTCTTTATTACCTTATTATTTCCTCAACAGAAAGTACAGAATTTAAAAATCTGACTGGTAAATATAGCAAATCAGAAATTTAAGGAAAAAGAAAGTAAGTGTAGCATTTGGGATTTTGTTGGAAGGTTCTTGGAAGGACAACGAGACAATTCTCCCTCTACAGCCCAGGCTGACCTGGAATTTGCTATGTAGTCCAGGCTAGCTGTGAACTCTTGATTCTCCTACCCAGCTAGATTTGTCTTCCCAAGTGTTGGGATTATAAGCTTGCCTCACCGTGCATCTCTCTGTCCCAATCTAGTTTTAAAAGTACAAGTTTTTGAGGGGCCTGGAGTGTGGCCTTGTGGTAAAGTGCTTGCCTAGCATGCAGAAAGTTCTGGGTTCAATTCCTCAGTATGACATACATAGAAAAGCAAGAAGTGGTGCAGTGGTTCAAGTGGCAGAACTCTAAACATGAGAAAGCCCAAGGACAGTACCCAGGCCCCAGGACTGGCAAAAAATAATAATAATAATAATTAAAAGTGGAAGTTCTTTGTTGTTGTTTTGTTGGTTATATGACTTGAACTTAGGGTCTGAGAATGTCCCTAAGCTCTTTTGCCCAAGGCTAGGTTCTACCACTTTGAGCCACATCTCCATTTCCTCTTTTTCTCAGTGGTTTATTGTAAGCCAACCTGGGCTGGCTTCAAATTGCAGTCCTCAGATCTCAGCCTCCTGAGTAGCTAGGATAACAGGTGTAATCCACTGGAATCCAGCAAAAGTGTAAGTTTTTACAACAAGGAAAATCACTGAGAATTGACAGGTTTTCCTTACCTAAAAGCCCATCAAATCAAAATAAACATTGCTCAGAAAGCCATATAAATAGCCATTTAATAAGAAACTGGCTAATGATGAATTTTATTCCTCCTCTTATTTTTTCATTTGTTTTAGTCCTTTATAATTTACAAAGGCCTGTGATCTGTTGAGTATCAAGAGAAGTTGTATTAAATAGCCAAGTGTTATTGGTATGGCAGGTCTCCCTATAAACTTTAAAAACTACTATCAATAAAAACTATTACATCTATGGATGTTAATTATAACCTATTATATCAGAGCCTAGATTAAGATAAATCAGCTCCTCCAGCTTCATTGGCAAGTCACCTCCCTAGAGAATTTGCTTTGGAAAAAGAAACAAGAAAGTAAAGGAAGAAGTGACATTGTCCAAAAAAATATGTACTCATTATCTTACTTATATAACTGTTACTGCTCTGTATGTCACCTTTAAAATAACAATAAAAATGAAATAAAATTTAAAAAACACTAACAAGACCATTATTTTGTAAATTTTGCCCTGTCTTATCTATCGATGCTGTCATTTTTTATCATGATTTTTTGCCGTCCTGTACTCAGAAATAGGTCAGTTTTAAGTATGATGTTTTTCTCTGAATTACTGCTTTTTCCTTTTCACCAGACTGAGAAATGATAGTTGATCCACAGGATGAATATCATGTCAAAAAAAAAAAAGCAACTCAAAAAGTGCTGCTTATTCAGCTTCCTCTATCACCTGCTACATATCTGAAGCCCTTCTGCTGAAGTTTCTTCTTGGATGGAAAGCACAGTTTTCAGAAAGACACAATTAGTAATAATGAAAACATATGGTTGGTGAGATTTAACCCATTAATTTAAGAATATCCTTTAAAATACAAGCATGAATTGGACATATACTACGTGCTAGCATAGCATTAAGCTATTCATTTTCACATTCAACTCACAAGAAACATGCGAGACACATTTTACTATTACATTTTAGATAAAAGGAAACAGCCTCAAATGTGCTCATTTGTTCAAATGGCTTTAAGTAGTGAACTGAAGCTGCATCTGCCTGAATGCAGAACCAAAATAGTTGACACCTTTCTAGGTTTTTTATTTTCCTTTTCCTTTTCTGATTCATTGATTGCTGTGTTAATAGGTTCAAACATAAGGACTTGTGACTTGTAGATAAGTATTCTAAAACAAGTTACATCCCTAGTCAAAGAGCTAGAATGTTAACACACAGAGTTCTAAAGAAATATGATAGAGTACAATATGGGGGTACATACCTATAATCCCAGCTCTCATGAGGTTTATATGTGAGAGCCACCAATACCCAGCCACGGTTATTATTTTTGAGATGTGGTCTCACTTCCTGCCCAGGCATATGCCTGGACCACAGTCCAACTATTTCTGGCTTCCCATCAGAGCTAAGATGGTAGGCACACATTCAACTTCTTTTCTGCCCAGGCTGGCCTGGAACCACTAAAATCCTCCTAACCTCAGCCTCCCACATAGAGCTAGAATGACAGGCATGTGCCACCATTCCCAACTATGGGTAGAGAAGGGATCACTTAACTTTTCTGCCCAAGCTGTCTTCAAGCCATAATTTTTCTGATCTCAGCCTCCCAAGTAACTAGGGTTACAAGCATGAGCCACTGGCGCCTGTCTCATTTTGCTTGTTTGTTTGTTTTTTAATTATAAACTCCAGTGTTGGCAAACACATGGTGAAATAAGTACTCTCATATGTTTCTGATGAAAATATAAATTCACATATATACTTTTGGAAAGGAATTTGGAATTAGATATCATTGGCCAAAAGAAAATCTTAAGAGTCTGTGACCATATAATTCTAATTCTGGAAATTTATACTAAGGAATGATCACAAGCAAAGATTCATACAAGTATTATTGTAATGTTGAAATCTGAAGCAGCCTTCAGGTCCCTAATATGAATAATTAGAATTATATTCCCATATTATGAAATAGTGAGATAATACTTTATCATTCAAAATCAGATTTCTCAAACATTTCTATAGCCATCAAAAAGTATATGGGACATAGGAAATAGAAAAAAAAATGCTTCCAAGGCTTATCGATGAAAGAGTTAAATTAAACCAAGCTCAATAGCTCATACATGTAATTCTAGCTACTCAGGAAGCTATAATCTAAGGATCAGAGTTCATAGCCAACCTGGGCAAGAAAGTCCATAAGACATCACCAATTAACCACCAAAAAGTCAAAAGTGGAGTTTTATTTCAAGTGCCAGTCTTGGGGCTTGAAATCAGGGCTTAATCACTATCCTTGAGCTTATTTTCTCTACCACTTGAATTAGAGCTCCACTTACAGCTTTTGGAGGTTAATTGAAGATAAGAGTCTCATGAATTTTTCTGCCTAGGCTGGCTTTGAACTGTGATCCTCAGATCTCAGTTTTCTGAATGGCTAGGATTATAGGCTCCAGCTATCACACCCAGCCTAGAACCCTGTTTCTTTATTTCTTCCCCCCCAACCCCCCTCCCAGTCCTGAGGCTTGAACTCTGGGCCAAAGCGTTGTCCCCGAGCTCCTTTTGCTCCAGGTTAGCACTCTACCACTTTGACCACAGAACCACTTCTTGTTTTGTCTATGATTTAACTGGAGATATGGAGTCTCAAAGACTTTCCTACCTACGCTGGCTTCAAACTGCAATCCTCAGATCCTTAGCCTCCTCAGTAGCTAGGATTGCAAGTGTGAGCCACTAGTGCCTAGCTGTTTCTTTTATGAATATCCTGATTAAATGTATCACATAACATTTTAAGAAAGATTATATAAATTTTACAAAACAGAGTTTGTGCAAATGACACAGGTATATGAAATTCATTCTTACACCTTGAATCTTTTTTTATATGTGATAGTACTGGGGTTTGAACTCAGAGCACTGAACTTACTAGGCAGGCACTCTACCACTGAGCTATCTCTAAATCTTTTTTGTACTGGTTAGAGATAGGGTCTGGCCTTTTTCCCAGGCCCATGCCTGGACCACAATTCTTGTATTTATGATTCTTGCCATAGCTGAGATTATGTGCTTCCACACTTAGCTTCTGTTGAGATGAAGTCACACAAACATGTTTTTCCCATGCCACCTTGGAACTATAATCTTCCTGATCTCAACCTCCTACATAGCTGGGATGACAGGTATGCACCATCATGCCCAGCTACTGGTTGAGAAGGGATCTCCCAAACTTTTTGCCTCTGCTGGCCTGGAACCATGATTTTCTCAACCTCAGACTTCCAAGTAGCTAGTATTATAGACCTTACCCCACTCAGCTGGATTTTGAACATAAACATGAAAGTAAGTCTAAAACTGACAAAATAAAAACTTAGGAGCTCATTTACCTATTAAAAACCTTACCGTATTTTTACTCAGTAATTTCATAATATAGTACTTATAAATATTTGTATGGCTTTCCAGATGAAAATAAATGCAGCTTTGCAAATGACTTTAGACTATCTGCTGTGCTCCATACAACATGAATTCATCACAATAATAAGATGGCACACTATTTCTGCCCTTAAGGGATCAGAATTGTAATGAAAAAGCCAAAAAATTTTTTTTTACTTCTTATACTAACACTATGAACAAAGGTATACTTAGTCTCAAATAGGATATGGGCTCTACAGTGGGACAATTTGCATTCAAATGGTAGCCCTGCCATATGATCCCAGTAAAAATAAGGACTCCTCTGTGGTCTGACATTCTCATCTATAAAACTAGTAAGGATAATAACTACTTAGTTTTAAATTAGAAATAAGATAAAATATCTAATACATGGTAAATGTTCAGAATGTATAAGGTGTAATTAATCTAGTATTTTTTTTGCCACTCCTGGGGCTTGAACTCAGGGCCTAAACACTGTCCTTGGACTTTTCTCAAGGCTAGAGCCCTACGACTTGAGCCACAGCACCACTTCCGGTTTTTTCTATGTATGTGGTACGGAGGAATCGAACCCAGGTCTTCGTGCATGCCAGGCAAGCACTCCATCACTAGGCCAAACTCCCGGCCCTTAATCCTAGTATTTTAAACAGCCTGAATTTCTCTTTCATCATAAAAGTACAGGCTCCACTAAAAATTATGTTAGAGTAGCTTATGTAGCTCCTCCAAAGATAAGCCTTATAAGCCCTGAACAAAGCATTCAAAAACAACTAGTTCAATACAATGGATAACCCAAACCAATGTGAAATGGTAAAAGACTCAGTCCTTGGAAGGAGGGAACCACAGTTGGCAAGAACTGCATACGTGTGACTACTAGTCTGGGACATTCCCAGTTCTCCCAGTACAGTACGGGGAAGCTAAACCTCTGGCAGAAAGCAATGCCTTTCAGACCTGGAGAGTTAGGTGGTGAATATATCTGTTCTCTGTTTCCAGTTGGTGGCTTCTCTGCTGTAGTAGATGGTATGCTTCTTTATAATGAACATGATATGGCCCTTTCTCAGAATGGGGCACTGTAGGAAGCAGCTGTTCTCCTGGCTTTCTCTGGCTGCTAGACATAAGATCTGAGGTTTTAGTGGAGGCACTATGTCAGCCAAGAGCTGAGAATTTTAGCAAACTCACAAGTCCAGCTCCGCCTGGTGGTCACTTTCCTGTGACCTCTTTCATTCAGTCACTATTTTCCTCCTACCCAGGCCTTCTACCCACATTGGTGCTGGCTCACTAAGCTAAATCCTCCCAGTGGTTTGTCTCTGGCAACCCTCCGTTATAACAGCAACACTATCATGGACACTGTGTGTTCTAGCCTCCTGCATGCACTTGTGCCCGGCCACACTGCCATGGATACTGTGCACTCCACACTGGTGCCCTGGCAACACCGCCATGCACACTGTGCTCCATCCTCCTATAATGCAGTGGTGCTCTGACAAAAGCACCATGGACAGACACCATGTGCTCAAGCCTCCTGTGTGCACTGGTACCCTGCAATGATTACTCTGCACTCCCATGGACTCATCAGCTGAAGCTGGCTTGTGCCCTAGAGAGTTGCTTTATGCCAGCTAAGCAACCTCAGACCTAGTGCTGACCTAGACAAACTAGAATGCTCTGCCATTCTATGAACAACAACTACATTTTTTTCAATGACGTCTACACCTTGAAAAAGGAACACTTTCCCAAGTTTGCCCTTTCTTGAATACTCACTAAACCCTAGGATACGCTTGAGAGATTTTTTTAATTTTATAAGTAAATTTATATGACAGCTTCATAATTCTGTATACTATACTTCACTTGTTTAAGTGAATCTAGCTGGATCCAGAATGATATAGAATAAAATATCTCATTTGATTTACAGTAAATGTTCAGCATGTATTAGATGTAATTAATATCTCTCACAGGGTCTAGTCACAGGAAATAGTAAAAGAAAAGATTTTGAGATTGCTATGGTTGAACACAGGTTCAAGGGAACAAAGGTTCAAAGGAAGTGATAAGCAAGGTCCTTGTTGATGAGAAATTAGATGTCATGCAATGTCATCACAATTAATCAAATACTACCTGTGCTTGTTTGATAAAGTGCCCACTAAAGCAAGTGGATCAGATTCCAGTGGCTCTACCCTTTGCAGTTATGGCATTAGGATGTCATTCAGTATACATTATGCAACAAATGAACTTGGAGGCAGAGATGGGAGGGAGAAATTGGGGGGGAAATGAAGGAAAGCATGACATTGTCCAAAAAAAGAAATGTATTCATTACCTGACTTACGAAATGGTAACCATTCTATACAATTTATTAATAATAATTTTAATGAAAAGAATATAGCTACTTATTTAACATAATTGAAATGTAGGTCTCAACCTAAAAACAAGCATCACGGGCCGGGAGTTTGGCCTAGTGGTTAAAGTGCTTGCCTAGCATGCACGAAGACCCGGGTTTGATTCCTTGGTACCACATATATAGAAAAAGCCAGAAGTGGTGTTGAGGCTCAAGTGGTAGGTTCTAGCCTTGAGAAAGTCCAAGGACAGTGCTCAGGCCCTGAGCTCAAGCCCAGGACTGGCAAAAAAAAAAAAAAAAAAAAACAAGCATCACATCCAATAACAAATGTCTAAAAAAATTCCCATCAAAATCAGGGGGAAAGAGCGAAAACATATCCACCTAAATTTACTATGATTATTTGCTACTATTCTAAAAATAACCATTAAGGCAATTAGAAAAAAGAATAAATGTATAAAAACTGGAAAAAAGAAAGTAAATTTATATTTCCAAATAATGATTAGGCTCATAGTTGGGTATTAAGCTACTCAGGAGGCTGAGATCTAAGAATTACAGTTTGAAGCTAGCCCAAGCAGAAAAGTCCTATGAGACGCTTATCTCCAATTAACCAGAACAAAATCCTAAGTGGAGCTGTGGCTCAAAGTGGTCAAGCCCCATGACCAACAAGAAAAAGAAAAAAGATTGCGTTCATGGCACAACACAAAGAAATTAACTTGAAATTAACTATTTTTCTAACTTTTTTAAACTGTATTTTAAAGCCAACAAAAATCCTTAAAACATATAAGACACACTACTTAGAAGATAAAAGGAAGTAATTGCATACTCCAAATATGAGAACACCAAGGTAGGTGAAATAAAAAGGTTATCAAAGATGGACGTGGTGGCTCACCCATGTAATCCTAGCTACTCAGGAAGCTTAGATCTGTGGATTGCAGTTCAAAACCAGCATGGGCACTAAAGTCCATGAGACTTTTATGTCCAATTAACCACCAAAAAACTGGAAGTGGCACTGTGGCTCAAGGGGTAGGGCAGTAGCCTTGAGCTGAAGAGCTCAGGGACAGTGCCCAGGCTCACAGTTCAAGCCCCCTCAACTGACCAAAAAAAAAAAAAAAAAGTGAAGTTATCAAAAAAATACCAAACATACAAATCTTTTAAAATTGAAAAATGGAATCATCTATCCTATTTTGTACAGAAAGACTTAGACTATTTTGTTTATAATTTATCGTTAATAAATGTAATACAGTCCTAACAAAATACCAGTAGAGCTTTTTAATTAGATAACTTGATTCTAAAGCTGGTATATTAGAAAAAGGAGAAATGAAGATCTATCCAACTTAGATAGTGAAGTAGTGTTCTTATATTATGTACAATTACGTTGTTAATTTTTAGTAATTATATTACTAAAACTGAGTGCCAGTAGGTCATGCCTATAATCCTAGCTACTCGGGAAGCTGAGATTTGAGAATCACAGTTCAAAACCAGTCTGGGCAGGGAAGACCTAGAGATTTTTATCTCCAATTAACCATCAAAAAAATGGAAGGGGGGGCAGGAGTTTGGCCTAGTGGTAGAATACTTGCCTAGCATGCAGGAAGACCTAAGTTCAATTCCTCGGTACCACATACATATAAAAAGTTGGAAGTGGTGCTGTGGCTCAAGTGATAGAGATCTAGCCTTGAGAAAAGCCCAAAGATAGTGCTCAGGTCCTGAGTTCAAGCCCCACAATTAGCAAAAAAATGGAAGAGGAGGGCTGGGAATGTGGATAAGTATATAATGCTTACCTCTCATGCATGAAGCCCTGGGTTCAATTCCTCAGTACCACATAAAAAGAAAAAGCCAGTGGCTCAAGTGGCAGAGTGATAGCCTTGAGCAAAAGAAGCTCAGGGACAGTGCCAAGGACCTGAGTTCAAGTCCCAGGACTAACACCAAAAATACAGCTTTTATTACTATATATATTATATAATAATGATGAGTATAGTTTAAAAACAAATATGTACTTCCATGAAAAATAAGACAAAACCCAAAGACAATACACAACAAAAACAAAAACAAAAAGCAATATAATGTAAATATAAAAATTGTATTCTTTACTTAATGATGTAACAGCAAAAGCTTAGAAATACTTCATTGATATTAGAAATAATTCATTAGGATATTAAGAATCAAGCAGTTAACAGACATGCAGTTATTTTAATAAACAATTATGGACAAAAATAAAGGCATAGAAGGAGCTAGGGACATGGCTCAAGTGGGAGAGCATCTGCATACTAAACAAAAAGCCCTGAGTTCAAACTCAGTATTGCAAAAAAAACAATAGAAATAAAAAAAAATAAAAACAAAGCTATGGAATGAAAAGAGATATGGGAAAGAATGTGCATGGTATTTCATATAACTTTAGTTGTATATATATGTATGTGTGTGTATAGTTTGCACACAAATTTTAATATTCATGATACATCTTTTAATACTTTTAAGATTATCTGTGGTAGTTCTAACAAGAAGCTGGTCATAAGACTTGCCTCTGAGAAGGAGTCTAGGAAAGAAAGAAAACAGGATGCCAAAAATTGAGGGGATGTGGTAAGGAAATAAACATATTTCACTGAATTTCCTTTAGTACTTCTTATATTTGGAACTATGCACACATTTTACAGAACAAAAAATGGTAAATATTTAAAAGGACAAGGGTGAGAATTTGTGATGGGAATTAAGAATTTAACATCTATATGTTCAATTGTGCTTCATTTTTCCCTGCAGGAAGCTGTTTCTAAATGAGTTCCTACAAAAACCCAGAGATATCAAAGTAGGACTTTACTATCTCTTTGCATAAAATGCTGCTAGAATGTGCAATATTTATGAATAGATATCCTTTGTACTATAAAATCCAATAGTTAATAATGCTTTCAACCTTGATTTATTATTTAACTAAATCAAATTAGGAACATACTTTGCTAGCACCAGAATGCAGATTCTTTATACTTCTAAACAATGCTGAGTTCCAGAACTTTGATATTCAACCTTCAGTAACGTTTATAGACATAATACAGAATCAGCAGATTTGACGGCTGAATAAAACTTCAGACACAGGCCAACCTAACATGTTTCTCTCATTTACAAAGGTAAGATGGATATCTGATTAGTGTGTGTCTGAAGACATACAGAACAAGTCAATAGCCAAATGGGACTTTCAGATCCAATATCACTCTAAGTCATGTTCAGTTTCCTCACTCCTGGCCTCATTTCCACAGAATATGGAGAATTAGGCAACACAAACATTAGACTATCATCATAGGCTTTTACTACAATAAATACTTATTAAAACTGTATTTAATAAGTTTCTATTGTTTATCATACCTTCAAAAGTGCTAAGACTTACATTAAAACTAGCATGACTTCCACTTTGGGCCATGAGTGAATAAGAAGTGTGGCCTAGCGGTAGAGTGCTTGCCTAGAATGCATGAAACTCTGGGTTCAATTCCTCTGTACCACATACACAGAAAAGGCCAGTGGTGCTATGGCTCAAGTGGTAGAGTGCTAGCCTGAAGCAAAAGAAGCTCAGGGACAGTACCAGGCCCTGAGTTCAAGCCCCAGGACTGGCAAAATAATAATAACAATAATAATAATAATAAATATGTCAATGATCAAGCACCAACAGTTTTACAGAAAATCCTGAAATACCTGAATTAAGATATACTTGACTACAGCTAAAGCAACACTGGGAGAAAAAGCTGTAACTTCAAAAGTCTAAGGTCAGTAACACACAAGAGCAAAGTAAACTCAAAGTAAGTAGAAGAAAAGAATTTACAACATAAGAACATATGTCAATAAAATAAACATACAGAAAAATCATATAGGCAAAATCATACAGAAAAATCAATTCAACCAAAAGCTGTTCTTTGAGAACATCAATAAAATTATATAAAATGTTAACCGATGGGCTGGGAGTTTGGCCTAGTGGTTAAAGTGCTTGCCTAACATGCATGAAGACCCAGGTTCGATTCCTCGGTACCACATACATAGAAAAAAGCCGGAAGTGGTGCTGAGGCTCAAGTGGTAGAGCTCTAGCCTTGAGAAAGTCCAAGGACAGTGCTCAGGCCCTGAGCTCAAGCCCAGGACTGGCAAAAAAAAAAAAAAAATGTTAACTGAACTCATTAGGCAAAACAGGAAAGGCACAAATACCAATATCAGAAATGTCTAAGCAGACATTATGACAGTACTAATAGGCATTAAAATGACAAAAATGTTATAAACAACTTTGTGCCAAAATTCAATATCTAAAAGGAAATTAACAAATTTCTTAATTTCACAATTACCAAAACTGATTCAAGAAGGAATGGAGTATCCAAAGAAACCTCTCTCTAGTAAAATAATTGAATGTGTAATCTAAGAGCCTCTCACACCCAAAAAAAGTCCAGATCCAGACAGGTTCACTGGTTAATTTCACCAAGTATTTAAATAATAAATAAATATCCTACAAAAATATTTTTAGAAAAAATATATAAGGAGTAATCCTTTCAAATTTCCTAGGTGGTTCATGCCTTTGATCCTTCTCAGGAAGCTGAGATCTGAGGATTGAGATTTGAAACCAGCTGGAGCAATCTCCAATTAACTAGTAAATCACAGGATACAGAGGCATAGTTCAAGTGGTAGAGTACCAGTTATGAGCGAAAACCTGAGTGAGAATTCTAGAACCTGAGTTCAAACTTCAATACCAGCACAAAAAATAAATACCTTTAACAAGATAACTAACAATTATTTCAAGTAAACTACAGACTAATATCTCTCACAAACACAGATGAGTACAATGTTCGCAAATCAAATTCAATAATATATAAAGGGTAATACTACACCATGACCAGGCGAAACTGATTTTCAAATGCTAAACCTTTCTTCTCGGAATGTTTCTCAAGGCGATCGGTTTACAATTTGAATTTAAGCCAATTATGAACTACCTTATTATACTAGAAGTCTTATGATCAGTTAAATAAATGTTAAAACTGTTAGCTAGCAGGCAAGATTATTCATGATTTAAAATTTAATCCTCATACTGTGAATTCTCTGGACATCTTATAGGGCTTCAGTAAGAAAATCTACCACCAGGGGCCGGGAGTTTGGCCTAGTGGTTAAAGTGCTTGCCTAGCATGCACGAAGACCCGGGTTCGATTCCTCGGTACCACATACATAGATTAAAAACCAGAAATGGTGCTGAGGCTCAAGCGGTAGAGCTCTAGCCTTGAGAAAGTCCAAGGACAGTGCTCAGGCCCTGAGCTCAAGCCCAGGACTGGCAAAAAAAAAAAAAAAAAAAAGAAAAGAAAATCTACCACCAGCATAAGACTTGATGGTGAAAGACTAAAAGTTTTCTCCCTCCAGGCAGGAGCAGGTAAGAGTATATGTTACCAGCAATTTCTTTAACATGGCAAATTCTAGCCAGTGCAACAAGGCAAGGTGAACACTTATTGGCAATCTCAGTCCCTGTACTACATAGCTGTAGAAGGTTGTAGCACAACTGAGAATGATATGTGTGTGTGTGTGTGTGTGTGTGTATCCCCATAGGTGTGGGCATAGATATGAAAGGGGAAAGAAGAGAGATGAGGCGAGAATTATTATTAAAGCTGAGTGCAGAGGACTGGGAATTTGGCCTAGTGGAAAGAGTGCATGAAGACCTGGGTTTAATTCCTTAGTACCACACACACAGAAGAAAACAGAAGTGGTGCTGTGGCTCAAGTCTGTGGTGCTGAAGAGCTCTAGTCTTGAGAAAGCCCAAGGACAGTGCTAAGGCCCTGAGTTCAAGCCCCAGGACTGGCCAAAAAAAAAAAAAAAGCTAAGTGCAGTGGTGCATATCTGTCAAGCCAGATACTTAGGACAGTGAGGCCAAGAGAATCATTTGAGGGCAGCCTAGGCCACATAGTTAGACTCAAAAAGAAAAAAGTGGCAATTTAAAAACACACTCAACCTAACACATATATTAATCTGTGTACTGATTTGTGGTTTGTCTTGTTTTCTGTTTTGTTGTTTGTGGGGCTTGAATCAGAATCTGGGTGCTATCTCTGAGCTTCTCTGCTCAAAGCTTTCTCCACCACTTGGAGCCACAGCTCCACTTCCAGTTTTCTGGTGGTTAACTGGAGTCTCATGGACTTTCCTGCCCAAACTGGCTTTGAACCTGTCCTCAGATCTCAGCCTCTCAGTAGTTAGGATTACAGGTATAAGCCACCAGCATCTAGCTTCAGATTTCTGTTTTTTGTGGCGTTTTTTTTCCCCTCACAGAGAGAGGGGGAAAAATCACTGTGATTTAAGACAAAAAAAAAAGCAAACTGGAGAGAGCAGAGATCTTCTCACCTCCATCCCCAACCTTCCCTCTTGGGGACAAGGGGTCTGGGGGATTGGGGTGGAGTGAAGGCTTTATAAGAATGAGAAATAAATAACTTGGTTAATTAAAAAGGGGGAAGGATTTTTATTCCCTTCCTTACAAAGTCAGTAAAACATTATCTGCTTCTCATACCAAGTGTCTTATCTTTTCTCTCTACCCCTCATCTAAGAATTTATGATTCTGAGTCACAGTTCTGCACTGCAACCAAATCCAAGAAGTTGTCATTTTTTATTTAACATCCATGGGTTGCAGTCATGAAAAATATAGTCTTGTAACATGTATTCCTCCTGCAGTCAGACTCCTATGATACAATGCAATAATTTAAAAGATACTTTAATGCTGGGGCAAATTAAGGAAAATACCATAAAATAATTTTGTTGCCAGTACCAGGGCTTCAACTCAGGGCAGCAAGCCCTTGTTCAGTTTCCTTGGCTGACAGTCTACTACTTGAGGTACAACTCTAGCCTAGCTTTTTGCAGGTCATTTTGGAGATGGAATCTAGTGAACTTAACTCTGATCCTCTTTATTTTAACCTTCTGTTAACTAGTATTATAGGTATAAGTCACTGGTAACCTATACATAAAATCATTTTAGAAACATGTATCTTTAAACTTGTTTTAGTAAGATAAAAAAACTGCATAATCTGAGCTAACAATTAGACAATAATAAATCATTCTAAGAATATCTTTTAATTTCTTAGCATTTTATAACTCTATTGAGAAACTGAAGATTTCTAACCTTTACCTATAATGCAATACCTCGGTTACATTTTGGAAGTATTTCATGTCATATGATTTTACCATACTAATTTTTTGTGTGTGGGGGTGTTTTTTGGTTGTTGTTGTTGCTGCTGATTTGTCGGTCTGGGACTTGAATTCTGGCCTGGGCACTGTTCCTGAACTCTTCAACTCAAGGCTACTGCCCTACCCTTGAGCCACAGCACCACTTCTGGTTTTCTAGTGGTTATGTGAAGATAAGAACCTCACGGATTTTAGTGCCCATGCTGGCTCTGAACTGCAATCCTCAGATCTCAGCCTCCTGAGTAGCTAGGATTATAGGCTTGAGCCAGCACACCTGGCTTTGTTTGCTTGTTGCCAGTCCTGGGGCTTGAACTCAGGACCTGAGCACTCTCCTTGAGCTTTCTCAAGGCTAGCAGTCTACCACTTGAGCCACAGCACCACTTCCAGCTTTTTCTGCGTATGTGGTACTGAGGAATCGAACCCAGGGCTTCATGTATGCAAGGTAGGCCACACTCCTGGCCCCCATACTAGTTTTTAAATTGTTGCTATTATTAACTAATATTGTCCTAAAAGAACATCTCTATAAAGTGACATTTGATTTTTTTTTCCTGGCTGCAGCAATACCATGCTCCTAACAGTGAGTTCAGAATGACAGGACACTGTCTGGCCCCTTAGAATCTTATAACAAAGAAACCCCAAAGCAAATGTGGGGACCGAACTCTGCTCTGGGGCACAACAGAGACTCCAGCACAAAGAATTTATAGTAAACTTAGCCATGCACACAGGCTCAGTAACCAATTAATACATCTTTCTAGGTCCCTAGGTAGAAGCAACTAAAGTTAAACTAAGCATCCCAGATCTAGTCTACGATGGACCAACATTCCTACAACTCTATCAAATGACCTTATAAGTAACTATTGAAAGGTATATTCAGTATTATATTCTTACTATATCTCACCATTCAGTTTTAAAATTACTCCACAGTCTAATTCTACTGTTGGATGAATAAAAATTAGTACAGAGTTCAATTCAATCAGCAATGCTTTGAACCTGGGCAACTTATATAAATAGTTTAAAAATGAGAAATGCACTCATCAATAAAATTATAAATACCAACCTAACCATGAGCTGAGCAACGCAGCAGGAAGATGGGTATCTGCCTACAGAAATGTAGACCCTGTCACCAACTATTAGCCTCATTTCCTTAAAAAAAAAAAAGTGGCTTTTCCACATTGGAATGGTCAGGCATTTTGTTATGTATACTCATAGATTTAACTCCCAGCTAACTGGTTCTATTGCCCACTGATTCACAAATAGTGAAGTAAAAGAGGACTCAAAGAATTTCATCAGGTTCTCTTAGTCTGGCTTCCTCAATTAGAAAAAGGACCATTTTATCAAAACTCATGATTAACAAGTAAGACTAGAATACAAACTTAATTTTCATCATTATTAGTCCATAGGGTACAGTGCTAGCCAATCACAAAAATAAATCCTGAGTAACATACATCAAACATACACAATAATTTAAGCTAGTCTATAATTATCTCCAGGTGAAACTCTGAGCAAAATTGTAATGTAGACAAATGTGCAATTGGCTCTTCCATTCAGCCCATTCTCTGCCCTGTTCCCCATCCTGTGATGCCACTATACTGTTTCTCCTAGTTCCTCTTTGCTACTTCTTTTTTTTGTCCACATTTCTATTAAATCCTGCTCTTCAGTAAAGATTAAGAAATGCACTTATAAGTCAAGCATGGACCCTTCTCTGAAGATACATATATTATATACATATAATATATATATTATATGTCATATACACACACATATAAACAGTGATCAAAAAAATAAACAATTGACTCTGAAACATCAGAATACTGAGGTTGAGCAGAGGAACCTCCTAGCCTGGTATCAGACTACACTGGTAATGTCTGAATACCTAAAGGTAAGCCCAGCTATACCACAGCAGTTAAAGTGACTTTTGGGGGGGATGGGGGGCAGGAATCAGCCATGGGGCTTAAACTCTAGGCCTGAGCTCTGTCCCTGAGCTCTTCAGCTCAAGGCTGGCGCTGTACCACTTGAGCCATGGTACCACTTCTGGTTTTTGTGGCGGTTAATTAGAAATAAGAAAGTCTCACAGATTTCCATGCCCAGATTGGCTTTGAACCACAGTCCTCAGATCTCAGCCTCCTGAGTAGCTAGGATTATAGATGTGAGCCACCAACACTTGGCAAAGTGACATTATTTTTTTGCCAGTCTTGGAGCTTGAACTCAGGGCTGAGCACTGTTTTGGGGCTTTTCCCTCAAGGCTAGCACTCTGCCATTTGAGCCACAGCACCATTTCTGGCTTTTTCTATGTATGTGGTACCAAGGAATCAAACCTGGGTCTTTATGCATGCTAGGCAAGCACTCTTACCACTAGGCCAAACTCCTGGCTCCAAAATGGCCTTTTTAATGTAACTACAAATCGTTACTTATGAAGCTCAAAATTGTGCTGATTTGCACAGAGATTTCACAGAGAATGGCTTTACTGACATTAACAATTCTTGACTCCTACCACCTGTGCATCTTGTCAAACCATCTCAGCAAACAGCAATGTGAAAACTTGGCTCTGGTAGATAAAAGTTTCTGGAAGCACTCAACCAATCAATTTTGGTGGTAAATGGCAAAAGTACCATTTAAGAATCTAAACTCCAGGGCCTAAACTCACCTACCAATCCAGCCTTATAGTTCAGTTCTCCCCTGCAGTCATCTTCCATTGGTACATAAACAGGCTTTCTCACCTCCACGTTAGTCATGAGGTCCTCCTCATCTACAATGGTGGATGCCTCACACATCCACACCAAATCCCACATTCTTCAGAAGATCTTCAGCCAAAATGTTTAGTATTATTCCAAGTAATGTTAGAAACTACTTTCATGCCTCTGCTGAATTCCAATATCTTTAAATTCTCATTATGTATCACATAATTATTGTCTGTTCTTCACTCTGATTTTCTATTACTCTAAGTTGGGCTTTAAGTTCCTTGAGGGTCATTACTAGGTCTTTCAGGTTCCATCTCTTCATACAAATGGTATTTAAGAAACGTATACTGGTTCCAGACTCCCCATCCTAAGATCAAACTCATTCTCAAAGTCCTATTCCAACCTTAAGCCTGTCTTACATCCTACAATATTAGAAATCATATATACAACCTAGTATAATGTTCATCTTTGTTTGCCAATTCTTTTTTTTTTTTTTTGCTAGTCCCAGGGCTTAACCTCAGGGCCTGAGCACTGTCCTTAAGCTTTCTCTTTCTGTATACTGAAGAATTGAACCCCGTGCATGCTAGGCAAGCACTCTACCACTAGACCACACTCCCAGCCTATTTGCCAATTCTTGAACAACATTTTTACATTTATAACTAGCCAGGCATGAGTGGCTCACACCTATAATCCTACCTACTCAGGAGGCTGACATCAGAGGGTTACATTTTGAAGCCAGTACAGGCAGCGAAGTCCCTGAGACCCTTATCTATGATTAAATACCAAAAAGCCAAGAAGTAGAGGTATGGCTCAAGTGGTAGAACACTAGCCTTGAGAGAGCTCAGGAACAGCACTCAGACCCTGAGCTCAACCCCAGGACTAGTACCAAAACAAATTATAAATACATTACAAGTGTCTTATAGTTTAGATTCCTTTTCAAACCAGTGTATTTCAATGTTTATTTAGTTCAGTTACTTTAAAATGTGAATACATGGCTAATTTCTAGATTAGAAATCACTGATTTCACAAAATATGATTGTAAATTAGTATTTCATACTCCAAATTTCCACAGTTCTATCTTTAGTAAGCCAAAGCTTTTACTTTTTATTTAGGTTTTCCTTGCCCACAATCAAATAAGATTTACACTTCAATTCAATTTTAAACTTTGAGTGCAAGAAAAGATGTGTTAAAAAGCCAGGTGTGGTGGCTCATGCCTGTAATCCTTGCTACTCAGGAGGCTGAGATCTGAGGATCATGGTTCAAAGCCAGCCTGGGCACTAAAGACTGTGAGACTCTTACCTCCAATTAACCACTAGAAAATGGTAACTGGCACTGTGGCTCAAGGGGTAGAGCAGTAGCCTTGAGCTGAAGAGCTCAGGAACAATGCCCAGGCCCAGGGATAAGGCAGTAGCCTTGAGCTGAAGAGCTCAGGGACAGCGCCCAGACCCACAGTTCAAGCCCCATGACCGACAAAAAAAAAAGGACGTGTTAAATACATTTTATGATCAACAATAACCATCTTCTTTACAGTCACTCAGTGAAAAGAGATTTGTCTAGTACTGAGATACAACAGTTTAACAGATATTTTCCACTTCAAAGAATTAATCCTAGCTACTAGAAGGTTAAGATCTGAGGATCATGGTTCAAAGCCAGCCTGGGCAGGAAAGTCCATGAGATTCTTACCTGTAATTAACCACCAAAAAGTGGATATGGAGGTATGGCTAATGTGGTAGAGCACTAGCAGTGAGTGAAGCCACACTGAAGTGACACTAAGGCTCCAGAAAGCCATACTCTCCACCAGGAATGCACTTTTTTTTTTTTTTTTTTGGTAAATCATGGGGCTTGAACTCTAGGCCTAGATGCTGTCCCAGAGTTCTTCATCTAAAGGCTACTGTCCTACCCCATGAGACATAGCACCACTTCTGGTTTTCTAGTAGTTAAATGGAGATAAAAGTCTCTCTGTCTTTAGTGGCCAGGCTGGCTTTGAATCACGATCCTCAGATCTCAGCCTCCTCAGGCATGAGCCACACACTGACAGAAGCAAAGCTAATAAAGAAAATGAATTCTAAGAGGTTGGGAGTTTGACCTAGTGGTAGAGTGCTTGTCTAGCATGCATGAAGATATAGTTTCAATTCCTTGGTACCATGTATATAGTAACACATATATAGCTGGAAGTGGTGCTGTGGCTCAAATGGTAGAGCTCTAGCCTTAAGAAAGCCCAAGGACAGTGTTCCTTAAATTCTATTTTTTAGTATAACAACACCAGTGCAAAGGTTTAAAGGACTTAGACTGCAGCAAAATATATAATGCCTTGACAGAATCCCACAGACAGATTTATTAAATAACACATGTAGTTTTAAATAGCTGAATAATATGCTTAATATAAGATATAAACTTGTTACAGATATTATATTTAATATGCAATTATATATTTAATAAACATGCTGACAAACTAAACATACCTATGTTAACTGTTTTAAACATATATATATATACATATTTCCTGCATTCATATTTTGGCTTTAGAAAATTCCTCACACTCATATATCTATACGTAATTCTGATATTTTATAATGTATGCAATGCCTTTTAAGTCTCTGCTGATTGCATATTGATCTTGGCAACATTTTTTTTACTGTAAAATAAAAACAATAGTGTTTATTTCCTTGATTAAACTCAAATTATTCCAGAAAAGTAAAGGTTACTGGGTTTTCAAAAGTTAACATCTGTTCACACTGAATACTTTTTTAATATAAATAACATTTGGTAGGACATCCAAAAGATCCATTAAACTTACTCCTGATCCAAATATTACTTTTTATACATAAAATAAAGAGCTTTGTTTGTTTTTTCTGATTTCTTATTCCTTCCTTTATTACTTCTATTCTTTAGCTGCAATCATTGAAATATAATTCTACACACATAATTCAACAGAATCTAATGTTAATAGCTTAATTCTCTTTCTAAACAATGTGGTGATATAGAACCTCCTAACTGAACTCAGAACTATTCCATTTACTGGTAGGATGTAGGTTCATTAGAGCAAGGATATTTATATGCTTCCTCACTATTCAATACTATGGGGAACAAAAAAGATCTTTTCCCTCAGGTAGCCAATGCTCATGGTTAAGGCATCTATAAACAAAAGATAGATTAACAAGAGAAAAGCATTTTGAAAATTTGTGTATATGTTTTTTGTTCTTGGAGTGCTAGGAATAGAATCTAGAGACTTTAGTATATTAGGCAAGGGCTGGCCTATCACTAAGCTATAGTCCCAGCGCAAATTTATTTAATACCAGTTCTATATAACAAAGGAGCCTTCATAAGAAAACCTGAGCATTTTTATGCTGGGAGAAATATAATAAGGCAAAAGGATGTGATTCAATGGCCATAGAATTAGACCTTAGAAGGTCTTTTATTCTCAGAAATAAGGATCTTCTTTCCCTGGTGATAGACCTTTCAGAGAAGGCATCTCCTACAATCTGTTTCAGTGAAAGCTCTTCACACCCTTCCTAGATTTTAATTTTGTTTTGATTTTACTTTAATGCTTGAATTTGAACTCTTGAGCTTGTTAGGCAAGCAATCTACTACTTGAGCCACATTCCAGCTCTTTGAGGTTTTAACTACTTCTAGGCCAAATGACAGAAAGGTGAGGGTAACCTTACTGCTACCACTGTGTTCTCAAATGCCAAGCTATCATATTTTGAAGAAGCATGTTCTGAACCCCATCAATACCCAATGTCTAAAGCAAAAGTCAGCCAACTATGGTCCATGAGTTAAAGCTTAGTCATTGTCTTTTTTGGTAAATAAAGTTTGCTGGAATACAGACATGCTCATCTGTTTTTGTGTTGTCTGTGGCTGTTTGTGTACTACCACAAGATTGAATACTTGTGACCACATAGTCCACAAAAACAAACATCTACTATTGAACCCTTCACAGAAAATTTGCTCTTTGTTACAAGCAGGTAATCAACAAGCATTTGCTGCATAAAGTATTGCAATACTTCAGCATTCAACAAATTAAACATTCATATATAGTACAGGGTAAAAGCTTAATAATTTACAGCAAAGAAGAAAGAAAGAATATACCTTTCTACAGAAAAAGAAAGTTATAAAGAAACTTTATCTAGACTTTAGGTTGAGAAAGTCTGGTAGAAGAGTAAGCTAAGCAGAAAACAATCAAAATTCCAAGGTAACAGCATCGCACCATTTGTAAGGAGATGGAAAAACTTGAAAAAATCATATTAAGTGAAGTAAGCCAGATCCAAAGGAACATAGGCTTGGATGTGAGAACGATCTGGCTGCGACATCTGTCACCCCATTGATCGCCAGGGTTGATTTGGTTGATATGGCTGGCTAGGCAGGTGTCCCTTTCCTCCCTCACCGCTCCATGTGCCTCCCTCCTGAAGCTGTGAGGAAGAGGATGACCATCCCCCCATCCCTGATAGAGGAGGACCAATCTTCAGTCAAGGGTATATGAGTAGCTGCGCTCCCCTGCTAAAACCTCCAAACAAGCTCTCCCAAAGGAACATAGGCTCAATGGTTTCCCTCATTTGTAATAATTAATACAAAACCTTGGACTCTCCTAGCAGAGGATTACAATAGCTCAAAACCTAGATATACAAGGCCATATAGGATGAGGCTAAATGAAAGGACCTCCAGGATATGGAAACAAGAGCTTTATAATGTGTGATGTTGTTCTTAATGTACTACGTTATTTCTCATCTCTTTTGTTGTCCCTTGGTTATTCTCATACTGTCACAGTATCTTACCTTGTTATCTGGTATATTGTATATTCGTTTATTTGTTTATTTGAAATAGGAAGGGGAAGGGGGGAAACAAGATGAGGGGAGGGAGTGGGGGGAAGGATATAAGGACAGAAACATGAGAAAGCATATCAATGTGTGTGAAGTAATGCACCTTCTATCTGGCGAATATAACTGTAACCCTTCTATTAATTACAATCAAAAATATATGGAAAAAATTCCAAGGTAAAATTATTTATGATGATCATTCTATAATAAGTCAAACTAAGTGACAGGGAGGTAAAATTGATTAGAATACACTACATACATGCATGGAAATGTCACAATAATACCCCATATAACTAATGTATCCTAATAAAAGAAAAATACATACATATAGGTCAAATTATCAACTGTAAAGCAAAAGAAAATGGTATTTTTTTTATTCACAGGGTCTCTATTTGCATCCCCTGTCCACTTCCTAGGAAAACTGAAAACTAGTGGAGAAGTACATCACCAAAACAAGAAATGAAGAAGAAAGACAATATGCAAAAGATCATTTCATACAAAACACAGACAAAAGACATTCAGAGATGAAGAGATTCCAAGATGACAATTGAGCTCCAAGGAACCAGTAGCCAGTCCAACTGAACCAAGTCAGAAGATGTCTTCAGAAAGATGGAAAATAGAACATTTAATGTATTTGAAATAAAATGAGAGGAAATTGGTAAAACTAGGATGATGTAGAAATGAACTCATAACTAGTACTTGGAGTATAGCTCAGTGGTAGAGTATATCCTCACCATACACAAGGTCTTGAATAAGGAAGAAGAAAAAAGCAAAGAAAAAGGGAAATAATTATTAACTCAAGGTGTCAGAAAAAAGCAATCATAGTATACCAGACAATTCATCTGTGAATTACCTTTCCAGAATAATACTAGACAATCAATTCTAATCTATACATAATTATAATGCTATTGGGAAAGTATACATATGTTCTAACGAGGAGAAAAAGTAAAATCTGTCTCTAGGAAAAGACAACAGAGACTCTAAAACTAAGAAGTAACAGCAGCGGTGGTGACAGCTGCACAATAATGTGAATATACTTAACACCACGGAACACTTAAGAGCTGCTAAAATGGTAAATTTTCTGGTAGACACATTTTAGCACAATAGAAGGGAAAAGGAACAACAAAATGCAGCAAAAGTTCAGAGAAGTGAGGTGGGGAGGGAGGCAGATAGAAGCAGCACTACAATGGCCCAGGGATCCTTGCATCTTGAAAAGAGGTTTGTCCATGACCTTCATAAAACTGAGGATCAGGGGCCGGGAGTTTGGCCTAGTGGTAGAGTGCTTGCCTTGCATGCACAAAGACCGGGGTTCAACTCCTTGGTACCACATACATAGAAAAAAGCTGGAAGTGGTGCTGAGGCTCAAGTGGTAGAGCTCTAGCCTTGAGAAAAATCCAAGGACAGCGCTCAGGCCCTGAGCTCAAGCCCAGGACTGACAAAAAAAAAAAAAAAAACCTGAGGATCAATGGGTCTGGGAGTTTGGCCTAGTGGTAGAGTGCTTGCCTCGCATGCACGAAGACCCGGGGTTCAACTATGTATGTACCACATACATAGCAAAAAGCTGGAAGTGGTGCTGAGGCACAAGTGGTAGAGCTCTAGCCTTGAGAATGTCCAAGGACAGCGCTCAGGCCCTGAGCTTAGGCCCAGGACTGGCAAAAAAAAAAAAAAAAAAAAAAAAAATTGAGGATCAAATAGAAAAAGCATGTCATGGAATTTTATGTATTATTTATTTATTTGCCAGTCCTGAGGCTTGACTGAACCCAGGGTCTGGGAACTGTCCCTGAGCTTCTTTTGCTCAAGGACAGCATTCTACCACTTGAGCCATAGTGTCACTTCTGGCTTTTTCTGTTTATGTGATACTGAGGAACCAAACCACGGGCTTCATTCATGTGAAGCAAGCATTCTACCACTAAGCCACATTCCCAGCACTGTGTCATGGAATTTTAAACCTAACTTGTTTTTTTTTTCTGTTTCTTGGACTACTATAGAAAAGATTTATGCCAGTGCCAGTGGCTCACGCCTCTAATCCTACACTGTGATCTGAGAATCCCTATTCAAAGCCAGCCAGAGCACAAAAAAGTCCCTGAGACTCTTATCTCCAATTAAGAAATGAGGAAATGGCGCTGTGATTCAAGTGGTAGAGCGCTAGTCTTGAGCTGAAGAGCTCAGGGACAGCACCCAGGCTCATAGTTCAAGCCCCATGGCCAACAAAAAAAAAGAAAAGAAAATATTTTATATTACTCTTTCCTTTGAGTAGGAGGGGATATCCAGTTCCTGGGGCTTGAACTTAGGGCCTGGGTGTTATCCATGAACATTTTGCTCACAACTAGTGCTCTACCACTTGAACCATAACTCAACTTCTAGCTTTTGGGTAGCTAATTGTAGATAAGAGTATCATGGCTTCTAAATGTGATCATTAGGCCTCAGCCTCCTAAATAGGATTACAAGCATGAGCACCAGCACCTGGCCTAAGATGCTATTTTACCCTTTATTTTCTCTTTAATTAAATCACAACATATAAAAATAATGATATGCAGGCTAGAAGTTTGGCCCAGTGGTAGAGTGCTTGCCTAGCATGCATGAAGACCTGGTTTCCATTCCTCCATACCACATACATAAAAAGTCAAAAGTGGTGCTATAGCTCAAGTGGTAGAACTCTAGCTTTGAGAAAGGTCAAGGGCAGTGCTCAGGCCCTGAGTTCAAGCCAGGACTGAAAAAAAAAGAAAGAAAAAAGATGAGGAAAGCACATGACCGACCGCCTAAGGTACCCATAGAAATACTATTCCTTGCCACCACAGTGCTTTGTTCACTTCCCAGCAGTGGCCAAATTAAGCAAAATGTAATGGTGCTGAATAAGTCTGTATACTTCTTCCATGTGACTCACATTTCTACAGCATCATTGAAGCCCTATATGTATGTTCTGATCAAAAGAATCAGAATAAGTAAATTTACATGAAACTGCACAACTCATCCAAATGGAATTTCTTTGGCAGTTTGCATTCAGGGCCTCACATTGGCTATCTAGGAGTTGTGCCACTTTTAGCAAACAATGTAAACTGTGATAACCAAGTATTGGCAAGAAAAAACTCTTAAATTTTAACCTGTTGGGACAGGAGTTTGGCCTAGTGGTAGATTGCTTGCCTAGCATGCACAATAACCTGGGTTCGATTCCTCAGTACCACGTGCATAGAAAAAAAACTGGAATGGTGCTGTGGCTCAAGTGGCATATCACTGGTCTTGAGGGAAAAAAAGCCCAAGCTCAGTGCTTAGGCCCTGAGTTCAAGCCCCAGAACTAGCAAAAAATAAAAAAAAAAAATTTAAAACCTGCTAAGGACCAGGAGTGTGGCCTAGCGGTAGAGTACTTGCCTAGCATGCATAAAGCCCTGGGTTCAATTCCTTGGTACTACATATACAGAAAAAGCTGGAAATGGTGCTATGGCTCAAGTGGCAGACTCTAGCATTGAGCAAAAGTGCTCAAGGACAGTGCCCAGTCCCTGAGTTCAATCCCCAGGATTTGTATTTTAAAAAAATTCTTCTGCCAGGCACCAGTAGCTCATGCAATCCTAACCACTCAGGAGGCTGAGATCTGAGTCTCACCAGCCCCAGCAGGAAAGTTTGTGAGACTCATCTCCAATTAACCACCAGAAAACTAACTGGAAGTGGAGCTATGGCTCAAAATGGTAGAGCTCTAGCCTTGAGCAAAAAGAGCTCAGCGCTAGTGCCTAGGCCCTGAGTTCAAGCCCCAGGAAGGAAGTGCCTTGTAGATAAGTGATTTGTAGATAAGAATACTGAGTATATTTATCTTTTTAGAGACATTTCTAAATAATTTTACACATTTCTATGACATGATGAAATGTCTCAAAATGGAAGTTTCATAGTGAATAAGAATTCCAAGGAATAAACAACTAGCATGTTTTAAGAGAAAAGGTCTAAACAAAGTATTTAAGGACTCTGTACCCATGGCTAATACCTGTAATCCTAGCTATTTGGGAGGCTGAGATCTGAGGATCTAGGTTCAAAGCCAGCCCAGGTAGAAAAGTCCCCATGAGATTCTTATCTCCAATAAGCTACTCAAAAAAGCCAGAAGTAGTGCTGCAGCTCAAGTGGTAGAGCATTAGCCTTAAGCACAAGTGTTTGACAAGCCTTCAGGGCATGAGTTCAAGCCTCAAAATTAGAGAGAAAGAAAGAAAGAAAGCAATAGAGAAAGGGAGGGAGGGAGGGAGGGAAAGAGAAGGGAAGGAGGGAAGGAGGAAGGGAGGGGAAAAATAAATATGTAAATAACCACAAGCATTTATCAAATGCATACCTAATTAGCATTGTCAAAAGGAAGAACAATACCAATAAGAGACAATCAAATTATCTGTGTGTGTGTATGTGTGTGTGTGTGTGTGTGTATTTGTATGTGTGTATGCATATGTGCCAAGGGTGCCTGTACTGGGGATTGAATTCAGTCATTTCCTATCCTTTGACTTTTCTGCTCAAAGCTTTCACTATACCATATGAACTACAGCTCCACTACTAGCTTTTTACTGGTCAATGGGAAACAACCATCTCACAGACTTTCCTGCCTGGGCTGGCTTCTAACTTCTGTCCTCAGATTTCAGCCTCAGCCTCCTGAGTAGCTAAGATTACAGGTGTGAGGCCCTGATGCCCTGACTCAATCAAATTATCCTGTCTGCAGATAGCACTGGGAGAACATTGCTTTTTTTTCACATGACTTTTGGATTTATTTATGTTACTTGACATAATATTATTAAGGAAGTAGATGGTGAGCTTACCATCACTGATATATGTTGTATATAATACACATACACATAAATACACAAAGACACATAATATATATAATTAAACATAGTATTAAGTACCTCCTAAAACAAGGTCTAAAATAGTACTCTGGTTTAGACTTTATAAACTTTTTGGACTTTATAAACTTTTGAAAGAGTTAATTAGAACACTTCAGTTAGCACAATTTTATTTGTTGTTTGTTCATTTTGTCTGTTGTGGCACTGGATTTTGAACTCAGGGCTTCAACACTTGAGCCACAACCCCATCACCATAATGTTTTAAATCTCAAAATAAAATTAAGTGTGACTGGATAATGATAGCTCACTCCCATAATCCAACCTACTTAGTAGGCTGAGATCTGAGGATCAGGGTTCAAAGCCAGTCCAGGCAGAGAAGTCTGTGAGACTCTGATCTTCAGTTAACTACCATTTTCTTAAAAAAAAAAAAAAAAAAAAAAAAAAGGCTAGAGTAGAGCTATGGCTCAAATGGCAGAGTGCCAATATTGACCAAGGAGCTCAGGGACAGAACCCAGACTCTGAGTTCAAGCCAAAGGATTGGCATGAAATTTTTTTAAAAAATCAAGTGGTTTCCTTTAAAAGATAACAAAGCTACATTATTGTAATAATTTTATGGCTACAAAGCAAGATCTCATATCTATTAGTACCCAGACATTTTTCTCAGGTAATAATAAATTATTACCATACTTATCTTCAGATTTATTTTATATATTAGGATGATTGTCAAAACTGTGCCTTGTATTTGAAGTAGAATGCCATAAATATTTGCTAAAGCACTGAAGGGCAACAGGAAGAAGTAGGTTCCAAATAACTAAGGGAAAGTATTTGTTTCTTGGTGCCAACAAAAATATGTATGTAGCTGAACAGATTAAGGAAAATTTTTCCTATTTCTTGCAAAGAAGATATGGCTACAGCAGCACTCTAGAGATAGTTTAACAGATGCAACTGTGTGTTCTTTAAGGAGGACTAAGGACAGACACCATCAAATTACTTTTACTATAAAATAGTAAATGTTTATGTGCAAATAAGAAAAGGATATTGAAGTCCATGAAATGATATATACTGAATTTCAGGAAAATCCTGCATGACTAGAGAACTAACAAATCTAAAAAAAATCCATTAAACAATTTTATATCTGGAAAATTGGAATGTATCTTTTTTGTTTTTTGCAAATTAAAGACAGATTGTAAAGACAGGGTTAGAGTTGGAAAGTTCCATGCTCATCAAATTAAAAACTAGAACTCTATTCATTAAAAAAATAGTAATAATACTTATGTGTTCAAGTCACAATCTTTGTTCTAAAGTTTTTATATGCCACTTGGGGTGAGCATTTACTTGTGAGTCACAAAGAAAATTGAACAGTATAAGAGGGGTTTCTAAACCATCCATTCCCAGTAATATGGAAGTAAGCTATTTAAGATACCTCAGGAAAGAAGGAAGCACTCTTAATTTCCCAAGGAAAAAAATGATCACATGACCAACAAGTGAACCTGATTAAGAGAAATGCCAGGTCAGGCTCCATGCGTTCTTCCACAGTCACAGCCGTTGCCCAGTGATTTTAGCACTGGCACTTTACCCACCCACCCTTCTTCCTGTAGCATTTCAATATCCTCACTTTACAAAGTCCTTTTTTAAAATTTTTTTTTAGATTTTTTTTCTTCTCTTATTTTTTTGACCAGTCCTGGGCCTTGAACTCAGGGCCTGGGCACTGTCCTTGGGCTTTCTCAAGGCTAGAGTTCTACCATTTGAGCCACAGCACCATTTCTGGCTTTTTTCTATGTATATGGTACCAAGGAATCAAACCAGTCTTTGTGTATGCTAGGCAAGCACTCTACCACTAGTCTAAACTCCCAGCCCCAAAGTCATTTTTTAAAAGAACATCATGAAAACATATATAAAACAAATATAAATAAAAGGTAAGATTTACTCATAACTTCTTATTTATTTTACTTTCATAATCAGGATAAAAGACAAGCTTTCATATAAATCAGTTAGTAAAAGTTACAAATTATATGATTCTACTTTTTAAAAACAGATTAAATTGTGCTAGAACAGTAGAATTCCTGATGTCTGAGAACAGAAAGTTAAAACACAGGACATCAAACAGATTATGACAAATGTTGCATATCTTATTTAAAGTTATCTAAATGATAGGACAAGAGGTTAGTGTTGAATGCAGTCCTACAAAAAAGCACATTTATTGAACAGTGAGCTAACAACTACATTAAATACCCACAATTCCTTGTGAAATTTCTTTGTTTCCCTGCTGTCAGCATCTTCATTTTACAGCTGCTTCCTTCAGTACCAGCCCATCTTGTAGAAGTTCAGGAACTAAAAACATTGTATATCTATGATCTTTAAAATGTCACAGCCTTCCCAAGGTGCCAGTGGATCATGCCTGCAATTCTAGCTACTCCCAAGATAGAAATCCGAGGATTGTATTCAAAGCTAACCCTGGCAAAGAAAATCATGAGCCTCTTATCTCCAATTAACAAGCAAAAAGTCAGAGTGCATCTATAACTCAAATGGTAGAGGACTAGCCTTGAGCAACATAACTCAGGGACAGCACCTAGGTCCTGAGTTCAAGCTCCATAACCAGTACTCAAAAATGTGTGTGTGTGCGTGTGTGTGTGTGTGTGTGTGTGTGTGTATGTGTGATCATCTTATAAATAAATACCTATGAAATCTGCCTTTTGGGTAATTATTCTCCTCCAGACAATACAATCTTCAAGCAAATGATTTTTAAATTCTTTTCAAAAATAAATTATGAGATATTTATTAATATATGAAACATGTTTTTAGGACCCAGAGATAAGAGCCATATATCTTTCACTGAATATCATCCTAACTTAATACAGATGCCATGAATAGCCTTCAGAGGCCCAGTTTCCTTTATTAGTTTAGGAAAATAAAACAGCACCAAATTTTTTTTGCAATAAGATACTCCAATTTTACTGCAACTATTTTGAAATCCTCAAAGACAAAACTATTATTAGTCCTCAATCTTCCAATCTCTAGATTATCCAAATAATTATATCATTTTTTTGGATTTCCATTTAAATCCAGTATTCATTTAAGTATTTGTTGAAGATTTTACTGTGTGTTGAAAAAGTGAACCTGAACACATTCATGTTCAAGACAAGTACTAATCTTCAAGAAACTACAGTGTAGGGACATGGACAGTGCTGATAGTCTTGTTTAATACTGTATGATAAGTCAGTATTTAGAGTAGAAATAATGTGGAAAATGAGGGGCTCACAAAAATAACCTTTAAATTTTTCATACTTTAGGAAAACATTGTATTTTAATTTTTATAGCTCAAGTATAAGCAAAGAATAATATTCTTTCAATGACTACTAATTCCATAAAGACAGTTAACTCTGACTCTCTAAAGCAGGACTCTTTAATTAGACAGTGTAACATGAAACCCTCTGAGATCTGAGGAAAAACTGTCATAAACTAGAATCACTGGGGCAGAAACAAATAAATATATAATTTAAAGTAATACTGTTTCTTAAATATAAAGACAGCATTAAAGGGCCAGGAGTTTAGCCTAGTGGCAGAGTGCTTGCCTAGCACGCACAAAGACCCGGGATCAATTCTTCAGTACCACATACACAGGAAAAAAAAAAAAAAAACAGCTAGAAGTGGTGCTGTGGCTCAAGTGGTAGAGCTCTAGCCTTGAGAAAGTCCAAGGACAGTGCTCAGGCCCTGAGCTCAGGGACTGGTTAAAAGCCCAGGACTGGTTTAAAAAAAAAAAAAAAAGATAGCATTAAAACAATCTCATTGAAAAGTGTTAAACAATTGGGAAGCAAGGAAGGAGAGAACAACAGACAAGGCCATTCTGATTAAAATGTGATATATGCCCAAGTAAAATACCATAGTGAAATCCCATGTACAATTACTATATGCTAAAAAATAGATGACAGGAGTTTAAAATGGGCACTGTTGGGAGGATCCAAGAGGGAGAGATGAGTGGAGAGAATAAATGAAGGTGGATATAGTTGAAAATAGTACAATGAAACATGTTGAAATTGTTTTAAGACAGGAAAGGGGGCTACTCGGGAGGCTGAGATATGAGGATCACCATTCAAAGTCATCCCAGGCAGGAAAGTCTAGGAGACGCTTATCTCCAATTAATCGCCAGAAAACTGGAAGTGGCCCTGTGGCTCAAAGTGGTAGAGCACTAGCCTTGAGCAAAAACAGAGTGATAAAGGGGATAAAGTTTACATATGCATAAACAAACAATAAAAATACTTTTAAAATAAAGTAAGGGCTAACTGTAACCCCTCTTATATCACCTGACAACAAAATAAAAGGCTGAGAATGTAGCTTTAGTGGTAGAGTGCTTGCCTAGCATGCATGAAACCCTAGGTTGGATTCTTCAGTATCATATACACAGAAAAAGCTGGAAGAGGTACTGTGGCTCAAGTGGTAGCACGTTAGCCTTCAGCAAAAGAAGTTCAGGGACAGTGTCCAAGCCCTGAGTTCAAGCCCAGGATTGGTTTAAAAAAAAAAAGAAGAAGAAGAAGAAGAAGAAGAAGAAGATTCAGCCAGGCGCTGGGACACACACACACACACACACACACACACACACACACACACACACGAGGCTGAGATCTGAGAATCAAGGTTCAAAGCCAGCCCAAGCATAAAAAAAACCTGAGCCTCATCTCCAATTAACCTCTAGAAAATGGAAAGTGGGACTTGGCCCAAGGATAGGGCAGTAGCCTTGAGCTGAAGAGCACAGGGACAATGTCCAGGCCTAGGGGCAGGGTTATAGCCTTCAGGGACAGTGCCCAGGCCAAGTTCAAGCCCCATGACCCACAAAAAAAATATTCAATGTATATTAATTTTAATGTATTCATAACTTTTAGGGGGTAATCTGAGTAATACAGAATAGAGGGCAGTCCTCTTACATAGAAAACAATCCCTCTACATGCTGAAATAAATAAGATTATCTCTTTAAGGGAGGAAAACTTCTTAAATAACAGATTATATAATGTTATAGTAAGCCAAACTATCTCCTAAATTCCTCCCTATCTGGTGAGCAAGAAGGACAGTCACTGCATAATAAATCAAGTCCCTAATCACAAACAGACAAGATCCTGCTCCATAGTCCTAAGCATATTCTCCTCTTGGTGTACTACTGCCTCCTGGGGGTTATAATACATTATTACTCATCTGAAAAAATAGAGAAAATAGAAAATGTGTACGGCGTTTTCCACTAGTAACACATTTCAAATTCCATGTCAACCTTTTAATAACAGAATATCCAAAATAACCTGGTGGAATGTATTTGTATCTGAATAATTGAAAACTAAGTACATGGTAAAACTTAATTATAGAAAGTGGTTGCTAATATGATTAAGAACATCTGAGTTTATACAGTATCTTGTATTTCCAAAGCACTTAGTCACCATTAAACGATTAATTTTTACAGCATTCTTCAGGTCAATATTATCACTATCTTTTTACAGAAAAAATAAATGGCAAGGTTAAGTGAAGTATCAGAAATTCAAGAAGTAGCCAGTAACTAATCAGCAAAGTGTCTCAGGAGAATGATTTAATGTAAAATATAAAGCAGCAATACATTAATTCATGTCTAATAGCCCCTGACCTATCTCTAGGAGAGATTAATTATTCTCTTATCTATGATCCCACAGCATTTGTAGATTGCTCTAATACAGGACTTAGCACTCTCACATTACAGATACTGTATTGCCAATCCCCTGAATAAATTATTTTTTTCCACTTGGGTATCAGTATCCTAGAACACAGCATGGCACAGAAAAGAAACCCTAACTCATTTGTTCAAGAAACTATTTATTAAGCATCTATCCCACTGTTTTAGATATAAGGAATACTTATCGATAGAAGTGGAAGCCAAGATTGCCACGCTCGTGGAGCATATATTCTAGAGGGAAAGAGATGAAATTAAAAAAAAAAAATCAGGAAGAAAAGCCAGAGAGAAAGTCCAAGTAGAAAATGTGACTAAAGGTAGCTAAGTGGTTTCATGAGAGTAGGCACTAATAGTCAAGCTGAATATAAGGAAGAACTAGCTGTAGCTACATGGAAAAAACCAATTCCAGGTAGCAAGTGTAAATGACTCAGAATGAGGAAAAATCGTAAATATACAAGGAGCGGGCAGAGAAAAGGAGGACAGGTAGAGTATGGTAGGTAAAAGTGCAAGTAAGAAAAGATGAAATCAGAGCTTTCCTGGGACATGATAAGAATTTTACTATAAGTGGACTGAGAATGTAGCTTAGTGGTAAACTCCTTGTCTAGCGTGCATGAAGACCTGGGTTGAATTCCTTAGTACCACATACATAGGAAAGGCCAGAAGTGGTGCTGTGGCTCAAGTGGTAGAACTCTAGCCTTGAGAAAGCCTAAAGACAGCACTCAGGCCCTGAGATCAAGCCCTAGGACTGGAAAAAAAATTACTGTAAGTAATAGGGAAGCTAAAGTTCCATAATATGAAGTTGTATATTTATTTTATTTTTTATTTTTTTGCCAGTCCTGGGCTTGAGCTCAGGGCCTGAGCACTATCCTTGGACTTTGTCAAGGTTAGAGCTCTACCACTTGAGCCTCAGCACCACTTCCAGCTTTTTTCTATGCATGTGGTACCAAGGAATCGAACCCGGGTCTTCATGCATGCTAGGCAAGCACTCTACCACTAGGCCAAACTCCCGGCCCCGAAGTTGTACATTTAGATTACTGTATTTGCTTAGTAGGAAGTACTAAGAAGAAAATTAATACTTGGGAAAATTAGTATGCTATTTGTTAGGGAGAGTCTGTTTTAATAAATTACTTTCCAATGAAAAGTTATTTTATAATTAAATCTTTCTACTCATGGATAAAACCAGTGTCTACTAACATTTTAACATAAGACGGAGTAATGAGATTTGGACAGTCATTACTGGAAGAAATTGAAGAGCTCCTGCATAAACCTCTATACATTATAGATGACTGTCCTAGGATCTTACACTAATCACTTATTAATTTTGCAAAGCTGAAGAGATCTCCAAATAGCTCACAATGAGTGCCAGGCAGACATCTGGAGAGGAGGTTCCTATTAAAAGTATGGAAGAATCATTAAAAATAATAAATCTTTTTTTCTTACCAGGGAAACATGAATGAGAAAGAAACATATTGAGCTCCCTTCTCACCACATTAACTAAAAATTAAGGCCAGGCTCATATTTTACCTGGGTGACATAGGCTGCAGGAGGCTCAAGGCTATGCCAAGTCATGATTCTAGGACTCAGCATTTCAAAATCATTGCAGAAAATATGATCATTTCTCAGTGTAAGTGGGAGATTGCTCACATTTGTTAAAATTCTTATATTTTCTACCATTTTAATGTGGTTTTTAACTGCTGTAAAAACGCATGACATTTGCCATCTTAGCCAATTTTAAATATTAGGTATATTTACATTGGTGTGCAACAGATCTTCAAAATTTTTCATCTTATAAAATTAAAACTTTAAATAGATTGGAGGTGACAGGGTATGAGCTATTAAGATGGTGAAGTGGACTTGAATGTGGAGAGTGACTGGGCAGATTGAATACACATGAATAGCCAAGATTCTTACCCCTATCCTAGTTGTCTCTTTCCTTATCCATCTCTGAATCACAATTTCCTAGCCTCAGCATCTGGAACCCCTCCCTCAATTTAAACATTATGGACATTAAATGATCCCGTCCACTCCCCAACCTCCAGTTACTGATTCATCCAGTTCAATAAATCTTGGCTAAATACCAAAAAAATTAAAACTTTGAACATATACTATATACTGTTATATATTATATAAGTGATATATATAAAATATGTATGTGTACAGTTCAGTTTAAATTTTTTAGTTTAAATGTTTTATTTATATTTATTTATTTATTTATTTATTTATTTATTTATTTTTGCCAGTCCTGGGGCTTGAACTCAGGGCCTGAGCACTATCCTTAGGCTTTCTCAAGGCTAGCGCTCTACACTTGAGCCATAGTACCAGTTCTGGCTTTTTTCTATATAGATATGTGGTACCAAGGAATTGAACCTGGGTCTTCGTGCATGCTAGGCAAGCACTCTACCACTAGGCTAAACCCTTGGCCCAGTTTAAATGTTTTAAACACGTTTTCATCTTATCTCTTAACCAAAATAAAATAGTGGGAAGGACTAAAAATTATTTTCAATATTTAGATAAAAACACAGAAGTAACTATAAAATCTATTATAATACTCATGACTAGTTCCAATCTGCCCTAATATCACCAAAACTATTACAGAGAAGAGGAGCTATTGCTAACCAGCTATAAGGCAACTAGCCAATATGATATGATGTATGAAAATGGGAGAAGTATAAAATTCATAGTGAGAAAAAATATAATTGGAAATAAGAGAAATATGATTTTTAAAAGTTCAAAAACAGGGCTGGGAATGTGGCTTAGTGGTAGAGTGCTTGCCTAGCATGCATGAAGCCCTGGGTTCAATTCCTCAGGACCACTTAATCAGAAAAACCTAGAAATGGCACTGTTGCTCAAGTGGTAGAGTGCTAGCCTTGAGCAAAAGAAGCTCAGGGACAGTCCTTAGGGCCTGAGTTCAAGTCCCAGGATTGGCCAAAAAAAAAAAAAAAGAAAGAAAGAAAGAAGAAAAAGCTCAACAGAAGCTGTGAGTGTGGCTTAATGGTAGAGTTCTTGCCTAGTATGCATGAAGCCCTGGGTTCGATTCCTCAGTACCACATACATAAAAAAGGCGGGAAGAGGTACTATGGCTTAAATGGTAGAGTGAAAGTCTTCAGCAAACCAAGCTCAGGGACAGTACGTGGGCCCTGAGTTCAAGCCCCAGGACTGGCCAAAAAAAAAAAGAATCCTGAAGGACAGAAATTCTCCTTCAATTAAATATTGACCCAAAAGTTAGAAATCATCTGTTTCCCTAAAGTTCTTGGGTTTGTGGTTAACAAGCTATGCCTCAGAACTCATCATGTTGGCAACCATTCTATTTATTTCAATTCACTCAATCATTTAAAAATACAGCTTGTTAGCCTCACATTTTTCTATTTTTCTTTTTTATTTTCCTTCAGATATTTATTGAAGGCCTGTGGCATGCAAAGCTTGCTAGCTTGACCATTCAACATAATTTATGAGTGCTATCAAACCTCCATATAAAAATAATAGTTTAATTAAGCACTAGAGGTATGAAGCAAGTAGTAAAGCACCAGTCTAGCAAATGAGAAGCCCTCAAACTTCAGAACCACCAAAACAAACCAAAAAAGGGGTTGTGGGGAACTCATAGCATAGCTCAAGTGCTACAGAAAATGCCTGAATCCAATTTCCAGTGCTAGAAAAAATGTTGTAATTAAAGCTTGTCATAGTGTTTTGGGAAAGAGTTTGTATTTTAAATATAACTAATATTGATATAGAGTATGTGAAAGTAAATCTACTTAACATAACCAAGAGAGCACTATTCTTTCCAGTTATATAGTTCTACAAAGATGCCATAAGATCTTACAAAAATGAGAGCAGTTATCATTATTAGTTCAAAATTTATAATTTAGTTAAAAAATACACATGAAACGATTCAAACTATCACCTACATAGAACTACTAAAAACCCACAGAAAAGTCTTGACTGTAAATTGAACACCAGAGGGCGTACACGTCTAGGAAATTTTTTCTACAGCAAAAGCCAATTTGCATTTACTAAAAAATTTGCAGCTCTTATTAACGTATGGCCACATGGATTCAAAAAGGATTCTCTCAGTATATACTTGAAACAACACTAAAAATATTTCTCTTTCTCAGTATACTCTCAAAGCTCAAATCATACTTCTCTAACATCCCAAATTTCTTACCTAAATTGCCTTTAAACATTTATTGAATGTTTTATCATTAAAAAAAAACTACATGGGCTGGGGGTTTGGCCTACTGGTAGAGTGCTTGACTAGCATGCATGAAGACCTAGGTTTGATTACTCAGTACCGTATACATAGAAAAAAGCCAGAAGTGGTTCTGTGGCTCAAGTGGTAGAAGCCCAAGAAACAATGCTCAGGCCCATGGTTCAAGCCAGGACTGACAAAAATGCTATGAGGAACTTAGTGTAGTTGTACACACTTGTGCTTACTTACTCAGAAGCCTGGGGCAGGGTAACTTAAGCCCAGGAGTTCAAGAGCAGCCTAAGCAATGTAAATAATCTGTCTAGCAAGCATGAGGTGACCATGTACCACCAAATAAATAAATAACAAAAATCTCTGGACCTTAACACTGATAGATATTGCTATCCAACGCATAAACCCCATTCAAATTTCAGTGACTACTTTAGTACTGTCTTTTATGGACACCTTTTCCTTTCTGGTCCAGGATGAATTAGCTGGCAAGAAATAAATGAAGAATCTCTAGTCAGATTACTACTAGATCCAAGCAACTTCTCATGCCTTAAATGACTTAACTTGATTAACTGAATTTTGCCACTCTTGGGCTTCTGACTGCCACTTCCTTGTTTGGTTCTGTGACCTAAAATGATATACTTCTTTTTTTTTCCCCAGTCCCGGGGCTTGAACTCAGGGCCTGGGCACCTGGGCACTGTCCTTGGGCTTTCTCAAGGCTTGCACTCTACCACTTGAGCCACAGCACCACTTCCAGCTTTTTCTGTGTATGTGATACAGAGGAATCAAATACAGGGCTTCATGCATGGTAGGCAATCACTCTGCCATTAGGCCATGCTCCCAGCCCCAATGACATACTTATTATCTGTTATGCTTGCTTTACTGTCAGCCTTTACCCATAAATACCTCATTTTCTAGCCCAGACTACCTATTTAACTCTACTCCTCATAGCATCTAGTCTATTTTGTATTATCCTTAACTTGATAGCTTAAAGGCATGAGTAATATTTTTGTGTACATCTAAAGTCTTTATGCCCAGTTCTTCTTCACAGGGTTAGGCAAAAATGCTAGAGTAGGAGTTGGCATTTATAATAATTTCATAGGGACCAGGTTCTGGTGGCTCATACCTACTACAACCCTAGCTCCTCGGGAAGCTGAGATTTGAGGATTGTGGTCTGAGGCCAACCCAGGCAGAAAAGTCTGAGAGACTCTCATCTCTGACTAAGTACCCGAAAACCAAAAGTGGCACTGTAGCTCAAAGTGATAGAGCCCTAGCCATGAGCTGAAGAGCTTAGGAACAGCATCCAGGCCCAGTGTTCAAGCCCCACAACCAACAACAACAACAACAAAAAAAAGGGAACTGAGGTAAGGTGTAGTTCAAATGAGATTGTTGCCTAACAACCAGTCCCTATGCTTGAACCTCACTACCTCTAGCTTATAGTAGCTTGATACATATTTGCATAAATTTCAAAAAGTCATCTACAAGGAATTTATCAAATTCTAATTTAATGGGTTAAGTTCTAATCATATTCTGAAAATAAAACATTTTAAGAGTTGTTAAGCCAAACTATTACACAAGGTGGTTTAAACTAATGCCTAATGTCATATAGACAGGCCAGTTGCCAGGGGCTCATGTATGTAATCCTAGCTACTCCAGCGTCTGAGTTCTAAGTACTATAATAAGAAGCCAGCCTGACAGGTAAGTCTGAGATTTTTAGCACAAATTAACCACCAAAAAGCTGGAAGTGTAGCTGTGGTTCAAGTGGTAGAACTCCAGCCTAGAGCAAAAAATTTACAGGACAGCCACCCAGGCTGAGTTCAAGCATCAGTACCAGCACACACAAAAAAAGTTGTATGTATACTTAGATGATATGGAGTTATTTTTTATTTATTTTGTTGTGGGTATTTTTTTTCTTTTTCTTTTTCTGTTTCTGGGGCTTAAACTCAGGGCTTGCGCACTGTCCCTAAGACTCTGTGCTCAAGGATAGAACTCAACCACTTGAGCCACAGTTCTACTTCCAGTTTTTAAGTAGTTTATTAGAGATAAGAGTCTCTTGGGGATTTTAATGCCTGGGCTGGCTTCAAACTGTGATCCTCAGATCTCAGGCTCCTATAAACCAAGGATTACAGGAAGTGGTGCTGTGGCTCCATGGGTAGGGTGGTAGCCTTCAGCTGAAGAGCTCAGGGGCAGTGCCCAGGCCCAGAGTTCAAGCCCTAACGGGAAAAAAAAAAATCTCTTTGGCCGGGAGTTTGGCCTAGTAGTAGAGTGCTTGCCTAGCATGCAATGAAGACCTGGGATTGATTCCTTGGTATCACATATGTAGGAAAGCCAGAAGTGGTGCTATGGCTCAAGTGGTAGAGCTCTGGCCTTGAGGAAAAGCCCAAGGACAGTTCTCAGGCCCCATGTTCAAGCCTCAGGACTGGCAAACAAAACTAAACAGAACTAGGATTACAGGCATGAGCCATTGCCACCCCAAAAAGTTTTATTTATTTTTTGAGGTTCAAGATTAGGACTTGACTTAATTATGAGTGACTGTTGTTCTAAATGCACTATATTGTTTTTTTCTCTTTTCTTGTTTGTCCTTTGGTTAATCTCATGTTGTTACAGTATCTGACTTTGTTACCTGGTATATTACATATATATATATTTATTTGTTTATTTGAAATAAGAGGGGGGGAAAATGAGGAGGGGGTGGGGGAGGGAAATGGGGACAAAAACATGAGAAGGGGTATCAAGTGAGAAGTAATGTGCCTTCTATCTGGCGAATATAACTGTAACCCCTCTATACATTAAAATAAAAAAATTTTTTAAAAGATTAGGACTTGAGGCTGGGAGTCTGGCCTAGTGGTAGAGTGCTTGCCTAGCATGCACGAAGACCCGGGTTCGATTCCTCAGTACCACATACATAGAAAAAAGCCAGAAGTGGTGGTGAGGCTCATGTGGTAGAGCTCTAGCCTTGAGAAAGTCCAAGGACAGTGCTCAGGCCCTGAGCTCAAGCCCACGACTGGCAAAAAAAAAAAAAAAAAAAAAGATTAGGACTTGAATTCACTACCTGATGCTTTCACTCATTGGCTGGTACTCTACCAATTCAGCCATACACATCTCCAGCCCTAGTATGGGATTTTTGTTGTTGCTTTTTCTGTTTAGTCTCATTGAGATACACTGATGAAACAAACAGGACACCTGAGCTAATGGAGCACTAGTGTTCTCAATACCCACAGAAGGGCTCTGAGTGATAAGACACCAGGTCTATAAATTACTCTATTTGCCTGAACAAATACCAATGCTTGGGTGGGCACTGGTGGCTCATCCTGTAACCCTAGCTATTCAGGAGGTTGAGATTTGAGGATCACAGTTCAAAGTCATCCCAGGCAGCAAAGTCCATGAGACTCCCATCTCCAATTAACCACGAGTGGAACTATAGCTCAAAGTGGTAGAGCATTAGCCTTGAGCAAGAGTTCAGGGAAAATGCTCAGGACAAAAACAATTCCAAAAGTGAGATGATAATAATAATAAAACAATAAAATGCTAATCAGTAAAGGATCTAAACAAAAAACATACAGAGTCCTATATATACTTTCATTTTTTTTTTTTGTAGGTCATGGGGCTTGTATTCTGGGCCATGGCACTGTCTCTGAGCTCTTCAGCTCAAGGATACCGCCCTATCCCCGGAGCCACAGTGCCATTTCTGGTTTTCTAGTGGTTAACTGGAGATAAGAGTCTCACAGTCTTTAGTGCCCTGAATGGCTTTGAACTGCAATTCTCAGATCTCAGCCTCCAGAATAGCTAGGATTTCAGGTGTGAGCTAC
Organism: Megascapheus bottae; assembly: GCF_031878675.1. Lineage (NCBI taxonomy): Eukaryota > Metazoa > Chordata > Mammalia > Rodentia > Geomyidae > Megascapheus > Megascapheus bottae. The sequence goes on from NC_143536.1 coordinate 11,551,073, forward strand.
CGTGCCCGGCTCACTCCTTTATTTTCACATCTTAAAGCTACATATCTGGGCCGGGAGTTTGGCCTAGTGGTTAAAGTGCTTGCCTAGCATGCATGAAGACCCGGGTTCGAGTCCTTGGTACCACATACATACAGAAAAGCCAGAAGTGGTGCTGAAGCTCAAGTGGTAGAGCTCTAGCCTTGAGAAAGTCCAAGGACAATGCTCAGGCCCTGAGCTCAAGCCCAGGACTGGCAAAAAATAAATAAATAAATAAAGCTACATATCTACATGTAAAAAGATCTTAAAATGCTCTTACAATTTACTTAAAAGTATCTGAACTAGCCCAGGAATTTGGCCTGGTAGTTGAGTGCTTGCCTAGCATGTATGAAGACCTGGGTTCGATTCCTTGGGACCACATACATAGAAAAACCACAAATGGTGCTGTGAGTCAATTGGTAGAGCACTAGTCTTGAGGAAAGCCTATGGACAGTGCTCAGGCCCTGAGTTCAAGCCCCAGGACAGGAAAAAAAAGTATCTGAACTAATAAATAAAATGAATCACTTCAAAATAAAAAATTCAAAAAGTAAATGAAATGCTTGTCAGTACAGTACATCTCAAAACATCACTTAAAGTAAGAAACATATGAAACACTCAACTTTAGTTCCTATATACCTCACTGAATTTCAATTAGCAAGAAATACTATCTCCCTTAAGTTAAATTTGAAGATGCTCTTTCAGAGAACCCAAATAAAGCCAATAATGTAAACATTCTACAAAGTTATGTACAAGTTATCTTAAATTATAATATGAAAAATGCTTTTAGGTGCCAGAGTGTAGCCTACTAATAGAGTGCTTGCCTAAAAGGCATAAAGCCCTGGGTTTGATTTCTCAGTACTACATGCACAGAAAAATCCAGAAGTAGTGCTATGGCTCAAGTGGTAGAGCACTAGCTACAAGAAAGCTTGACAGTGCCCTGGCTCTGAGTTGAACCCTCACAACTAGCAAAACAAAACAAAAAGTTTCCTTAGAACCCTCTTCAAAATAAATACAATGTGTCACTTCTGAAATATAAGTCAATCTCTGTAAAATATATTATTAAATTTAACCAATAACTAAATGTATTGAGGAGGAAGATATACTATCCAAGAGTTAGAAGTGAAACTTGTTACTTACATGTTTATAATTTGGCCACTAGGATAGACAATTATGACAAACTAAACCAGAGAAATTAAACAACCGAACTCCTATTTCTTAGATTTATGGCAACACCTCTGTTGTTGCCAGACTCCCTGAGTCATCTCTTAAGAACACGGCATCCATCTCAGAGTAGTTTCCGTCCAACAAAAGCCTGGTTTCCAGGGAGATACTCTGGACTTTCAGATTTTTTAGGCTGACATTTTAGGAAAATCCCTCGATAAAAAAGAAAAAAATCTGACTCTCCTCTTTCTATTGCTGTAGTAAAATAAAAATTAAATTCATAACTAAATAAGCAATGACAAGTAGACTCAGAGCTCACTTCAACAACAAACAAAAAAAATTACAAATCAAACTTTTGTTTGTAGTCTTTTTTCTGAGTAAAAAGAAATAAAGACTGCTTTGTTGCTTTCCTTACATGTGCCTTTTCTATCATTTTTTACTTCATGGTTGATTGCAACACACAAGTAGAAGAGCACTCGAAATAAGAACTTCTCTCTTATTAAGTCAGGTTTTCTCTTCTTACTCCAATTGACATATTTATAATAATTTAAAATGATTAGGTTTGTAGATTGATATACATACTGCAAATCTAACATTTTAAAGTGTTTGCTTTTATGCTAGTGCTAGGGCTTGAACTCACAGCTTCAAGCTCTTGCTCTTTTCATTCCAAGTTGGAGCTCCCACACATGAGCTATACCTCTACTTCCTGCTTTCTGCTGTTTAATTGGAGATAAGATTCTCACAGATTTCTCTGCCCAGGGACAGGAGTTCTCAGAACTCAACCTCCAGAGTAGCTAGACTTACAGGCAGGAGCAACATATCTTAAAAACAGTTTTGAGCCAAGTGTAGTAGTGTACCCTTGTAATCTCAATTAAGTGGGAGCCTAGTAGAAGGATAGAAGTCCAATGCCAGCCCTGGGCAAAAATTATCAGAAAGATAGTAAACAGTTTGGGATTGAAATTCTGAGAAGTAATCAGGCAACTAAGCATATGAGTAAATGAGGGGAAAAAAATCTAGTGGTTATTCATTTCTTACCTGACTTTTGTCTTCCTCCATCCTTTTCTTGGCTTACAAAGAAAATAAAAGTAATAGTATTTGAAAGAAAAAAGATAACTAAAAAGCAAAAGGGATAGGGGCATGGTTTAAGTGGTAGACTGTTGAGACTCCATATTCAAACCCCAGTACCATAAAAACAAAATTTTAATGGATATTTTCTATTCTCTTTTTCTTTTTCCTGCTCACACTGATGCTTGAACTCAAGAACTTAGACTGGAACCAAGATCTTAAGATCTCAGCCTCCTGAACAGCTTAGATTATAAACATGAGCCACCAACACCTGGTAGTCCGTTTTCTTTTCTTTTTTTTCTTTTATTTATTTATTTTTCAGGGCCTGGGTGCAGCTCCATGAGCTTCTTTAGCTAAAGGCTAGGACTCTACCGTTTTCCAGCCCAGGCTAGCTTAAACTGTGATCCTCTGTTCTCATCCTCCTGAGTAGCTAGGGCCATTATAGAATAGAAATAGATTAAAACACAGAACCAATTAATAGCTTCATACTTACATGACCAAACAGCACAGATAGTCCCAGAATTACAATGGTTCCACGTAATGATTTTCAACTTTTTTTTTTTTTGGTCAGTCCTGGGCCTTGAACTTAGGGCCTGGGCACTGTCTCTCAACTTTCTCAAGGCTAGAATTCTACCACTTGAGCCACAGTACCGCTTCTGGATTTTTCTGTTTGTGGTACTGAGGAATTGAACCCAGGGTTTCATGCATTCTAGGCGAGCAGTCTGCCACTAGGCCACACTCCTGGCCCCATTTTTTTTTAAATTATTCTTTTATTTTTCTTTTTATTTTTGTCAGGAATGGGGCTTGAACTCAAGGCCTGGGCTCTGTCTCTGAGCCTCTTTGTACTCTAGGCTAGCAATAGCACCACCTCTGAGTTTTCAACTTTCTCTTGGTTTAGAGAGTGATATATAGGGGCAAAGAGTTTGGCCTAGTGGTAGAGTGTTTGCCTAGCATGCATGAATACCAGGGTTTGATTCCTAGATACCACATACATAGGAAAAAGCCAGAAGTGGTGCTGTGGCTCAAGTGGTAGAGCTCTAGCTTTAAGAAAACCCAAGAACAGTGCTCAGGCCCTGAACCAAGCCCAGGAATGGCAGAAAGGAAGGAAGGAAGGAAGGAAGGAAGGAAGGAAGGAAGGAAGGAAGGAAGGAAGGAAGGAAGGAAGGAAGGCAGGCAGGCAGGCAGGCAGGCAGGCAGGCAGGCAGGCAGGCAGGCAGGCAGGCAGGCAGGCAAGCCAGGAGCTGGTGGCTTATGCCTCCAGCTGAGGCTGAGATCTGAGGCTCATGGTTCAAAACCATCCAGGCACAAAAGTCTATGAGACTCTTATCTCCAATTAACCATAATAAAACTGGAAGTGGCGCAGTGGCTCAAAGTGGTAGAGCACTAACCTTGAGCTCAGGGACAGAGCCCCGGCCCAGGGTTCAAACCAACAATAATAACAACAAAAAAAGAGTGATATGTACTCAGAAAATATACTTCAGATTCTGAATTTTATTATTGTCAGAGGCTAGTGATCTGTAGTAGAACTCTTTAATGACACATAGCAGTGACCTTGAGCCACAATTCCCATCAGTAATATATATAACCTCAGCAGTGACATATACTACATAAAATATTCTGCAGTACACTCCACTGCCAGGAATTCTGGGATACAGAAATGTAATGATTACATGAAATATGCTCTATTATAAAATAAGCTTTGTATTAGATTTCTAGTTTTGTTGTGTTTGGTTTTAAGGCAAAAACAATATATGTCTGTATATGTATGTGTATACATTTATATTCATGTATATAAATGTGTATGTTTTTAAATGTGACTATATGTATATTTGTATACAAACATATGGGCACATACATATCACACATATGTCTTAAGCAATGTAGCCAAGATGGGCTTTGAATTCCCCAACCTACTGCCTCAGATTCCTGGGTGCTAGGATTCCAGGTAAGTGAAGTTCCTGTGCATTTTGATGAAGCTGATAATCTAATAACCACACTGAATCAATAAGATATTACATTATAATACAAATCAGCACATGAGATTCTAACTGAATGAAACTGCTACCTTTGGCCACTTGGGATTGAGGACTCGGGCTTTGATGGCATCATCCAGTGCCTGGTCATACTGCTGGATTTTCATGTAGGCTGCAGACCGATTGCTGTACAAGATGCAGTTTTGAGGGTCAACAGCAAGAGCTTCATTGTATAGAACAATAGCTGTGTGGAAATCTCCATCATGACAGGCCTGGTTACTCTGCCGAACTTTCTCAACAAATTCAGCTTTGCTCAGTACTGGTTCATCAGGGCTTCTCCTGCCAACAGTCTTAGCACCAAAGAGAGGAACCTACAAAGAAAAACTTTGTTAAACAAAATTCAGATAATCCAGATATATGAACCTCAACAGAATGTAGACCTTCTTCTCATGTCTTTATAGTTGATTTGGCATCTAAGAGAAATCTTCCTTGAAGCGGCCATCATTTATGCATTCAACTATGCCTTAAATACACATGGATATATGTATACATGATACTTACATTCATACTTACTCATGTACATAGCTGTTGACTGACAGAGTAAATGAGTGTAAAACAAGTTTTTTTGACCATTTAAAGTTATACTAGGGAAAAACTAAACGCAAACCTATATGGAAAGCATGATCTCAGCTATGTTAACAATGAATCTGCTCCAACAAATAAAAGAATGCAATTTAAGTAATTTTAGCATGTTAATATAAGGCTATGAAGTATTTTTACTTTCTTACACTTTCTCTTATTCAAATATTAGGGAATGATTATGCAAAGCTTTAGTTTTTTGGATTTGTTTTTAATCTTTTTTATTTTTTAAATTCTAGGAGTTGAACTCAGAGCCTCTCACTTGTTGGCAAACACTCTACAATCTGACCCAAATATCTCAATCTGACCCAAATATCTCAGTTTAGATAATAAACTTTTTTTTTTTTAACCAGTCCTGGGGCCTGAACTCAGGGTCTGAGCACAGGCCCTTAGCTTCTTCTGCTCAAGGCTAGCACTCTACCACTTGAGCCACAGCTCCACTTCCAGCTTTTTCTGTTTATGTGGTATCAGGCTTCATGCATGTTAGGCAAGCACTCTACCACAAAGCAACATTCACAGCCCCCAGGCGATAAACTTTTTTTTTTTTTTTTTGCCAGTCCTGGGCTTTGAACTCAGGGCCTAAGCACTGTCCTTGGGCTTTCTCAAGACTAGCACTCTACCATTTGGGTAGTTTTTTTCTACATATGTGGTACCAAGGAATCAAACCCCGGTCTCTGTGCATGCTAGGGAAGCACTCTACCACTAGACCAAACTCCTGGCCAATATTCCTGATTTTAGATGATATGTTTTCAGTTTTTCCTCAATCATAATGGTAATGAACGGATTTGTCATATATAGCCTTTATTATATGATATGTAGTCCTTTTATTTTGGTTTCTTCAATGTTTTTATCAAAAAAAGGATACTGAATTTCGTCAGTGGCTTTTTCTGCATAAATTCCGATGATTTTTGTCCTTGAGTCTATTTATGGGATGGTCATTCAAAAGTATACTGTTCTATTAGGGGCAAGCCTCAAGTGCAGAGACTAGGTTGGCAAGCACAAGGATTTGTATTCAAGCCCTAGTACCATCAAAAGCTGGTTGTTCAATTTATGTATCTATACAGTTTCTGTAGTTTCTCTTGATGATTTCTAGTGTTGCTCCATTATGAACTGATAGGATACACGAAATTATTTAAATTTTTTGCATTTGTTAAGATTTGCTTTCTGGTCTTCAAAATATCTACTTTGAAAAAAGTTCTGTGCATTGCTGAAAATAATGTGTATTCTTCAGCTACTCAATGGAATACATGGCAGATGCCTGTTATATCCATTTGATTGGTTAACTTTGATTTTTTGTTGATTTTGGGGGGAGGGTAAGGGTGTTTGAATAACCCATTTGCAAGTGACAATAGTGCACTGAAGACATTGACTTTTATTGTATGTCTAGTAATGTTTGTTTTAAGAAATTAGAGGGCTGGGCCGGGAGTTTGGCCTTGTGGTAGAGTGTTTACCTAGCATGCAGGAAGACCTGGGTTCGATTCCTCAGTACCACATACATAGAAAAGCCAGAACTGGTGTTGTGGCTCAAGTGGTAGAGCACTAACCTTGAGGAAAGCCCAAGGACAGTGCTCAGGCCCTGAGTTCAGTCCCCAGGACTGGCAAAATAAATTTAGATAGATAGATAGATAGATAGATAGATAGATAGATAGATAGATAGATAGATAGATAGATTAGATTAGATTCGATTAGATATATTATATATTTTAAAAAGAAATTAGAGGGCTAGGGGCCAGGAGTTTGGCCTAGTGGTACAGTGCTTGCCTAGCATGCACGTAGACCTGGATTCAATTCCTTGGTACTATATATCTAGAACAAGCTGGAAGTGGTACTGTGGCTCAAGTGGTAGAGTTCCAGCCTTGGGAAAAAACAAAAACAAAAAGAACAGTGCTCAGTCCCTGAGTTCAAGCCCCAGGATTGGCCCAAAAAAAAAAAAGAGTTAATAAATTCTTTAATTAAGAAAAAAAAAGGAAAAGAAATTACAGGGCTAGGAGTATGGCCTAGTGGTAGAGTGCTTGCCGAGCATGCACAAAGCCCTGAGTTCAACCTCAGTACCACATATACAGAAAAAGCCAGAAGTGGTGCTGTGGCATAAGTGGTCAAGTACTAGCCTTCAGAAAGCTCAAGGACAGTTCCCAGGCCCTGAGTTCAAGCCCCGGGACTGGCCAAAAGAAGAAAGAAAGAAAAGAAAGAATTAGATATTGGGCCGGGAGTTTGGCCTAGTGGTTAAAGTGCTTGCCTAGCATGCACGAAGACCCGGGTTCAATTCCTTGGTACCACATACATAGAAAAAAGCCAGAAGTGGTGCTGAGGCTCAAGTGGTAGAGCTCTAGCCTTGAGAAAGTCCAAGGAAAGTGCTCAGGCCCTGAGCTCAAGCCCAGAACTGGCCAAAAAAAAAAAAAAAAAAGAGAAAGAATTAGATATGCCACTATTTAGGGCCGGTATATTTATAATCATTATATTACCTTTATTTATTGCTTCTTGCGCTCATACATAGCAGTGTCTCATCTCATGCTGGCTTGATTATTTTTGTCAGATATGAGCATAACTACTATTGTTTCCAGGACCAGGCGTTTGTCCTAGCAGTAGAGTGCTTACCTAGCATGTACTAAGACTCGGGTTTGATTCCTCAGTACCACATACATAGAAAAAAGCTGGAAGTGGTGCTGAGGCTCAAGTGATAGAGCTCTAGCCTTGAGAAAGTTCAAGGACAGGGCTCAGGCCCTGAGTTCAAGCCCAGGACTGACCAAAAAAATAATAATAAAATAAAATGCCATTTTCTATCTGTAGGAGTTACTTTTCTCATTGCTAAGATAGAAATTGCACCTAAGAATATGTTTCTAAGACCTACTTCCTCCTACTAACCTTCTAATACTTTTTTAATGCTATTCTATTATGAGCCTGTCATTCATTCCTGGGCTGGCTTTGACCCACAATCCTCAGATCTCAGCCTCCTGAGTACCTAGGATTGTAGGCATGAGCCACCAGAGCCCAGCAACTAGAATTCTTTTGAGTATTTTATGCAATGCTGCATAGTGATAACGAATTCCCTTAGAATAGGATTATTTTGGAAGTGCTTTATATTTCCTCCAATTCTAAATGGTAACTTTGTTGGATATAGTAATCTGGCAGTTATTTTCCTTCAGAGCTTATAATTCATCATACTGTACATTCCTCAACTTAAGAGTTGAGAAATCTACTTTTATTCTAAGATCTGTATCTTTGTAAGTTACAAGGCACTTCTCCCTCATAACTTTCAACAGTCTTTCTTTATTTTGTACTCTTGGCATTTTAACTACAATATGATAGGTTTTATTATCATGTGTATTTAGGACTCTAAATGTTCCTGTTCCTGGATGTTCATATTTTCCCACAATTCTGAATATTTTCTGCTACTTTTTCCAAAGGGGAGAGGGGAAATCCTATACCTTTAGTCTATGTCTTGATGCCTTCTTAAGTATACCATGTGTGTTAGGTCTCTCTTGTCTCAGTGGTCATACATGGTCTGTTTATAATTGCTTTTTTTCTTCATTACCGTCTAAATGTTATCTTGTCATTATGCCCTAAACACCTCCTTTGTGCTTGATCTTATTCCTGGCAAGGCTTGATTTCAACTCAGCTTTCACATAACTTATTATACTTTTCATTTTCAACATGTTTGGTTCTTTTACAAAATCTCTTGTTTCTACTGACTTTCTTATTCATGTACTTTATTTTCTTACATAATTTGTCCAGCTTTTTTTCTTATTTTATTGAAATTCATTTAGCTTTACGAGGAAAAAAAAAACCAGGGGAACTATGCTGATGTTTGCTACCAGGTAGCCTACCTCGTCTCTTTTATCTTTGTTTTTCAGATAAGGTCTTGTGCCTTTTCGCCTCAGCTAACCTCAGATCATGATCCTCCAACCTATGCCTCCTGATTACAGCTGTGAGCCACCACACCCCATTTATTTGTTAAAATGAGGTATCATTAACTTATTCCTAGGCTGGCCTCAAATTGTGATCCCCTCTCTCTCTGCTTCCTGAATCACTGGGACTGCGTTACAAACATGTACCATCACATGTGGACCCCTAAAAACCATTCTTAGAGCAGCATCAGTGGCTTATGATTGTAATTCTAGCTACTCTGAAGGCTGACACTGAAAATTCAGCTTCAAAGCAGAAAAGTTCATGAAACTCCATCCACAAAATAACTAGAAAAAAAGCTGTGCCAAAATTGTGGTTCCAAGTGTAGTACATTAGCCAAGAAAGTGGAAGGCTCTGAGTTCAAACCGTGGAACCAAGAAAAAGTACATGTGTGTACACACACAGACACACACACACACACAAATATCAAGTAAAATCATGCCTCTCATGCAAACATCAAATGAATGTAAATCAAAGATTTTATTTAGGTTATTGAGTAAAATAATCCATGTTTTGAGAGAATTCAAAGGGCCATATGTATAAGCAATCAGAATTGTTGAAAGTAAATTTTAAATAGATGCACAATCACCCTTTTCTCAGAGGGAGAAAAAGGAAATCAGTTGTCTCTCCATCTAGAAAGAATCATTTGCACAACTATGTCCTTTGTGTTACTAACAGTTATCTATAACATACAAGTCTATAAAATAGCTCAAAGATCATGAAAACCTCTTAAAATCTGACAGAACAGGAGAATGTACAAGTATTCCAGACAACCACCGAACAAACCCATTAATCTTTTGGGTCCGTTTCATGTCCTCTAGAACTTTTCCAGAGAGCTGGGTGCCAGTAACTCATGTCTATAATCCTAGCTACTTAGGAGGCTGAGACCTGAGGATCACAGGTCAAAGCCAGCCCAGGCAATGAAGTCTGTGAGACTCTTTATCGCCAATTAACCACCAGAAAACCAGAAGTGGCACTATGACTTAAATGGTAAGAATTCTTGAGCTGAAGAGCTTAGGGACAACACTCAGGCCCAAAATCCAAAGCCCCACCACCACCACCAACAACAACAACAAAAATCTCCTGACATTCACAAAGCTAAGTACACTAGAATAAGGACAAAAGAAGTATCTTTAATTGAACTAAATATTATCAAGAGAAGCCCACATGAGATAATTAGCATGAAATGGTGTTAGAAATAAACACAAAACACTCAGCACAGCAGGAATTCAGATATGCATAATTAATGTAGACACAATTCTCTGTATATTCAGCAGTATCCAGGAGAAGAAAGTCTAGATGTAAGTACAGAGATTCAGTATTCTGAAATCATAGAATGCAGTGCTCTTACAGAATCTCTGTTTTACTACTAGTTGACAGAAATATCTGAGATCTCACAACTCTTCTTTCAAGTATAAAACAAGACTGTAGTTTAACCCCTCCTCTTATCTCCATCTTCTCACATTTAAAAGTAATTCAGGGGCTGGGAGTTTGGCCTAGTGGTAAAGTGCCTGCCTAGCATGCACGAAGACCTGGGTTCAATTCCTCAGTACCACATATATAGAAAAAAGCCAGAAGTGGTGCTGAGGCTCAAGTGGTAGAGCTCTAGCCTTGAGAAAGTCCAAGGACATTGCTCAGGCCCTGAGCTCAAGCCCAGGACTGGCAAAATAATAATAATAATAATAATTCAGAATCTGAACCCACTTTTAGAAGAATTATTAGAATGCAAATCAAATTAGCCTGCTATCTGTTTAAGGAAATTAGGTTTCATTGAAAAATAGCTACACCTATTCACTTATAGCCTACCAATAACTGTACTAAATGAAGAACTGAGTAGTAGAGAAGGTCCTGCTCCACAAAGCCTAAAATATTACTATCTAGCACTTAAAATATGCCACGTGATTAAGGTTTAGCACAGTGATAGAAAGCCTGGCTAGCACACAAAAATGCCCTGAGTTCTGTCCACAGCATCACATACAAACACAGTCAGCACTTAACACACATACAATGAAAGAAAAGAAACCAATATCTGATACAGATCAATAGTTGTTAATACTTTGAAGTTTCTTAGCCTCACTTAAGCACCACAACTTTATTTGATCATTTAATTGTACATTTTGAGATAAGTAAGAAACTATAAAGGCTACTCTGAAGTCAGTTATTATCTTTAAAGACATTTTATGAGTTAAAATAGCATCAATTTATACTGATGGAATATATATATATATACTTGTACACACACACACACTCACACATACACACAAATGTGAAATAAACCATGAACCCCCTTTGGAGTCCACAACTCTAGGAAGCTGTGATATAATTTAAGTTTACTTGCTACAGAGAACAGAAAGCGTATACTGGTTAATCAACTCTCCCATCTAATTGCCATCATAAATAATGGTTTAATAGCAACCATTTGGGCTTTTTTAATATATTTAATATGCAATTGATATATTCCAAACCTTAGTAATCTTGTTTCATTTTAATTAAATATTTAAGTGCTAGGCATCAGTACTTCATGGTTGTAATCCTAACTAACAGGAAGGTGAGATCTGAGAACTGCAGTTCAAAAGCAGCCCTGGATGGAAAGTCTATGAGCCTTGTATCTCCAATTAAACACCAAAAATCTAGAAATGGAAGTGTGGCTTCAATGTAGAGAGCTAGCCTTGAGCAAAAAAGTTCAGGGACAGTGCACAGGCCCTGAATTTAAGCCCCAAGACCACATCAAAATAAACAGATCAATAAATAAATACAACTTTTAGGGCCAGGAGCGTGGCCTAGTGGTAGAGTGCTCGCCTAGCATGCATGAGGCCCTGGGTTTGATTTCTTGATACCACGTACACAGAAGCCAGAAGTGGCACTGTGGCTCAAGTGGCAGGGCACTAGCCATGAGCAAAAAGTGTCCAAGGACAGTGCCCAGGCCCTGAGCTCAAGCCACAGGACTGGCAACCAAAAAAAAATCATCATATGACCAAATCATCTTTTAAGATACTACCTACTTAACTAGTATGTTTCTCTAAAAATGTCCCTAAAAGTAGACTCAAAATGGTCAAGTAACAAGCCAGTTTAGCCTAGTGGTAGAATGCTTCCCTAGCATGCACGAAGATCCAGGTTCAATTCCTCGGGACTACATACATAGGAAAAGCCAGAAGTGGTGCTGTGGCTCAAGTAGTAGAGCACTAGCCTTGAGAAAGCCCAAGGACAGTGTTCAAGGCCTGAGTTCAAGCCAGCACTGGCCAAGAAAAAAAAAATGGGAAGTAGCAATGACTTTCTAGATTATAACACTCTATATTCACCAATAAATACTAACAATATATACAATGATGTTTAGTAAATTGTAGCCAATCTAAAATACATTTTTTTGTGCTACCTCTAGGCTTGAAATCAGGGCCCAGGATCTGTCCCTTAGCTGTTTTACTGACATTTTGGCACTTGAGCTATAGCTCCAGTTCCAGCGCAGTATTCATTAGTTTCTTAATATTAATCTTGAAGACAATCTCAAAATATGTTCCTACTAACCACCAATAAGCTTTATTTATACTGAAATGTGGAACCTCACCTGTATTTAATTGTTGCCTTAATTTATCATACTTTTTTTAATTTTTTTTTTTGCCAGTCCTGGAGCTTGAACTCAGGGTCTGGGCACTGTCCTTGGCCTTTCCTACCACTTGAGCCACAGTACCATTTCCAGCTTTTTATGTATACACGATACCAAGGAATGGAACCCAGGGTTTCCTGCATCTAGGCAGGCACTCTACCACTAAGCCACACTCCCGGTCCCCAAGTGCATGCTTTATACCATGCATTTACTAAAGACATGATTACAAAAAAAATTTTTTTTAAATAAGACACTGTCCCAATATGCTAAAACACAGAAGATCTTTATGTTATCATATCTTTCTGGTATATTACTGTCTCTGAATCTTAATTCTTTCAGTATACTTATCCATCACCTATATGTGAAAACCACAACTTCTATAAACATGCCTCACATGGTTTCAGATAACAGTATACTATTTAGATTTAGATTTGAAAAATAATCATGGTAGCTAGACACTGGAGTACTCACAACTGATCGTAGATACCTGGGGAGCTGACAATATTATCACTTCAGTTTAAGGCCAGCTTAGGCAGAAAAAAAAGGGAGGGGTTCAAAGCCTGCCTGGGCAGGAAAGTCCAAGAGCCTCCTATTTCTAATTTAATCACCAGATAACTGGATGTGATGCTGCGGTTCAAAGTGGTAAAGCACTAGCTTTGAGCAAAGGAGCTTAGGTACAGTGCCCAGGCCCCAAGCACAGGACATAATAATAATAATAATAATAATAATAATAATAATAATAATAAAAGCAGCAAGACCCTATCTCAAAAATCAAGGCTAACCAGCACAACCATGTTCATTGCAGCGCTATTTACCATAACCAAGATATGGAATCAACCCAGATGCCCCTCAGTAGATGAACAGATCAAGAAAATAATGGTATCTATATACAATAGAATTCTATGCTTCCATCAGAAAAAAATGACATTTCCCCAATTCATAAGAAAATGGAAAGACTTGGAAAAAATTATACTAAGCAAAGTAAGCCAAAGAAACATAGGCTGCATGGGTTTCCCATATTTGTAATATCTGGAACATGCCTAGAAATCTGTAAACCCTATGGACAGTAAAAGACAAATAATTATACCTGGACCTGACTAATTAAAGTCATCTAAACATTCGCACAGTGAGAACAAAGGAGGATATTCTTAGGAGAGGATCACAAGGGCTCAATAGCTATGTGCATAAGATCATATAAAATGGTATTTATCAAAATGAACTCCAAGAAATGGAAGAGGTATTTTTTATTAGTTTGTGGTTCTTTTCTTTCCTTCTCTCCTTTTTTCTTTCGTTTACTCCCTTGTCACTGTTTTTGACTTCCGTACCCTCTGTCTTATATATGTTTACCTGATTTAGAGAGAGCAAAGGGAAGCACAGAAATGGTGAGACAAAGGGTGAATCAATTCAGCAGTGAAACCCACTAGGCACTATGTTAGAAATGAACTGTACAATTTTGGATAGAGGGATGGCAGGAGGGGAAAAACTGGGAGAGAATGAATGAGTGAGTGATACTGCTCAAAAGGAAATGTACTCACTACATGACTTACGTAACTGTAACCCCTCTGTACATCACTTTTACAATACTTTTTTTTAAAAAATCAGGGCTGGGCTGGGAGTTTAGCCTAGTGATAGAGTGCTTGCTTAGTATGCACAAAGACCCAGGTTTGATTCCTCAGTACCACATACATAAAAAGCCAGAAATGGTGCTATGTCTCAAGTGGTTGAGTGTTAGCCTTGAGAAAAGCCCAAAAACAGTGTTCAGGTCCTGAGTTTAATACCCAGGACTGGCAAAAAAAAAAAAATCAGGGCTGGAGGTATGGCTCAGTGTTTATAGGGTCATTTTAGGAAAGACAAAACCCCCATTACTGCCAAACAACAACAAAAATATAATCTTGGTAAATATTTTCTATAAGGGTATGATTTAACCACTTTACCACCATTAAATCTACAGCATTTATAGGAGGGAAAAACTGAGAAAGAGTGAGGGAAGGGGTGACACTGTCCAAAAAGAAATTTACTTGTTTCTAACTTATGTAACTATAACCCATCTATATATCACTTATAATAACAATAAAAAAATTTTAAGTGGCGCTGTGGCTCACAGAGTAGGGCAGTAGCCTTGAGCTAAAGAGCTCAGGGACAGCGTCCAGGCCCAGAATTCAAGTCCCACCACTGACACACTCAAACAAAAAAAAATTTATTTTACTTTGGGGCTGGAAGTTTGGCCTAGTGGTAGAGTGCTTGCCTAGCATGCACAAAGACCTGGGTTTGATTCATCAGTACCACATACATAGAAAAGGCCAGAAGTGGGGCTGTGGCTAAAGTAGTAGAGCACTACTCTTGAGAAAGCCCAAGGACAGTGATCAGGCCCTGAGTTCAAGCCCCAGAACTGTCAAAAAAAAATTTTTTTTTAAAAGAAAACCTACAGCGTTTATATTGCCCATAATCATGATATACTTTATCAAGATATTTAGGATATATATATATAATTATTTCTTATGTAGCATGTCATCTTAAAATTGCCTTAAAAAGTTGTATTTTGTAATATTAAGTTCTTAAGTGAACCACAGTAACACCTAATCATTATCACTTCTCTCTAACCGTCAGGATTCAGTCAGAAGCCAGAAACCACACCAATTATTTGAACAGAGAATTTAATACAAGGCTTTGTTAACTGAGTTTGAAATTTTGGGGTATAGGCCTAAAGGTAGGGGGAAAATGTGAAGAAGAAATATGGAAATCAAAGACAGAGAGTGTAGGAAGCAGCTAGCGAACCTAAGGCAAGGCAAACAAAAGCTTGGAATAGAGGTAATCCACACCCAGCCATCAGAGAAAGGAGTGCTTGGCTGGTGTTAGGGTCTCTGGTTTCCAAGGAGAGCCCCAATGGGACTGGGACCCGGACCTCTATGCAGAATGCTGACTTGCTGGTGCTAGTTGTCTCTGAAGAAAGCTTGATGAAAGTGGTCCTTGGATCCAAACTGTTACAGGAAGGGACTGCTGCTGCAGGAATGAAGAAGTGGCATTAGGGCAGTACTCATAAGAACAAGCTGACTAGAAAAGGCAAATCCCTTGCTCCTCTTCTGTACCTTCAATTCCCACATGTGCAACAGGACACAAACTGGCAGAGTCTTAGTCCTAGGTTCACGGATCTGAATAAACAGGATGCATGTGGACAATAATTTAGTAAACTACTTTCTACAGTCACACGAAACTATCTGTTTAATCAAGTCACGCTAGGATGTAGCTCAGTTAGCAAAAGTGCTTACCCAGCAAGTGCAACATCCTGGGTTCAATTCTAAGAACCAAAAAAGAAAAGACAAAGACAAAATCATCATCACCATCATCATCATCATCATCATCATCATCATCATCTACAAGTCTGTTTCAATTTGTATCTAAAGCTTAAGTATCTTCTGCTGTTCTAACAGTAATAACACCACCTGACCTAACACTGGTTTAGCCCTTCCTTCCTGCCTGAAACTGTTTACAACAGTATATATGAACAAGTGTACTTAATATAATAGAACTCTGTAGAGATAATGGTAGTAGATAATGGTAATAGATAAGGGTAGCACTCCCACTTCCAGATAGACAATAAGGTGCAGAAAAGGTAAATAACTTGCTCAATATGCCATACAGCTATTGAAGGTCTTAGACTAAACCAGGCATCCAACTTTCTAAAAGCCATGTTTTTGGTTGCTTTTCACTGCTACAATGCCATAATATGCAATTCTCTGTAAATTTAAAGAAACCTTTGAAATGCAACTTCTGCTAAACACCATTTGCTTACTTGCTTTTTGAAAGTTTATTTCTGAACTTATAGCTTTTTTTTGTCAGTCCTGGGGCTTGAACTCAGGGCCTGAGTGCTGTCCCTGGGCTTTCTCAAGGCTAGAGTTCTACAACTTGAGCCATAGCACCATTTCCAGCTTTTTTCTATGGATGTGGTACTGAGGAATCGAACCCAGGTCTTCATGCATGCTAGGCGAGCACTCTACCACTAGGCCAAACTCCCAGCCTTATATCTTTATGAAAAAATGAAATTCCCATAATGGAGGGATTTTTCCAGTCTCTTTACTGAGAACATACAACCTGGTAACTAACTCTAGTGCCCCTGACAACAAAGCAGAGTAAAGGCAATGAAATAATCTACACTGAAAAAAGAAAAGGAAAAGCTATCTTTACTACTGTCTTAAATCAAAAGTCTACTCATAAACACAATTTATTCTATAAAGGATTGTTTCTATTAATTGAAATACTTCCAGTTCAGTTTTTTTGCTGGTTAACTGGCAATGAATCTCTCACATTTTTCTGCCTGGGCTGGTTCTGAACATCAATTCTCCTGTAATCCTAACTATTCAAAAAGCTGAGACCTGGGGCCGGGAGTTTGGCCTAGTGCTCGCCTAGCATGCATGAAGACCTGGGTTCGATTCCTCAGTACCATATACATAGGAAAAAGCCGGAAATGGTTCTGAGGCTCAAGTGGTAGAGCTCTAGCCTTGAGAAAGCCCAAGGACAGTGCTCAGGCCCTGAGCTCAAGCCCAGGACTGGCAAAAAAAAAGAAAAAAAAAGAACTAGCAGAGATGCTAGATGTTGATTGCTCATGCCCATCATCCTATCAAGAAGCTGGGATCTGAGGATCCTGCTTCAGAGCCAGTGGAGCAGAGAAGCCCTGAGAGACTCTTTTCTACAACAAACCATTCAAAAAAAAAAAAAGAAAACTGAGACCTGAAGGATTGCACTTCAAAGCCAGCATGGGCAGAAAGTCCAAGAGATTCCTGCACCAATTAACCAGCAAAATGCCAAATGGAGAAGTTGTTCAAGTAGTAGAATATCACATATGAACAAAAAAGTGAGAGTGTGAAGCCTTCAATTCAAACCCCATTATTTACATACACACACACACACACACACACACACACACAATCTGAAATCTGACATACTCCAAAATCTTGAACTTTTTCTTTAGTAGTAGTGTTTGAGCTCAGGATCTTTTACTTTCTATGTAGGTAAGTCTACCACATTTATCCAAACCTCAGCCCAAAAATCATAGTGTATTGAGAAACATCATGACTCCACAAGTAGAAATATCTACATTTGATTTCACAATAGTCATAATACACACACACACACACACACACACACACACACACACACTCTACCTTTAAAATTACCTTTAGGCTTAGGGATGTAGTCATTGGTAGAACCTTTGCCTCACATAAATTATGCCCTGTATTCAATCACTACCACAACAGAGAAAAGAAAAAAAAGAAAAGAAAAGCATCCCTTCAGGCTATGTGCATAACCTGTATATGAAATATGAATTTCATTGTTTAGACTTGGGTTCATCTCCAAGATATCTCATTATGTATACAGTAAACCTAAGGGATTAGGTCTGTGATCTGTATCTAGTCCTGTCATATTTCCAAAATCTAAAAAGTCTTAAATCGAAAACATTTCTGGTCCCAAACCCTTCAGAAGATGAATACTCAACCAATATCTTAATTTAAGAATCAGCTTGCCAGGCACAGTGGCTCACGCCTGTAATCCTAGCTACTCAGGAGGCTGAGATCTGAGGATCAAGGTTCAAAGCCAGCCCGGGCACAAAAGAACCTGAGACTCTTATCTTCAATATACCTCTAGAAAACGGGAAATGGAGCTTGGTTCAAGGGTAGGGTGGTAGCTTTGAACTAAAGAGCTCAGGGACAACGCCCAAGACAAGTTCAAGCCCCATGTCCTCTTCAAAACAAAAACAAAAAAAAGAATCAGCTGAGGCCAGGTGTAGAGGCTCATGCCCATAATCCTACTCTGGAAACAGAAATCAGGAAGATCATAGTTTCAGGCTAGCCTAGAAAAGTATGTAAGTCCCCCAAGTCAAACAATAAAAAAAAAAAAGAGCACAGTGATGTACATCTGCCATCCTAGCCACAGTCCAAATCACAGTCCAGGTTTACCCAGTCATAAACGTAAGACCCTATTCAAAACAAAAAGCTGGCGAAATGGCTCCAGTGATAGAGGGTCTGCCTACCAAACACAAGACTTAATGTTCAAAAATTGATGGTGTTAGAAAAGAGGGGATGGGAGTTTAGCCTAGTGGTAGAGTGCTTGCCTAGCATGCATATAGACCCAGGTTTGATTCCTCAGTACCACATACATAGAAAAGGCCGGAAGTGGTGCTGTGGCTCAAATGGCAGAGCATGTTAGCCTTGAGAAAGCCCAAGGCCAGTGTTCAGGCCCTGAGTGCAAGCCCCAGGACTGTCAAATAATAAAAAAGCAATGGACAGAGGGGTTACAGTTACAAAAATCAGGTAATGAGTTCATTTCTTTTTAGAAAATGTCACCCTCAGTTTTTTCCTCCTATCCCACTCACAAGTTATATAGTTCATTTTCAACACTGTCTAGTGAGTACTACTGCTGCATTTGTTCACCGTTGTCCCATTTCTGTGCCTCCCCCTGCTCTCCCAAAGACAGATAAACAAGCAAACAAGACAAAAAGAAAAGTGTAGGTTATAAATTTACTTAGTATTCTGATTGGGAGGTAACTTTTATTGCTAAAATAATATTTATAGAGTAAATATTTTTTGGCTCATAATAAACTTACATTCAGTGAACAGGGTATGTTCCAAGTAGACTACCGTCTGTGGTTTCTTCCCTTACAAAGTTACAATCCACCTTAGCTATTTAAGCAACTCTTTGGAGGGTTTTTGTTTTGTTTTGTTTTTTTGTTAGTTGTGAGGCTTGAACTCTGGGCTTGGGTACTGTCCCTGAGCTCTTCAGCCCAAGGCTACCACCCTATCCCTTGAGTCACAGCACCACAATTTTGTTTTATTTTTATCATTTATTTTCATCAGTCATGGGGCTTGAACTCAGGTCCTGGGCACTGAGTTTTTTTTGCTCAAGGCTAGCACTCTAACACTTTGAGGCACAGCAACACTTCTGACCTTAGCTACTGAAAAAAGATATCAAAATAGGGGCTGGGAGTTTGGCCTAGTGGTTAAAGTGTTTGCCTAGCATGCACAAAGACCCGGGTTCGATTCCTTGGTACCACATATATACAAAAAAAGCCGGAAGTGGTGCTGAGGCTCAAGTGGTAGAGCTCTAGCCTTGAGAAAGTCCAAGAACAGCGCTCAAGCCCAGACTGGCAAAAAAAAAAAAAAAAAAAAAAAAGATATCAAAATAAAAATGGTTCTCAGCTTAAATTCAAGTATTATACTTTCATTCTTTTTTTTTTCAGTGGGTTATGAAGGTTAAACTCTGCCTGGGCTCTGTCCCTGTGCTCTTCAGCCCAAGGCTATGCCTTGAGCCAAGCCCCACTTTGCATGTTGTAGAGGTTAACTGGAGATAAGTGTTGCAGGTCCTTTTGTGTCCAGGATGGCTTTGAACTTTGATCCTCAAATCTCAGCCTGAGAAGCTAAAATTACAAGCATGAGCCACCATGCTCCGTTTTTTTTTTTTTTTCTGGTCAGTCCTGGGGCTTGAAGTCAGGGCCTGGACACTGGCCTTGGGCTTTCTCAAGGCTGGAGCTCACCACTTGAGTCACAGCATTACTTCTGGCTATTTTTATGTTTGTGGTAGCAAGGAATAGAACCCAGGTCTTTGTGCATGCTAGGCAAGCACTCTACTACTAGGCCAAACTCCAGGCCCCTCAAATGTTATACTTATTAATAGAGTTTTTAAAAATTAGTAATAGACAAAAGAATACTTTAAAAAGGGTTGCTTCAGGCTGGGCATGGTTGCTCATGCCTGTATTTCTAGCTATTCAGGAGACTAAGATCTGAAGATCAAGATTCAAAGCCAGCCCAGGCACAACAGGACCTGAGACTCTTATCTCCAGTTGACCCCCAGAAAATGAGAAGTGGGGCCTGGCTAGAGGGTAAGTCAGTAGCTTTGAGCAGAAGAGCTTAGGGACAATGCCCAGGCCAAGTTCAAGCCCCATGACCACACACACACACACACACACACACACACACACACACACACACACACACACTGAGAAAAGAAAAATGGCAGGGAACACAGCACACTAAGTAATTATGGGGTAAAAGTTAGTAGCTCTGAATCACATTTTTATTATTTTTAACAATCCTACAACTACAATGTCAGACCCCTTGTACAGTAAGTGATGTGGAGTCACACTACATGGTATATGGACTTTGCCTTCTATCATTCCTTAAGCACTCATCAAGTCATGTAAAGCAAAGCAGTGGGGACAGGAAGAGGTTTGTGGGTTCTCTTTGTGGTTTTTCTCTTTCTGGATTGTGAGGGTTTTGTGAGAGGAGGGGATAACCTAGAGTTTTAAGTGGCTTAGACTTTTGTGTTTATTTGGGTTATTTAGAGTTTATTATTTTGCATGTTTTCTTTGTTTGTTTTTATTTTTGTTTTTTTTTTGTCAGTACTGGGCTTAAGCTCAGGGCCTGAGCACTGTCCTCAAGGCTAGAGCTCTACTGCTTGAGCCTCAGCACCTCTTCCAACTTTTTTTCTATGTATGTGGTACCAAGGAATTGAACCAGGGTCTGCGTGCATGCTAGGCAAGCACTCTACCACTAAGCCAAACTCCCGGCCCCTATTTTGCATGTTTTTAACTAAAGTTAAATAGCAAAAGAAGATAAACACAATCATCAAACTCCTGCCTTATGCAAAGTACTGTGCTAACTAAATCTAAGTGCACTGTTTTACTTAACAATTCTTTGGAGTAAAGACCGATGTCCTACTCTCTAACATAACAAACTGGGATGCATAATAGCTAAGATATATCAGGGTTCATATAACTAGTAAGTAGCAGAGCCACAAAAATCTAGACCTCTTCTAAGTCCAAATTTAGACTTTCAAACACCATTCTAACCAATTTTGAAGATAAGATTTCAAACAGAAAATTGGAATAAACAACCACTAAAGAATGAAATTAAAATACATATGCAAAAGTAAACTTACATTTCTAACAATGTACAACACAAAATTTAAAGAAAAAGTTCCATAAATACTAATATCAAGTAAAATACTTAAGCAAAAACTGTCAAGTTCAAGACTTGAACACTAAATGCTACAAAACATAACGCATGAACACCAGGGTTCAATTTGGTAGAGTCCTTCTATACGTGCATGTAGAACAAATTAACTGAACAACTTTTCAGTGAATACCTCTACTACTGAAAAAACAACAAACAACGAAATGAAACTCAACCCAATTTTAAAAAATCAGAGTACCAAGCAATGCTATTTTGGCATTGACTCCCAACTAAATATAAAACTAATTTCCAAACATTACATAAAAACTTATATAAACTTATATTTAATAAAAACTAAAATGACAAAAAAAAAAAAGCTTCAGGGGCCAGGAGTTTGGCCTAGTGGTAGAGTGCTTGCCTAGCATGCACAAAGACCCTAGTTCGATTCCTCAGTACCACATACATAGAAAAAAGCCGGAAATGGTTCTGAGGCTCAAGTGGTAGAGCTCTAGCCTTGAGAAAGTCCAAAGACAGTGCTCAGGCCCTGAGCTCAAGCCCAGGACTGGCAAAAAAAAAAAAAAAACTAGCTGGATGCAGTGGCTCATGCCTGTAATCCTACCTACTCAGGCGGCTGAGATCTGAGGATCAGGGTTCAAAGCCAGCCTTGGCACTAAAGTCTGTGAGATTCATCTCCAATTAACTACCAGAAAATGGGAAGTGCTGTGGTTCAAGTGGTAGAGAGGTCCCACAACCACCAAAAAAAAAAAAAAAGAAAAAAGAAAAAAAAAACCCTGCAAATACTCGTTTAAACAAATTTCCAACCTCTCTGAATAAACATCAGTTCAGATTTGCTTTGTTGGAAATGGAAATGTTTACCTGCTAAAAAGTAACAAAATCTTTTGAGCCCAGTTTTCCCAAATGAGGATAAATAAGCATTTTCTAATTCAGGATTTCATTTGGGAATTAATTTTAACACATCTAGGGAATACAGTGTTAATCCTTGTACTAGCCAATGTGTACCCTGTGGAACACACTGGAAACAGGCATGAGAAACAGTCACAAAAGTTCAACTAGGAGCGGAAAGAAATCACATACAAAGTAAGGCTGATGAAGATGTCAATCTCAGGAAGCTCCTCAAAGTGTCTCAGAGGCTCCTGTCCTCATTATTGTAGTTTTCCTACAAATATTTACTAAACATCATCTGGTCTAGCAGGCATCATGCGGATTATCACACTGTCCCATCCTATAGGATGGTATAAGCTCAGTAGGTCCCTTGCTCACAGGAGGCTTACACTCCACACCTTGCCAAACTCACCTGGCCTCAACTTCAAAAAACTGATAAAAATGCAAAACTTGGCGAGGTGCTTGTGGGCCTGGAATGCTAGCTACTCAGGAGGTTGAGATCTGAAGATGGCAGTTCAAAGGCAGCCAGGGAAGAGAAGTCCATGTGAGTCCCATCACCACCAAACAGCCAGAAATAAAAGTGTGTGGTTCAAGTGGCAGATGCCAGCTTGAGCAAAAATGCCAAGGTAGAGTGTAAAGCCCAGAGTTCAATCCCAAGTACCCGCACCAACATAAACGAATAAATAAAAATGTTTAGGGGCTGGGGATGTGATTTAATGGTAGAGTGCTTACCTAGCATGCCTGAAGCCCCGGGTTCAATTCCTCAGTTACCACATAAACATAACAGGCGGGAAACAGCACTGTGGCTCACTTGGTAGAGTGCTAGCCTAAGCTTGAGCAAAAGCAGTTCTGGGTCAGTGCCCAGGTTCTGAGTTCAAGCCCCAGGACTGACAAAAGCAAAAACCTCAAAACCTGCTTCCCTAGTCTGAAGTGCCCTGGAGTCATTAGCCTCGGATGGGTGGGCTGTCCCGTGTCTACTTTTCTCGTGCTCCCAATTACTGCTTATGCCCTGAGTTACTGGGGAGGTGGGGGTGGGTAGGATGAAAACAAGTGGGGTGGCCCCGTGCTCAAAGCATCCCATATAACCCAGCAGGAGCCCCACCTGCAAAGTTCGTTCTGCTCAGCGCCCATTCTGTACCTAGACAAACACCGTCCCCGCCCCCCCCCCCCAACCCGACGCCGGGGTGGACCGAAAAGCTTCCAGGCATCCGGCAGCGGTGAGACCCCCGCAGCCTGCCTGTCCCCAGGGCACTGGGAGCTCTCACCCCCCGCGGCCCCACCTGAGCGGGCAGCACCTGAGGCGCCCGGGCGGGTCTCACACCTGTCTGCCCAGCTCCGGGGACCTGCGCCGCCCTCGAGGGGCGGGGCGGCGGGCGTTAGGCGCCGACTGAATACCACCTCCCCCCCCCCGCGCTCCCACACACTCCCGCGGAAACTAAGGCAGGCTGCCGCCGGGCCCCGACGCACCAGCAAAGGCCCGCGGCTGGGCTCGAACCTGGACGGCAAGGCGGCTTCCGCCTCGCGGACTCTCGTGAGTCGCCGAGGCCCGGCCCGGCTTGCACCGAAGGAGTTTCACAAAGAAAGTCTCCCGGCCCGCGCCCCTCACGCACTCACCGGCGCGGGCGCCGGCGGGGACTCGGGCTCCCGGCGCCTGCGGCTCCGAGCTGGAGTCGATCCCAGAGTCACCTCAGGTGCCGGCGGCAGCGACTGCTCCATCGCCGCGGGGGCCCGGGGTGCGTTCTCCTCCAGCTAACGGTCCCGCCACCTAGGCGCGCGCACCGCTCCCGCGCGCCATGTTCCCGCCGTGCCGCGCGCCGCCGCCACACCGCACCCCCCCCAGCACACACACATACACACCCCGCCTGCGCGCACCCCCGCTCGCGCGCCCCCGCAGAGGTCCACACGCACGACGCGCGCACGCGCACGCTCGTCGCGCCCTCCTCTCCCCCTGGCATCCCGCTAGGAGCCCTCCGGAGCCGGGTGCTGTTCTCGACGTCGCGCCCACTCCCGCCGCTCAGAGTGCGCTGCTCCAGGCTCTGCGCTGCCTCCCGCCGCACTGCGGACCCCCTTCCTGCACGGTCCCTGCTGCTTTTCTCTCATAGAAGCACAAGGGCTGCAGATGGGAGGGAGGCGAGGACGCCACAGTTTGGTGAAATCTGAGCACGAGAGATGTGCAGGCACGTAGGTAAATGCGCGCGTCCTGGAGCGGCCAGACTCAGCGAAGACCTTGAACTCAACCCCAAGTCTCCAGTGCCGCTTACTGACACTAGGTCAGATCTTGAGGGCTCGCGCCTGGGATGTCCAGATGCTCCTCGGCCTCTTACGTAGTTCATTTTATCATTCTCAGTCGACAGCCTAGTGCTTGAACTTGGCCTGGGCGCAACTATCCCTGTGCTTTCTTTTTGCTCAAGGCCAGTGCTCTACCACTTGAGCCCACAGCTCCGCTTCCACCTTTTGGGTGGTTAATTCGAAGTAACAGTCTCACACTTTTCTGCCCGTGATCCCCAGAGCTCAGGCTCCCGAGTCCCTAGGATTACAGGCATGAGATACAGGAACCTAGCACTCTAGTTTTAATGGGTGAGAACCAAGGTTTCTCTCTAGACCTGGTACAAGCTCCATCTCTTAAAATTTTGAACAGGACAGGAAATCGAAAGCCTTCATTTCCATGGGTCCAACAGAGACAGGGTGCCACACTTCACTGAGTTGTTCTGAGCTTTCCAGAAGGATCTTGCATGCACATCCTCAGAAGTGCCTGCCAGGAACACACAGCATTCTCCAAAGTTCACTGGGGTTAGTTCCTGCCCTGTCCTCCCTACACTCCTAAAAGTTTGATAATAGGGGCTCCGATTCCAAACGCTGCAATGTAATTAGCTGGGAGGAGTTCACTCAACACAGGACTGCAGGAAATCTCACATCTTCACTTTCCATTCCCTGGCCCCAATCTCTCTTAAAACCCCAAAAGTTGGCAGAAACAATAATAAAGATCATTTCTCCTACTAGATTTTTTTTAAAAAAAGGAGGGGGGACTTCTGGGATTTGTGAACTATCAATTTTTATTGGGCTGGAGTTTTTCAGATACAAATGACAGAAACCCAAAACTAAGATAAAAATGAAAGCATACCTGATCACATAATTCCAAAAGTCTTAGGGTGGTGCCTAAACTTCAGGCACAGTCTGATCTAGTAGCTGCAACCAAAATTTCAGTCTTTCCCATCTATCTCAGGTCTTGATTTACACACAGCTCCTAGCTCACATCTATCCAAGAAAGCAAGGGTTGTTTCTTGTTACAATCTGAATACTCCTTTTCCAAAATGGGACCAGAAGTGTCTCAGCTCTCCAATTTGTTTTCCTATATTTTGAAATATTTTTGAATACATGAGATATGTTAGAGATGAGACCCAGGTCTAAATGTGAAATTGATTTATACTTCCTATTCCTTACATAAATGAAGGTATTTTTTTTACTAGTTTTGTGCATGCAACAGTTTTATGCAATGTGACACATGGCAGCATGTCACTGTTTTTGGTGTGGGAACATTTTGGATTGGAGAGCATATTGGATTTGTTTAGATTAGGGATTCTTACCCTAAAATTCTAGCTTGAGTCCAAGTTGACTTTTACTGGACACACTTGAGCTACATACTCTTGCCTGAGGCCAATTTGCTAAGCCTGGCCATATAAGAAGGGGTTGAGTCATCTTGTGAGAGGACATGGATGAAGATGCCTAGGTACAACTATCGGCAATGTTGAAACCTATCCACTCTTCCATGAAACCAGGTGAGTAAGCTTCTGTTTCTTGTTACCAAGATGTTTCAACATCCACAGATGCTAGCACTGCTTCCACAGCCACCTGAAGAGGCAGAATGCACCTGACAGGCAAACAAGTATGTCTGCTCCTTTGGGTAATTCTCTATATTCATCGTAAATGAACACACTGGCTATTAAGATTCAGATATTATAAGCCAATGCCAGTGGCTCACACCTGTAATTCTAGATACCCATGAGGCTAATATTTGAGGATTACAGTTCAAAGCAAGCCAGAGCTTGTCATGTTGATCCAATTACAGTCTACTTTCAAAGCCCAGACAGCTCTGAAACAACTGATCTAGAACCCATTTGGCAGAAAAGAGTAACATGAATCAATAAGAGACTACTTAGGGCCAAGAGTATAGTCTAGTGAGTGCTCACCTAGCATGTATGAAGCCCTGAGTTCCATTTCTCAGTACCACATATACACAAAAAAAAGCTGGAAGTGGCACTGTGGCTCAAATGTTAGAGTACTAGCCTTGAGCAAAAAGTGTCCAAGAACAGGGCCCTGAGTTCAAGCCCCAGGACTGGAAAGAGGGAGGGAGAGGGGGAGGAAGAAGGAGAGAGGGAGAGAGGGAGAGAGAGAGAAGGAGAGGGAGAAGGAGAGGGAGGGGGAGAGGAAAAGAGAGAGGGAGAGAGAGGGAGAGGGAGGGGAGGGAGAGGGAGGCACCACTTATCTCTTTTCCTCTAGGTACTTGCTGCAGAAAAACTAATCTCTTATCAATTTCTTAAAATTAGAAACTTCTTAATTTGGCAAGTCATTTAGCCCCAACGTTTTAGAGACTTACGGGAATAAGAGCAGGATTTTCTTCCCTTCTTTAATCCCTTTCCTTCTCCTTTACTTCTGTCCCCTTCCCTTCCACTTTCCTTCCTTCTCTCCTTCCTTCCTCATTCCTAGCCTTGAATTCATGATCATCCTGCCTCTGCCTCTCCAGTGTTAGAATTACAGGCTTAGACAACCACACCAGGATTAAGGATGAGAATCTAGAAGTGGTTTGTGATATGTGCAGCAATGTACCTGGCCATCAAATGGATTCCTTGGCAGCCCACCACCAAATTTCATCCACCCTCTCTGTGTCTCTTTCTTTTTTTTTTTTTTTTTTTTGCCAGTCCTGGGCTTGAGCTCAGGGCCTGAGCACTGTCCTTGGACTTTCTCAAGGATAGAGCTCTACCACTTGAGCCTCAGCACCACTTCCGACTTTTTTCTATGTATGTGGTACCGAGGAATCGAACCCGGGTCTTCATGCATGCTAGGCAAGCACTTTAACCACTAGGCCAAACTCCCAGCCCCTCTGTGTCTCTTTCCTTGACACTTTTTTTTTTTTGTTTTGTTTTTTTCCAGTCCTGGGCTTGGGCTCAGGGCCTGAGCACTGTCCCTGGGTTTTCTCAAGGCTAGGGCTCTACCACTTGAGCCACAGCACCACTTCTGGCTTTTTGCTACATATGTGGTACCGAGGAATCGAACCCGGGTCTTCATGCATGCTAGGCAAGCACTCTACCACTAGGCCAAACTCCCGGCCCCTCCTTGACACTTTTAAAGAGGCTTTAGAATTTGTGCTCAGCAGACACAATAAAAACACATCCTGAGGAACCAGCCTGGTAACAACGGCCAAGGAGGTATCCCAGATGAAAGGCACACAAGAAGACTTCCAACGACAGCACTGTTCATCCAGCAAAAGTGCAAGGTCAGGTTCCATCAGGATTTTAATTGTGTATCACTGATTGTGAAGACAAATCAGTATTCCCATAATTAAAATACAAACTATTAAAACAAAAAAAATCTCAAGAAAATAAAATGACAGCTGAAAGTCTTTCTTTCACATTCAAACCAGTATTTATGACATAGCAGTGCATGTGGCCAGGCGCTTTGTGGTCTTTGCATCCTCCGCTTCCCCTTCAAGAGGCCGTTTTCGACTAGTGGAAGGCTAGAAATAAAGAAATAAAGAAATGTTCAAAAGGAATCTATCCAAGTACTCCAAATGCTTCCAAGAAATTGAACACATTTAATGTCAAATGCCTAGGACCAAGAATTACCAGTCATCATGATAACTGAATCCTCCCTCCATCCCTCTGAACCAAACATGCTTATCTAACAACACTTCTCTCCCTTGTGGTTTCTAACAAAGTAATGATGGAATCATCTTTTAGTTAGGCACCAATGGCTCACTCTTGTAATCCTAGCTACTTGGGAAGCTGGATTGTGGTTCAAGGCCACCTTGAATTGAAAAAAGTCCCCAAGATGCCTTCAAGCTGGGTGCTGGTGGTTCATGCTTATAAATCTAGCTACTCAGGAAGCTGAGATCTGAGGATCAGGGTTCAAAGCCAGCCAAGGCTAGAATATCTATGAGATTTTTATCTCCAAGTAGCCAGCAAAATGATAGAAGTAGATGTGTGCGGCTCAAGCGCCAGCTTGAAGCGAAAAGGCTAAGCAAAAGAATGAGGCCTCCAGTAAACATCCCCCCCCCCCAAATAAAAGGACCACTTCTTAAGAGCTGGATGCAGTAACATGCACTGGTAGTCCTTGCTACCAGGAAGCCAAATAGAGGTGGATTATGCCCAAGGCAAATGAGACTCTGTCTAACCAGCAAAAATCAGGACTGGAGACATGGATCAGTGTTAAGGGTGCCTGTTTAGGAAGCACAAGACTCTGAGTTCAAATCCTATTACTAAACTCCTTTCCCTTCTCCCCCCGCAAAAAACAACTATATCTTTTCCCATTAAATACATTTTTGGCTAATAAGAATTTCAGCGGGGCCGGGAGTTTGGCCTAGTGGTTAAAGTGCTTGCCTAGCATGCATGAAGACTCGGGTTCGATTCCTCGGTACCACATATACAAAAAAAGCCGGAAGTGGTGCTGAGGCTCAAGTGGTAGAGCTCTAGCCTTGAGAAAGTCCAAAGACAGTGCTCAGGCCCTGAGCTCAAGCCCAGGACTGGCAAAAAAAAACAACAAAAAAAAAAACCATTAAAAAAAAAAAAAGAATTTCAGCTTAAGGTAACAGGAAGCTCAACTTATTCAAGGATTTCTTACATTCAGTTTTGACCAAATATTGTTTTAATAAATTCAATGAAATTTCAAGCTTATAGCAGTGGCTCATAGCTGTAATCCTAAGTACTGGGGTAGCTGAGATCTGAGGATTGCAGTTCAAAGCCATCCTGAGCAGGAATGTCTGTAAACTCCAAATGATCACCAAAAAACTAGAAGTACAGTATGGCTCAAAGTGGAAAAGTGCTAACCTTGAGTGAAAAAGCTGAGGGACAGTGCCCAGGCCGAGTTCAAGCCCTATGACTGACCAAAAAAAAAAAAAAAAAAAGATAGTCTTTTCTACAAAAAGCAAGATGTTTCAGCCAGGTGCTGATGGCTCACACCTGTAATCCTAGCTACTCAGGAGGCTGAGATCTGAGGATCACAATTTGATGCCAGCCTGGGCAGGAAAGTCTATAATACTCTCATATCCAAATGATCACCAAAAAAACAGAAGTAGAGTTGTGACTTATAAGGTACAGGACTAGTCTTGATCAAAAAAAGCTCAAAGACACTGCCCAGGCCTTAAGAAAAGAAAAGCTAGATACCAGTGGCTCACAGCTGAAATCCTTCCTAACATGATCCTAGCTGGATCATGGTTTGAAGTCAGTCCAGGCAGGAAAGTGCATGAGACTTATGTTCAATTAACCACAGAAAGCCATAAGTGAAGCAGTGGAGCTGTGCCTCAAATTGGTAGAGCACTAGCCTTGGAAAGAGAGAGAGAGAGGAGGAAGGCAAAGGAGGGAAGGAAGAAGAGAGGGAGGGAGGGAGGGAAAAAGGGAGGGAGGGAGAGAAGGAAGGAAAGAAAAAAAAAAAAAACAAGAAAAGAAAAACTTCAAGGACAGTGCCCATGCCTTAAGCTCAAACCCTAGGACTGACACCAAAAAGGGGGGTGAAGAGAAATTTCACAAACAAAAAATTTAAATACCCATGTTATCATCAGTTGTATTTAAATTATTATGTGATCTCCAAAGTGTTTTCTTGCCAACAACTGTGTGAATATCCACCCCTCAAAAACAGCAAATGCTTTCCCAAAAACAAAGTAAAAAAACAAATGTGCTGATTGAAATGATAATGTGAAATGTGAGATTTGTTGAAGCTGGATGGCATTATAGGAAAAATGCATCAAGCATCTGCAGTACAAAACTAAGCTCTATGAATTTTTTTTAACCCACCCCTGCCTGCTGGCTGGCCAGGGACTTGGGCTGTCAGTGACACTCCCCTCCCCCACAAGGCCTGCCTGCCCAGCTCAGCCCTGATTTCACAGAGGAGGAGCTGCTGCCAATGCCCTAAAAACTGTTTGTGGCCGGGACTGACCCCGCCCCTGTTGCGCAGTGCCTAAATGCCTGGATCCAGAGATCCACTCCCCAGCCTCATGGCCTGACTTCCAGAAAGCTGCACTCCAGTGTAACTAAGCCATGTCCACCAGCAAAGTAGCTGTTGCCTCAAGAACAAGCTTTCTTCTCCCAGCTCTAGGAAGGCACCTTTCTCTCCTCAGTGGCAGTCACCTGGGAACCACAGACCCAAGGATATCAAGGGCCTGCTGCATCAGGATGTAACTTCGTCCTAACTTGCAAAGCATCTATATAGTTAAAGTGGCCAACACGAACATACACATACAGGAGGGAGGAAGGGAGGAAGAGGTAGAGAAAGGGAGAGGGAGAAGGGGGTGGGGCAGACAGACAGAAACAGAGGGGAGAGAGAGAACTCCACATCTTGCTCTTTTATTATCCTAAATGTTACCCCTTGATGTCCCTGAGCTTTTTCACTCAAAGCTAACACTCTGCCACTTTGAGCCACAGTGCACTTTCAGTTTTCTGGTGGTTACTTAGAGATAAATCTCATGGATTTTTCTGGTCAGGCTGGCTTCAAACTATGAACCTCAGATCTCAGCCTCCTGAGTGGCTAGGATTATAGGCGTGAGCCACCAGCATCCAGCAAAGAATTATCTTTTTTTTTTTTTATCATCAGGGTAATATATAAAGGGGTTACAGTTACATTCATCAGGTAGTGGGTACATTACTATTTTCTTATGCCTTAGTTCTTTTCCCATTTTTAACACTGAATGGGAACAATAGGGAAGGAGGGAAGAGATTATATTCACCAACAGAACACAGAAAGGAATACATAGGTATCAATGTATACTTACAAGAACTTTAGAAAGATAAATTTATAACCAAGAAATCATTAACTGCTTACCCCAAATTTTAAATTTTCCAACAAATGCCCTCACAGTGTTCAATCTTACTGGGCAATGGACCTTTTAAATAACAACTCTTAGCTGTGCTGTAATAATGCACTAGATACATAAATACAGTAGGCACTGTTAAATTTCCAGAGGGAATTGACAGAACTGATCAAGTTTAACAAAGTATCTACTACATCATATCTTTGAAAATGTTGGAGTAGGAGACGGGAGTTTGGCTTAGTGGTAGACTGCTTGCCTAGCATGCACAAAGACCGGGGTTCGATTCCTTAGTACCACATACATAGGGAAAAAAAGCCAAAAATGGTGCTATGGCTCAAGTGGTAGAGCTCTAGCCTTGAGAAAGTGCAAGGACAGTAGCTCAGGCCCAGAGTTCAAGCCCCAGGACTAGCAAAAAATAAATAAATAAATATGTTGGAGTAAGCTGGGCTCAGGTGACTCATGCCTTTAATCCTAGATATTCAAAAGGCCAACATCCGAGGATCACAGTTTGAAGCCAGCCAGGACAGGAAAAGTCCATCAGATAAATCTCCAATTAATCTCCAAAAAGCCAGAAGTTGGGGCCGGGGGTTTGGCCTAGTGCTTAAAGTGCTTGCCTAACATGCATGAAGACCCGGGTTCGATTCCTCGGTACCACATGCATAGAAAAAAGCCAGAAATGGTGCTGAGGCTCAAGTGGTAGAGCTCTAGCCTTGAGAAAGTCCAAGGACAGTGCTCAGGCCCTGAGCTCAAGCCCAGGACTGGGAAAAAAAAAAAAAAAAAAGCCAGAAGTGAAGGTGTGACTTAAATGGCAGACTGCCAGTCTTGAGCAAAAAAAGCTAAGGGACAGCACCCAGAGCCTGAGTTCAAGCTCCTGTGTCAGCAGAAGAAAAAAAAAAGTTTGGGGGCTGAGAATGTGACTTGGTGGTAGAGTTCTTGCTTAGCATGCATGAAGCCCTGGGTTCAAAGTGGCACTGTGACTTAAGTGATAGAGTGCTACCCTCGAGCCAAAGAAGCTTAAGGACAGGGCTCAAGCCCCAGGATTAGTTTTAAAAAAAGAAGAATGTTTGGGCCACAGAGCACGAGTGGATCACATACATTATTACAGTTACTTGGGAAGCAGGTCAGGAGGTCCATAGTTCAAGATCAGACCCAGAAAAAACTTAGCAAGGCCAGGTCTCAACCAGTAGGCCCCGGATGGTGGTTTATACTTACCATCCTACCTACGTACAAAGCATAAATAAAAGGCTCATAGTCTAGACTGGTTCAAACTTAAACCCTACTCAAATAGTAATTAAAAGCCAGGTGCTGGTAGCTCAAGAATATTATCCTAGCTACTCAGGAGGCTGAGATCTAGGATCATGGTTCAAAACCAGGCTGGCATGAAAGTCTGTAAGACTCTTATCTTCAATTAACTACCAGAAAACCAGAAGTGGCACTATGGTTCAAAGTGGTAGTGCACTAGCCTTGATCAAAAAGAGCCCAGGGACAATGCCCAGACCCCAAGTTCAAGCCCCAGGAACAGGGATGTGGGGGGAGGGAGAGAAATAGCTAAAGCAAAAAGGGTTGTAAGCATGGCTCAAGTGAATCTCAGTACCACAAAAACAAAAGCCAAAAAAAACTTAGTAATTGTTACTCTAGAGAACCACTGTTGGCCGGACACTCTGGTTCTTGCCTGTAATTCTAGCTAGTCAGGAGGCTGAGATCTGAGGATCAAGGTTCAAAGCCAGCCCAGGAACAAAAGGACCTGAGACTCTTATCTCCAATTAACCTCTAGAAGATGGGAAGTGGGGGTGTGCTCAAGGGTAGGGAGGCAGCCTTGAGCTGAAGAGCTCAGAGACAACACCCAGGCCCAGGAGTAGGGCAGTAGCCTTGAGCTAAAGAGCTCAGGGGCAGTGCCCAGGCAGAGTTCAAGCCCCATTTACCCACAACAACATTAATAACAAAAAGAACCATTGTTATCTAAGCAATAGTGGCTCACATGTATAATATTAGAGCTACTCAAGAGGCTGAGATCTGAGGATCACAGTTTGAAGCCAACCCACACAGGAAAGGCTGTGAAACTCTTATCTCCCTTAAATATCAATAAAGCTAGAAGTAGAGCTTTGGTTCCCGTGGTAGACCACTAGTCTTGAGCGTAATAAAAGTTCAGGAACAATGCCCAGACTCTGAGGTCAAGCCACAAGAATAGCACGGAGAGAAAGAGAAAGAGAGACAGAGACAGAGACAGACTGAGACAGAGAACGACTGTAGCCTTGACCCTTTCTTACTAGCTCTTTTTAAACCTATTCTGCACAAATGGTGATCAGAACAGTACCTCAGCTAGAACTTGGGGTATAGCCATCAATTTATCTTCCTCAGCCAGTAGATCCTGAAACTTTTTCTTCATGTCCTCATCCTGTGAAGAAATTAAAAACACAAGTAGGGTATGCCTGAAGGAAAGAAAGCTACTAGAATGACAAGAGCTTTCTGTTATTCTTTGCAGGATGTTTCTACTAGTAAGGAAACAGGCTAAGACCTCTATCAGCATGCTGAAGTATGAGGAGAAAGGGACCATGGCTGCTCACCTCCGCATCCTCAGAGCACTGTCAGAAGCAGTCAGTGCTATCCACACCTGCTGAATCAAACCCTGAGCTGTCAATGGGGCAGAGAACCACAGACTCTAGCAGTAAAGGATGGGTGCTATTGGCTCACCCCTGTCATCCTAGTTACTTGGGAGGCTGAGATCTAAGGATGTGGTTTGAAACTATCCCAGGCAGAAACATCCCTATGAAACTCTTATTTCTAATTAACCACTCAAAAACTAGAAGTGGTACTGTGGCTCAAGTAATAGAGTGCTAGCCTTGAGCACAATATAGCTCAGGGACAACACCCAGGCCCTAAGTTCAAGTCCCACAACTGATTAAGTAAAAAAAAAAAAAAAAAAAAAGAGCTGGGATCGGAGCCTAGCAGTAGAGTGCTCGCCTAGCATGCACAAAGCCCTGTGTTCAATTCCTCGGGACCACATACTCAGAAAAAGCCAAAAGTGGCACTGTGGCTCAAGTGGCAGAGCACCAGTCTTGAGCAAAAAGTCAAAAAAAAAAAAAAAATTAACAACCAGCCTCCCAAATGCTGACAGCCAAGAGGTCAAGAGGCCAAAATGTGAGACGCAACACCATGTGGTAGTGTGAGTCCTTCCAGAACCCCCAGTGAGCCCATTCTATCAGCTAACCCAGCACCGAAAGAAAATTCCCCAGCAGGGGATGGGAATGTGGCTTAGTGGTAGAGTGCTTGCCTAGAATACATGAAGCCCTAGCTTCCATTCCTCAATACCACATAAACACAAAAAGCTGGAAGTGGCTCTGTGGCTCAAGTGGTAGAGTGCTAGCCTTCAGCAAAAGAAGCTCGGGGACAGTACCTGGGCCCTGAGTTCAAGCCCAAGGTCTGGCAAAAAAAAAAAAGAAAGAAAGAAAGAAAGAAAATTCCCCATCAGGTGTTGTACCTGTCATCAAAGGGCTTCAAAAGCACAATGAGAAAGGGCAATACTGAACAGGACAACGCATAAAGATGTTTTGTGCTTCAAGAAGACATGTAGAGAAGGAATGGGGTAGACAAAGTGGCTCCTGTCTAGATGTGTGTGAATGAACCCCCATCCCTGAATAGTCAGTGGTATGGGGTTCAAGGAGTTGCATTTGGAAACTCCGTGGCCTGATTCCACTCTCCTTAATTTCAGAAACAAAATATCTATAACTAGGTATGTGAGTTCCAGGGTAGCCCAGGACCCAGCCTACCCTTTCACAATATCCCTCCAAATAATCCTTTATTTTAGTAAAAACAAGACAGAGGAGGAAAGAAGTGTTATTCTCAAAGTTGGATATTATCAATGACAAAAAAGGAGATGAGCACCAAACCCATAAACCACTAAGTTTTTCTTTTTCTTTTTCTTTTTTTTTGTGCCAGTCCTGGGCTTGAGCTCAGGGCCTGAGCCCTGTCCTTGGACTTTCTCAAGGCTAGAGCTCTACCACTTGAGCCTCAGCACCACTTATGGCTTTTTTCTATGTATGTGGTACCGAAGAATCAAACCCGGATCTTTGTGCATGCTAGGCAAGCACTCTACCACTAGGCAAAACTCCCAGCCTCCTAAGTCTCTTAAAAATACCAAAGTTTGCTGGGCGCCGTGGCTCACACCTACAATCCTAACTACTCAGGAGGCTGAGATCTGAGGAGCATGGTTCAAAGCCAGCCCCGGCAATACAAAGCCCAGAGACTCATTTCCAATGAGTCACTGGAAAACAGGAAGTGGGGCTGTGGCTCAAGAGTAGGACGGTATCCTTGAGCTGAAGAGCTCAGGGACAGCGCCCAAGTCAAGTTCATGACCCCCCAAAAATTTAAAAAAAAATTTAATTAAAAAAAAAATACAAGTTTCTGGGCCAGGAGTTTGGCCTAGAGTGCTTGCCTAGCATGCATGAAGACCCAGGTCAATTCCTTGGTACCACATACATAGAAAAGCTGGAAGTGGTGCTGTGGCTCAAGTGATAAGAGTGCTAGCCTTGAGGAAAAAGCCCAAGGACAATGCTCAAGCCCCGAATTCAAGCCCCAGGACTGTAAAGAAAATAAATAAATAAAATACAAAAGCTTCCCAAAGTAAAACCTGACCATCACCAACAGGTGTTTCAGACCTGCATCCTCATCCCAACTCAGTTTGCTGTACCTATGAAAAAAAAAAAAACACAAACAAAAGGGTGTTCACACAGGACCCCTGTGGCAAAGCTGAACTTCAGTTTTCCTTGGCTGTGAAAAAAATTCTCTTAAGAGACAGAGTACAGGAAACACAGGCTAAGGTTGGCTCATAAATTTCAAGCAGATGCAAACCTGCTTAACCCAGGCTTAACAGGCCAGCTCAATGCTTTTGTGGTGGTTTTTATTTTATTTTTTTCAAAGCTAACTCAGTTTCTCAATCTCTGCACATGGACCCCAAGAGTTTTCTAATTAGGATACATGAAAAGAGCCAGAGGAGTGTTTCTCTTTTTCATCGACATAAAATCTCCACATGCAAAGGCACCCTTTGTTCCAAACTCCTTTTCTCCAAGGTCCTGCTGTTTCAAATCTGTGTGGTCTATTGAATGCTAAATCAATATGACAGATTTCTTCTGGGGGAGACTTCTGTTTCCATGGCAACAGCCAAAACATATATATATAGCTGTACTCCACACCCCATTTTGTTTGGATCCTTTTTTTTTTTTTCCTGTTAAGGATTTGTAATTCTCAACATGAGCTGGTTAGAGTAAAAACTTTTAGGTATGGAGGGCTGGAAGAAAGAATCAGGACAGTCTTTCCAGAGTACCAGTGGCAAAGAGATGAGGCTGGACTGCCCAAGGGTGGCCTGTACTTGTAACAACCCCTGTCTTCAGGTATCTAAGTCTCCCACCTGCAACCGGAAACAGAAAGACCATAAGAGGCTCAGAGAGGGCTACAGCCATGCAGAACAAAAGATAAACATCCATCACAAAAACTTCTCTGATGATACAGTCAATCCACAGCCAAAGATTAACCCACAAAGCAACAAAAGACTTCCCACTCCAACAGCCTTGAATGAAGTCAGTGTACCATCAATGGTCAGTTCCCACTAGGAACACAGAGGTAATGCAGACTTGAAAAGAAATAGTACCAGCCTGCACAAATGGCATGCTTATGCCCCAGGAACAAGAAGTGGGGCCCTTTATATCCACTGACTTGGACTTAGTTCTTCCCAGGGAGGCTACACTGCCCTCTTCCACATGCCCCTGCCTCTGCTTCCTTAGTTCAAAGATGAAGATGGCTGAAATACAGCCAAGACCAAACCACTCCACCTGTTAAAAGGGGAGTGTAAGGACAGGAGAGCACAGTTAGGGGTAGAAGAATTCTCAAAAGACCCCTACAGATTGTAGGCAGCAGGAGGATCAAGACTATCCATCAGAGAGCAACAAAATGGTGGAAAGGGTTGAAAGCTCAAACACACACACACACACACACACACACACACACATACATAGAAAGTATCCTAACTACTCAGGAGACTGACATCTGAGGATCATAGTTCAAAGCCAGCACAGGTAGGAATGTCCGCGAGACAATTATCTCCAATCAACCAGAAGTGGCACCATATCTCAGGTGATAGAGCACTAGCCTTGAGCTGAAATGCTCAGGGACAATACTCAGGACCAGCATTCAAGCCCCACAACCAACAAAACAAAAATAAAACAAAACACATACACAGACTCAACAATGCCGAGGTTGTGGGGCCTTTCTTACCTCACCCATGTAGTTTTATACCAGTGGGGACTGTCCCATACTCACCTGAAGCCATGGGTGATTTAAAGCCTCCTCTGTGGTCAACCGTGCCTTTGGATCAACAACCAATAACTTTTTGACAAGGTCCAGAGCTAAAGCAACAAGAAAAGTAGACAAAACATCGTGAAAAAGATGTAAAAACAAACACTATATCAGCAATATTGGAGTTGTCCATCTTGGAGTCAGTAGACTCCATGGCCAGAATCCCAGTCCTCTCACTGCCTGTATTCAGGAATGCCCAGAATGGTATCTCTCCCTGCTAGACATCATCATCTTAGCACCCCAATTCCTATCAAGCTGCGCTAGACTCAAGTGAAAACTAATTAAAGCTGAATTTCCACTCAGTTCTGAGGCACTCAGAATGCATAGCCAACTGTCCCAACATCCATGAGGCCCCTCCCAGGGAGAGGCTCCCTGCCTTGCCCCAGCCACCAAGCAACAACTGGGCACTGAATCATTATTATTCTTTTAACACAATGACATGGAACATGAGGTCACAGAACTGTACATTTAGGGGGTTTTTGTTTTTTTTCTTTTTTAAATTATTATTTTACGTGGTACTAAGGAATTAAACCCAGGGCCTCATACATGCTAGACAAGCACTGTACCATTAAGCTACACTCCCAATCCTGTACATTTAGTTTTAAGTATCTTCAGGGAGTTACAAGGTTGCACTTATATGTGTCTCTATATTTGTTTGTGTGCATGCATGCCATACTAGGCTTGAACGCAGGACCTTAGTACTGTCCCTTAGTTTTTTCTGCTCAAAACTGGCACCCTACCACTTGAGACACAGCTCCCCTTCTGGCTTTTTCATGGTTCGTTGGAGATAAGAATCTCGTAGACTGCCAAGGCTGGCTTTGAATGGCAATCCTGAAACCTCAGCTTCCTGAGTAGCTAGGATTACAGGTATGGGCCACTGGGACCCAGCCAAGGTTACAGTATGAAAGTATAAATACAAGGTAACTAAGGACAACGAAGTTTCACAAACTGCTTACTCAATGGAAAGTTCCCAACTAAAAACTATTATTTTATACATCTAATAGGTTTGAGGTACTTGAGTACATGACACTCAATCCTCACAAAAACCCTACAAGGTAACGAGTTATTGCAGTCTTCTATGAAATAAAGAAAAAGAGGTTCAGATATATTAAATAACTTGCCTAAAGTCACCCAGCTTGGAAATGGCAGGCCCAGGACTTCTGAAACCCTGGCTCTTTAATTTCCTCTGTCTCTCAAATGGTGCAAAAAGTAACAATAGAAACTAAGAACAGAATTGACAGAAGAAAACATCAAGGATTGAACAGAAACTCCCACCAACAGAACACCCACATCTTAGTAAACCATAAATTCTTAACCCTTCCGTATCCATACCCTTCTCTGAGACATCTGCCCAGACTTCGGGAATGAAGGTGTATTTTCCACTGGTGATCTGATCCTTCAGTGACACTTGAGTCTTATGCTCAGAGAAAGGTGGATACCCACTAAGGCTTAATATTGGTAGAGAGAGAAAGGAAAAGAAATCAAGTGGCATTCTCAGTGGCATTTGGATATAGATTTCTTTGTCAGCATAATGAATATCAGGTTTTTTTTTAAGAATCACAAAGTGACCTAAAATCAAACAAAAACTCTCCGCCTAGACATGTTCATTGGTTTCCACTCATCACACCCAACCAGACTATAAAACAATCTAAAGCTTTTCTTACCAGACAAAAAGAATAACTCCTAAACTCCAGCAATCCACGGCACGGTTATACCCAGTGGTGCCAACGGAAAGAAGAACTTCAGGAGCCAGGTAGGTAGGGGTACCACATAAAGTTCTCATTAGAGAGGTCTCTCCCAAAATCTTGGACTGCCCAAAATCAGTAATCTAAAATTTCAACGTCATAAAATGAAAAGATGAGAAGAGTGGCCCAGTCCCAAAAGATACATAAGCTAGGTGGGTTACCTGGTTCCTATCTACAAGTTCACCTGAAATCTACAAATTCCTGTCTTTGCAAGTCAGTGTTACTTAAAAGAAAATCTCTGAGCCTAGGAATCTAATGAATTGGGTTTTCCAAGTTACTTCTGTTCTTTATAGCCTGAGAAACAGTATTCTATCTGGCTGGATACCAGTGGTTCACACCTGTCACCCTAGCTACTCAGGAAGCTGAGATTTGAGGATTGACTTCCAAAACAGCCTATGCAGGAAAGCCCATCCTCTCCAATTAACCACCAAAAAGCCAGAAAGGGAGCTGTGACTCAAGTGGTAGAACACTGGCCTTGAGCAAAAAAGCTCAAGACCAGTTCTCAGTCCCTGAGTTCAAGCCCCCAAACCAGCAAAAAGACAAAACAAAACAACAAAAAAAAAGCCACAAAACAAACAAAAACACATATATTTCCTACCTTGATAATACAGTCCTCTTCTTGAGATGATAGTAGAACATTCTCTGGCTTTAAGTCTCTGTGTATAATGCCATTTTCATGAAGGTACTACATAGGAATGGAGGTGTGAGCCTTAGATTTATGTAATGGTATGTGAGTAGAGACAGTTCCCAACACACATCCACACATTGTAGCCTGCGTGGAACTGTTAGCTGTGTTATGTACAATTACATTTTTCAAAATCATAGAGAACTGCTTAGTAAATGACAAGCATTTAATATGTGAATTGAATTTTTTTTTGGTCTTGTTTTTGTGCCAGTCCTTGAGCTTGAACTCAGGGCCTAAGCACTGGCCCAGAGCATTTTTTGCTCAAGCATAGTGTTCTACCACTTAAACCACAAATTCACTTCCAGCTTTCTGGTAGTTAACTGGAGATAAGAGTATCATGGGCTTGCCTACCTAGACTGGCTTTGAACTGCAATCATCAGATCTCAGCCTCCTAAATAGCTACTAGTACCAGCGTGAGCCACTGTCACCTGGCACAAATGTATTTTCTCTTAAAACTTGTTGTTTGTTTGTTTACTGGGCATGGTGGCTCATACCTGTAATCCTAGCTAGTCAGGAGGCTGAAATCTGAGGATAGAGGTTCAAAGCCAGCCCAGACACTAAAAAAACATGATACTCTTACCTCCAATTAACCACTAGAAAACCAGAAGTGGCTCTGTGGCTCAAGGGGTAGGGTAGTAGCCTTGAGCTGAAAAGTTCAGAGACAGTGCCCAGGCCCAGAGTTCAAGTCCCACAACCGAAACAAAAAAAGCAGAAAAATAACTTAGGATGATAAGCCTTATATCTTCCATTTCAATAAAATGAATATCCTTTCATATCAACAGAAATAAAAGATGTCTTTTTCAATAGAACTTTTTTTTTTTGGTCTATTATGGGGCTTGAACTCTGGGCCTGGTCTCTGTCCCTGAGCATTTTAGCTCAAGTCTAGTGCTCAACCACTTGAGCCACTGCATCACTCCTCAATACAAAATGTATATAAGTAATATATATATATATATATATAAACAAATGTTAAAATTCCATCAAAATGATACACACACACACACACACGCCAGGTGTGGTGGTGGACACCTACAATCTCAGCACTAAGGGAAAGTGAAACAGGAAGATTGAATGGTCAAGGCCAGCCTGGCCTCGAATTGACTTTCATAATAAATAATGATCTATTCTAATTACCCCAACTTATCAGCCTTGCCCTATAGCCTTCACAGCTCCCCTCTCAGACTTCAGGTAGGTACAAAAAGCAACAACCTCCAGAAAGACTTCCAACCCAAAGAGAGGAGACATGGGATTGACTGTGTTTATTCCTCTGCCCTATTTTCTACATCTTAACTTCAACAGTGAAGGCTTTATCATCTGAGTCAAAGAGGTAAGACCTTTTTCCCCAAGGGACAGAACTACAAACACACTGCAGCTGATCTATGTTCTAATCCCCAAGCCATCAGTTTCCATTTAACTTGGAAAGTGATCCACCTATCAAAAAGTAAGCTGTCAGCTGGGAGTTTTTCCTAGTGGTAGAGTGATTGCCTAGCATGCATGAAGACCTGGGTTCGATTCTTCAGTACCACACACATAGAAAAAAGCCAGAAGTGGTGCTGAGGCTCAAGTGGTAGAGCTCTAGCTTTGAGAAATTCCAAGTCCAAGGACAGTGCTCAGGCCCTACGCTCAAGCCCAGGACTGGCAAAAAAACAAAAAGTAAACTGTCAAGGGCCTGGCACAGTGGCTCACACCGGTAATCCTAGCTACTCAGGAGTTGAAATTGGAGGATCACAGTTCAAAGCCAGCCCAGACACTAAAGTCTGTGAGTCTCTTATCTCCAATTAATCACTAGAAAATGAGAAGTGGCACTATGGCTCAAGGGGTAGGGTGATAGCCTTGAGCTGAAGAGAGCAGGAACAATTCCAGGCTCAGATTTCAAGCCCTGAGTCCCACAAAAAAAAAAAAAAAAAAAAAGACGGGGAAAAAAAGGAAGCTGTCAAAAATACTGCAGCTGGTCACAGTGGCTCACACCTGTAACCCTAGCTACCCAGGGGGCTGAGATCTGAGGATTGAGGCTCAAAGCCAGCCCAGGCACTAAAGACCCTGAGACTCTTTATCTCTAATTAACCACTAGAAAACAGGAAGTGGGGCTGTGGCTCAGGAATAGTGTGGTAGCCTTGAGCTGAAGAGCTTAGGGACAGCGCCCAGGCCCAGAGTTCAAGCCCCATGACCCCCTTCCCCCAGAAAAGTGCTGTGAATGCCCCTTACCTGGACAGCCAAGAGCATCTGGTAAAAATACAGTTTGCATGTGGATTCTCTGAGGCGTTTGTTCCCTACCACTCTGTCAAACAGCTCTCCTCCTTCCATCCTAAAACACACATGGACAAAGCAGGCCATTTATTCCTGGCAGAAAATTCCTCAGACAGAAAATAAATACAAATAAAACAAAGTCACAGAGGCAAGCAAATAGGGCTAGGGATGTAGCTCAGTGGTAGAGCACTTGCCTGACATGCAGGAGGCCCTGGGTTCCATCCCAGCATTGTTGACTATGGAATCTTAGTGGTCAATCTGTATGGTTAAGCAGATTACCATTTGCCAGCCAGAAACAAAGCATTCCCTGCTTGTCACGACAGCCACTCCCAGAAACACTGCAGATTTATGCAGAACAGACATTAAGACTAGCCACTTCCAGAAATGAGGTAGGAAGCTAACATGGTAACACCAAAATCAAAGAGACATTGTGGTCATCACAAGGAGTCTGCATGTGGAACTATGATTATGACCACTTTTCACTGCATTGTACACTAAGGAAATGCAACTCGGAGAAGTGCCTGTGTGTAGTCAGCTAATCATGAGTTGACATGGAGTTGGAAGTCAAGCCTCAGGTAGAGGGACTAGAATTCCTGTCTACCTGCTTCTGGAAACAGTAGAGGGCTTTTAGAACTGGTAATAAATTTCCCTCCCCCATACTTTCTCTCTCTTCTCCCTCCCTCCCCTTGTGGGCCTAACCACTACAGAAATAGACAGTGAAAACAGGGTGGGCCTGTATTCAATTCTGCCCTGGCTTCTAAACACATAGAAACATAAATTCAAAATGTCAACTACTTACAACTCCAAAACAATGTAATAATCTTCTGCATCAAAAAAGTTTTTAATCTTGATGATGCATGGCTAAAATAGAAAAGAAAGAGGAGCAAGTAGTGAGAAACTCCAAAAGGAAAACCCACAAAAGCCACAGCATTTAAAACATAAGCCCAGAGTGGATCAGGAAGTCCAAGATCAAGTATTTGGCCCTCAGTCTTTAGAAGCTTTAAAGCTGAGGCTCAGCAGAAAGCAAGTGGAAATCTAGCTACCACGTGGATAACAAAGAAGTCCTGGCCTTCAACTCATTATCCTCACACCTCCACCTGGACTGACACATAAGAATGCAAAGTTGAGGAGTTGGAGGCCAGCCTACCTAACATGGAACCTGGCAAATTCAGGAAGTTACCAAGAAATGAAAAGAAGCCAAGCAGGAAAGTCAGCCATTCAGCTTTCAGCTAGCCAGCTTCTCCTACTGTTAGGGTTTAGCAGGTCCATCAAGTTCTAAGGGAGCTGTGGAATAGTCACTTTAAAAGCAGTGATTTTGTTCTCAGTTTCTACCTGTTCTTAAAGTGA
The DNA here is from genome assembly GCF_031878675.1 of Megascapheus bottae. NCBI lineage: Eukaryota > Metazoa > Chordata > Mammalia > Rodentia > Geomyidae > Megascapheus > Megascapheus bottae. Next base: position 11,594,663 of record NC_143536.1, read on the forward strand.
AACTCCTCTAAGCTAAGTGACAGCAGGAAATGTATATATGTGTATACATGCAAACAAATTAAGAAACCCAGATTTAATTCTAGGTTCATTACACTCAAATGCTTTACACTGCTCCCATATTTTGAGATATATACAAGCTTAAGTAAGCTAGCAATAAATACTTACATGATTTAGCTTTTTCAAAATTTCTATTTCAGTTTCAACATTGAGAGCTGAGTCCTATGATAAATGGAATAATAGTGGGACATATTAATAGCAAGAACAATATGTAAAAATAATAGTAATAATATCAAGTATTTTAACTTGGTAGTTGAGAAAAGTCTGAGTTCTAAACCAGGTTTTGAAAAAAAAAAAAAAGAGACCAATGAATAAAATAACTTACTGAAATCACTTTGTGGAAGTAGAGGTATGACTCAAGTGGTAGAGTGCAAGCTTTGAACAAACCATGAAGAGACAGTGACAAGCTCTGAGTTCAACCCCAGTATTGTAGCATGCGCATGCTCGCACACACCCTTACAGTATAAGCTGGGAATCAGTGACTCACACCTGTAATCCTAGCTACTTTGAAGATCAAAATTCAAAACCAGCCCAGGCAGGAAAGTTTATAAGACTCTTTATCTCCAATTAATTACCAAAACAAACAAAACAGAAGTGGTAAAAGGCTAGTCCTGAGCAAAAAAAGTCAGGGCTAGCATCCAGTGCTGAGTTCAAGATCCAATACCATCACCAAAAGATAGTGAGAGAGAGAAAACAAATGAAAGCCATAGACAAAAAGTGCTTAAGAAAGCCCAAGGACAGTGCTCAGGCCTTGAGTTCAAGCCCCAGGACCAGCAAAAAAAAAAAAAAGGTGCAGGATATGGTGGCTCACGCCTGTAATCCTAGCTACTCAAGAGGCTGAAATCTAAGGACTGAGATTCAAAGCCAGCCTGATAACTAAAGACCTTGAGACTCTTATCTCCATTTAACCACTAGAAAACCAGAAGTAGTGCTGTGGCTCTAGAGGTGGGACAGTAGCCTTGACCTGAAGAGTTCAGGGATAGCGCCCAAACCTAGAGTTCAAGCCCCATGAACAAAAAAATGTGCTTAATTAAAGTACATTAAGAAAATGTCAACTCAAATTTCCAATAATTCAGTAGACACAAGTTACACAACTGCAAGCTAACGGGTTTCATTTGACTCCGAGGACAGCAAGCTTCAGAGAACTAGAGTTGTTCTGTCACAATTCCAGAGGACGAATTGAGTAACTCAACTTCAACTTCCCAACTACACCCTCCATGAGCAAAGAGGATATAGAATTACATATTTATGTAAAATGGACTTGAGCTAAGAAGCCCCAGATGTTTAATTTTAAAAAGCCTGCCTCTTCCGGTAAGCCCTTATATTCATTACCAAATCTGGGTGTATGTATTCTGCTAACAGATCTTAAAATGTCAAATAAAAGACTCAAAGAGAGGAATTAAGAAGCAAAACTTTCTACTTGTTTTTTAAACAATCTAGTAGATAATTTGCTTCTCTGCAGAAGGCAAAGCAAATCCAGAATCTCAGAGGAAAAGTGAACACAGAAAGGAAATTCCTCCTGCCATGTGACCATGGAATTGTCTAGGGAGGAAAAAAAGATCTTTAAGGAATGCTAAAGTATAATAGCCAGAAACAGCTGGCTGCAAAGGAAATTGTGATTAGGGGCTGTGTTTTACATTACTTTGTTAGGTCATGCTTGGAAAAACCAATATGTTTGGTAACATCATCCACTCACCCATTCAGCAAATGTAGATTTTTTAAAATGTTATAAGATGCATGGTTTCAATATAGAAACAATGTAACTTTTAAAACCCTTTAAATAAAAGCTGAGGATGCAGCACAGTGATAGAGCATTTCCCTATTAGAAATGAGGCCCTGGGTTTGATTATCAATGTCACTAAAAAGATTTAAAACTTGATTCTTATCTCCAAATAACCACCAAAAAGGCAAAAATGGAGCTGGAACTCAAACAATAAAATGCCAGCACTGAGTGAAAAAGTTAAAAAGACAGCTGGGCCCAGTGGTTCAAACCTGTAATCCTAGTTACTCAGGAGGTTAAGGTCTGAGGATCATGGTTCAAAGCCAGCTTCTAAAGGAAAGTCCATGAGACTCTTACCTCCAATTGGCCACCAAAAAGTCAGAAGTGGAACTGTAGCTCAAGTGGAAGAGTGGCCTCCAAGCACAAAAAAAGGGGGAGGGGGTGGGGGAAGGGGAAAGGAAGGATAATGCCAAGCAATACATGAAATATGATTTCAATATGATTTCAACCATCTAAAAACATGAATTCGTATGAACCAAGACTAGAAAGGAAAGAAAAACTGAAAACAGCTGTTGGGGTTACAGTGGCAGAATTACAACTGTTTTTTTTTCCTTTCTGATGTCCTTTCAATTCTTGTAAAAACAGTCTTATAACATCTTTGAATTGGAAGAAAGAAAAACATTTTCTTGCTATATAGATTAAGATGGACAAATAGTTGTGAAACCAAATGAAAGTTTCTAGATGAATCATAGGACACTTAAAATTCTTAATGTAAAAAAAAAATTTTTTTTTTTGGTCAGTCATGGGGCTTGAACTGTGAGCCTGGGCACTGCCCCTGAGCTCTTCAGCTCAACCCTAGCACTCTACCACTTGAGCCACAGCACTACTTTCATTTTTCTGGTGGTTAATTTGAGAAAAGAGTCTCACAGACTTTTGTGCTGGGCTAGTTTTGAACTGTGATCCTCAGATCTCGGCTTCCTGAGTAGTTAGGATTACAGGCGTGAGCCACTGGCACCTGGCTTAATGTAAATTTTTTCAGTGATTTTTAATTTTTTTTGCTCTTCAAAAATGTTGGTACTTCAGTCAAGTCTCCCTGAGACTGAGAAGAAATGGAAAACCCCTGTACTTACTGCTTCTCCTGAAGAGCTAATAGCAAATTTCCTTTTGCTGATGATCTTTATGGCTACTTTCTTACACGTTTTCCTCTCAAAACCCAGTTTTACCTCTCCACAAGCACCACTAGAGAGAAAACACATACAATGATTGTCAGTGATTTGTTTTGTTAGTAGTGGAGTTGGAACTCAGGATCTCTATTTGCTAAGCAGGTGCTCTACCACTGAGCCACTTCTTCAATCTGTGTGTGTGTCTGACTGTGTGTGTTCATACATGCTAGTTAGTTTGAGATAGGGTCTCATTTCCTGCCCATGCACATTGTCTCACAGTGATATACCTACTTCATTCAGGCTTTCCACCAAAGGTGAAGGACAGGCACAGGCTACCATGCCCATGCCCATGCCCATGCCCAAATTTTCCCATGGAGATTGATGCCTTTTCTACTCAGGCCAAGCCTAGAACTTCAATCTTCCCAATTTCAGTCTCCCAAGTAGCTAAGATTACAGGGATGAGCTATTGGCTCCTGACTCTCAGCTCTCAGGGGTGTGTGTGTGTGTGTGTGTGTGTGTGTGTGTGTGTGTGTGTGTGCGCATCTGTTCCATTGCTGGGGCTTGAGGCTTGAACTCAGTATATAGGTGCTGGCACAGCATTTTGGGGGGGGGGGGGCACGATCCTGAAATTTGAACTCTGTGCCTGAGTGCTGTTCCTGAGTCTCTGTGTTCAAGGCTAGCACGCCAGCACTTGAGCCAAGCACCACTTCCAACTCTGAGTAATTTATTGGAGTTAAGACTCAGATTTTTCTGCTTGGACTGGCTTGGAAGTACAATCCTCAAATCTCAGCCTCCTAATTAGCTAGGATTACAGCTAGCCCAGCATTTTATTATTTTTATTTTATTTTTATTTTTAGCACTTTTGTTCATAGTCTAATTGTAATATTCAGTAACCACATGTTTTGATAAGTGGTACAAATGCTATGAAATAGATTGTGATGGATACACTAATAACTAACATGCATTTTTTTTGGTGGGGAGCTAATGCTGGAGATACAAGGGTCTTATATAGTACATTTAGAAGAGGAAATTAAGCCAGGCACAGGGGCTCTACCTATAAACCTAGCTACTCAGGAGACCAAGATCTGAGGATCCCAGTTTGAAGTTCATGAGACTCTTTCTGTTTGTTTCTTGCTTATGTAGAACCAAGGAACCAAACCCAGGGCCTCATGCATGTTAGGCAAGCACTCCACCACTAAGCCACATTCCCAGCCTCAGTCATGGGGCTTGGACTTTAGGCCTGGGCGCTGTCCCAGAGCTCTTCAGCTCAAGCCTACCATCTTACCCCTTGAGCCACAGGCTCACTTCTGGTTTTCTAGTGATTAATTGGAGATAAGAATCTCAAGGTCTTTAGTTATAGGGCTGGCTTTGAACCTCACTCCTCAGATCTCAGCCTCCTGAGTAGCTAGGATTACAGGCCTGAACCACTGCCTCCTGCCAAAAGTTTTATTTTGTTTTGTTTTGTTTTAGTGTGAAATTTGTTATATAAAGAAAAATAATTTACCTTCCAAGAGTTTTTGACACGATGTATTCATCTCTTAATTCCTTAGGATAAACTGACTGATCATCCACAGTCAGATCAAAAAATACGAAAACTAAGGAGAAAAATAGAGCAGAAACTGGGCTTATTAATTCATCCAATTAGATAGGTGGTTCTAAAATCCAGTTGCCACAGGAAATACAAGAAAACTGCTTTAAATTATATTTAATATGAAACCTTGAATAAACTAGTCAGCAAAGATAACTACTAACATAGAATAAGCCAAGTTTCTTTTTCTTTCTTCTTATTTTTTTTTTTTGTGCTGGTCCTGGGGCTTGAACTCAGGACCTAGGCACTGACCCTGAACTAGTTTTGGTTAAGATTCTACCCTTGAGTCATAGCTCCACATACTTTTTCTTTGTCATTAATGGAAGATAAAAATTGCATGGATTTTCTTGCCCAGGCTGGCTTCCAACAACCATCCTCACATCTCAGCCTTCTGAGTAGCTAGAATTACAGGCATGAGCCACTGATACCCAGCTAAATTTCACTTTTTAATGGAAATATACAGCAATGTTCTCTTGATAATGGAAGAAACAAGCACATTACTGTTCTTGTTCATTGACTTCAGAATACTAGTCAATTGCAATAAAATACCAAAGGATATTACCAAAGGCTCAGAACCAAAAGGTCAATGGTCTACCCTAGGAAAGTTATCCTAGACAAGTCCACATCCCAATAAAAATTAGACCCCCATCTTCATACTAATATTACTATCTTCTTCTCCCAGGCACAACCTTATAGTACAATCTTAAGCTTTTTAGGAAGTTAAACAAATAGCACTTTTATTTTCCTACTTGTTAGGCTCATAGGTAAGAGAAAAAAATGCCTATAGCCAACAGCTCACATCTATAATCCTAGCTACTCAACAGGCTGAGATTTGAAAAGTCACATGCAGAGTTAGCCCAGGCAGAAAAGTCCAAAAGATTCCAACTCACCAGCAAAATACAGGATTGGAAGCATGGTTCAAGGCAGAGCAAGAATGTGAGGCCTTTGAGTTCAAGCCTGGGTACTGGCCAAAACAAAAACAAACCAAAAAAACCTACAAAAAAACTACTGATTCAATAACTTAACCACCCATTTTGGGCCAATTCTTAATACGATTACTAAACATTTCAAGTCCAGGTACTTTCTAGCTACTGAAGCCAGTGATATGGGAGAACTAATAAATGTGAACTCTATGTATCTTTCCCAAAGTCAGCTTCATTTTGAGGAGGAAAACTCAATTGCCTAAATATGCATACCAAGCTTGACTTTTAACCGTCAGATATCATGGGGGTTTTTTGTTTTATGTTTTGTTTTGTGGGTCATGGGTAGCTCAAGGCCACCATCCTACCCCCAGGGCCACAGTCCCACTTCCCATTTTCTAGTGATTAATTGGAGATAAGAGTCTTAAGGTCTTTAGTGCCCAGGCTGGCTTTGCATTGCAATCCTCAGGTCTCTGCCTCCTGAGTAGCTAGGATTTCAGGCATGAGTCACGCACCCAGCTATTTTTTGGATTTGTAAATGCATGGTCACATTATGTAGTCCAGTCCGGCTCTTGAACTCAAAATCATCCTGCCTCAGCCTCCAAAAGCTGGGATTACAAATTCTCTCCATCATGTTCAAGTTGTAGTCATTTTTTGTTATTTCTAGATTTTGACCTGAATAACTGATTATTTTAGATATGTATTCATAAAAATTTAGATGTTTGGGCCAGGAGTTTGGCCTAGTGGTAGAGTACTTGCCTAGCATGCATGAAGACCCGGGTTCGATTCCTTGGTACCACATACATAAGAAAAAAGCTGGAAGTGGTGCTGTGGCTCAAGCGATAGAGCTCTAGCCTTAAGCAAAGTCCAAGGGCAGTGCTCAGGCCTTGAGTTCAAGCCCCACAACTGGCAAAAAAAAAAAAAAAGTTTAGATATTTGCTGGGCACAGTGGCTCATGCCTGTAATCCTAGCTACTCAGAAGGCTGAGATGCAGTTCAAAGCTAGTCTAAGCACTAAAGTCTGTGAGACTCGTTAACCACCAGAAAACTGGAAGTGGCGCTGTGGCTCAAGGGGTAGGCCTTGAGCTGAAGAGCTCAGGGACAGCACTCAGGCCCAGAGTTCAAGCCCCATGACTGACAAAAAAAAAAAAAAAAAAAAGTTTACATGTTTGTAAAATGCTCCTGATAATGGTAGTAAACATCTCTCCATGTTCCCAGAGTAACTATGTAGAGTTCAAGAGGATACATGGTTGGGGATGTGGCTCCTTACAAAGCATTTGCCTGCCAAGTGAGATACCCAAGTGGAAAAGGAAAAACAGTGGGGCTAAAAACACACAGACATATCCACAGCCTGGGATATACAAGGAGCTTAGTAAGTGTACATCAAAATGAATGAGCAAAGAAATGAAGGGAAAAATGGATGGAAGATAAAAGGGAAGAAAGTGGGAAAAAGCCAAGGAGAAAGAGAATGAATTAAATTAGTAGCTGAAACAATTCACAGATAGCTAAGACTGATATGTATAAACTGCATTTATCAATTAACTAAAATCAATGTAACATAATTTAATTGACAGTATATACCTTTAAATAAAACCAATCCAATCTATTAAACATAAAAAAAATTCTCTGGATGCAAATTTCTTTTCATTTAGTCACCTTATTTTCTTTTACTTATTTATGTTTTGGGTGGTATCGGGGTTTGAAATCAAGGTCCCACATCCGCTAGGCAGGTATTCAACACTTAAGTCATATCTCTTTTTGCTTTCAGCTATTTTTCATATAGAGTCTTCTGGGTTTTTGTTTGTTTGCCAAGGGTCAGCCTGGACCAAAATCCTCCTATCTATATCTCCCAAACAGCAGTGACTACAGATATAAACACCATGCCTAGAATGTTTGTCAAGACAGGGGTAGTCCCAATGTTTTGCCTAGGCTGGTCTTGAACTGCAAATTTCCCAATCAATGTCTCCAAAGTACCTGAGATGAACAGCATCTAGGGTATACCCCGCCCTAGACACAACTTTTTCATAACTCAAAAATATCACTAAGTGCTGAGAGCATGGCCTAGTGGTAGAGTACTTGACTAGTATTCATGAAGCCCTGGGTTTGATTCCTCAGTACCACTTACATAGAAAAAGCTGAAAGTGGTGCTGTGGCTGAAATGGTAGAGCACTAGCCTTGAGGAAGCCCAAAGACAGTGCTCAGGTACTTAGTTCAAGCCCAGGACTGGCAAAATAAATAAATAAATAAATAAAAATCACTAAAAGCCAGACAACCAGTGGCTCACACCAGTAATTCTAGCTACTCTGAAGACTGAGATCTGAAGATCACAGTTTAAAGCCAGCCCAGGGACAAAAGTCATGAGACTCTTAATTCAAATTAACCAACAGAAAACCGGGAGTGGTGCAGTGGCTCAACATGGTGGTAGGTGCTAGCCTTGAGCTGAAGAGCTGAAGAGTTCAGGGATAACACCCAGGCCCAGAGGTCAAGTCCCCTGACCAAAAAAAAAAAAAAAAAAAGGGCCGGGAGTTTGGCCTAGTGGTTGAGTGCTTGCCTAGCATGCACGAGGACCCAGGTTCGATCCCTCCGTACCACATACATAGAAAAAAAAGCCAGAAGTGGTGCTGAGGCTCAAGTGGCAGAGCTCCAGCCTTGAGAAAGTCCTCCAAGGACAGTGCTCAGGCCCTGAGCTCAAGCCCAGGACTGGCAAAAAAAAAAAAAAAATCACTAAGACACCAGAGTATATCTTGAATATTAACTTACTTAATTTTACTTAAGCCATATGCTATAAGAATACAAAGTCAATTTTCTTTTCACATAGAAGTTATTTTCTTAATCCAGTAGCTGTAAGATAAAATTACCTTTATTTCTACATAGTGAAAGTGAAATTTCAGAGTTGTTACTCAAAGGTCGGCGTTTTCCTTTCCCTACAAGCTCTGTATTTACAAAGGTTCCATTCCCACTGTGATCTTCTATGTATGCGATGTAAGAGTTTTTAGGACCCATTTCCTGAAACAGAATATTTTATTTCCAAGTTTTAAAAGCAGGGACCTTAAGGAAGGAAGATACCCCAAAATCATCCGTCCTCCCAACCCCAAATCAATGAACACTAGCAGCCTACCCTGAAAATCCGGAAGTGTTTCTTGCTATAGGTCCGGTACTTATCTGATTTTTTCAGCAGGGGCTCATCAAAGCAATATTCACAGCTTTTATCCCTCCCAAACCAGTAGCTGTCATTAACACAGTCTGGAATAGGAAAGCACATGCCAGAGATGGTTGAATTTCATGTATCACATATCTTTCAAACTGCTCAGAAAATCTATGGGGAAAAAAAAAACAGCCTGAAAAGGCCATCACAACTATAGGCTCAATTATCAAGATTTTCTTGTCAATCATGGGACTCGAACTCAGGCCTTTGGCACTCACCCTGAGTTCTTTTGCTCAAGACTACTGCTCTACTACTTTGAGCTATAGCACTACTTTCAGTTTTTGAATGGTTGATTGGAGAAAAGACTGTCATGGGGACTTTTCTGCCTGGGCTGGCTTCAAACCATGATCCTCAGACCTCATCCTCCTGAGTAGTAAGGATTACAGGCATGAGCCTGTGATCTGGCTACAATTATCAAGATTTTTTAAGAGTAAAAATTAGGAGGAGGCTTTGTAATGTAGCTCAGCTCAAGGTATTGGTTTAATACCCAACCACAAACTGGAGGCATGGCCCAAGTGGTAAGAGTACCAGATGTATGAGAGTAAGGCCCTGAATTCATACCTCAGTATGTATACATTTAATATAAATAAATAAATAAGGGTTGAGGGGAAGAAATACAATCATGCTATTCAGGATGTAAGATGTAGAAAATAAACTCTGTAAACTGGGGAACCGGGTCTAAAAAATAAATGTATTCATTACCTGACTTATGAAATGGTAGATACTCTGTAAAACATCTTAATATAACAATAAAATTATATTAAAAAATAGCCCAAGGCCATGAGTTTGGCCTATGGTAGAGTGCTGTCCTATCACTCATGAAGACCTGGGTTCAATTCCTCGTTACCACACACATAGAAAAAGCTGGAAGTGGTGCTGTGGCTCAGGTGGTAGAGCATTAACCTTGAGGAAAGCTCAAGCACAGTGGATAGGCCCTGATTTCAAGCCCCAGGAAAGGCAAAAATAAATAAATAAACAAACATAGCCCAGCACCAGTGATTCTTATGTTCTTATTCTTGCTACTCAAGCTGAGATCTGAAGATACTGATTTAAAGCCACTCTGGATAGAAACTCCATGAGTCTTCTATCTCTAATGAATTACTCAGAAAAAGCTGGAAGTGGAGCTGTGGCTCAAGTGGTAGAGTGTTAGCCTTGAGCAAAAGAAGTGCAGGGACTACATCCAGGCCCTGAGATCAAGCCCCGATGACCGAAAAAAAAACAAAGTGAGGTGTGGCAAAAAAGCTAAGGCTGTCTACCACTGTCATTTTATCTTGCCTCACCTCCAAACTTCAGAATCATTCCCAGAGTATTCTGAGCTTTCTGCTACAACTTTCTCAATAACACAATGTACTATATATAACCAAGGTCTTACCAAGATTGGAGAATCCATCCTGAAGGGCCCATAATCGAGCCCAAGGGGCAGGGACAGGCTCCTCTGGCTCCTGGTCCTCAGGAATAGAACAGAGTTCCTGAGTTGATACAGTCTCTAAGGAGCTCATGGTCCCAGAGCTGGAGTGAGAAGACTGGCTGGAGGTGGGTGCAGTGCTAGTAGAGGAGCTGGATGTGCCTGGAGACTGGGAGAAGCCTTGGGACTGGGGGAAGATGCCTTGGGACTGTGAATAGGCACTGGAGCCATGAGTCTGGGAAGAGGTACTGCTTTGGGACTGCTGACTCTCTGTATCCTTCTCTCGGGACATTATGATCTGCAGAAGTAAATGACCAACAGACAGTAAGGTAAGTTTTAAGGAGCAAGACTTAAAGTTTGAGTGAGGAATGAAGAGTGGCTTAAACACTTGTAATTTTACCTAATCAGGAAGCTGAGATCTGAAGACCGAGGTTTGAAGCCAGCCCTGGTAGAAAAGGCTGAGACTCTTCACTCCAGCAGCACAGCAAAAACCCAAAAGTGGAGGTATGGCTTGTGTAACAGATGTGCCAGGGGGCCTGGAGTCTGGCCTAGTGGTAGAGTGCTTTTACCTAGCATGCATGACAGTGCTCAGACCCTAAGTTCAAGCCCCAGCACTGGCAAAAAAAAAAAAACAAAAAAAAAAGACACATAAGTAGGGCACAGGTGGCTTACACCTGAAATCCTAGCTACTCAGGAAGCTGTGATCTGAGGATCAAGGTTCAAAGCCAGCCCCGGCATGAAAGTCCTTGAGATTCTTATCTCCAATTAACCAGAAGTGGCATTGTGCTCAAGAGGTAGAGCGCTAGCCTTGAGCTGAAGAGCTCAGGAACAGTATCCAGGCCCAGGTAAGTCCAGAACAAAAAAAACAGAGGAAGGATGGGAAAGCAACTTTTGAGTGTGTGTGTGTGTGTGTGTGTGTGTGTGTGTGTGTGTGTGTGTGTGTGTGTGTGTTGGTTGATCGTGGAGCTTACTCAGAGCCTGGGCACTGGCCCTGAACTCTTTTGCTCAAGGCTATTGCTTTACCACTTTCACCCACAGCACTACTTCCAGTTTTTGAGTGGTCAATTGGAGATGAGAGTCTCCTAGGAACTTTTCTGCCTGGGCTGGCTTTGAACCACAATCCTCAGATCTCAGCCTCCTGAATAATTAGTATTACAGACCTGAGCCACTAATGTCAGTCCTGGTCTTGAGCTCAGTGGCTAGGCACTCTGCCACTTAAGCCACAGAACCATTTCTGCTTTTTCTGTGTATGTAGTACCAAGAAATTGAACACAGGGCTTAGTGCGTGATAGCAAGCACTCTACCCTTAAGCCATACTCCCACCCTGTTATGGATTATTATTTTTTCTTCCTGCTCTCAAAAATATTGCTATTGGGCTGGGAATGCGGCTTAAGGCCTAGCATGCACAAAGTTCTGCATTCGATTCCTTGGTACCACATACACAGAAAAAGCCAAAAGTGGTTCTGTGGCTCAAGTGGCAGAGTGCTAGCTTTGAGCAAAAAGGAGCTCAAGGACAGTGCCCAAGCCAGAGTTCCAGCTCTAGGGCCAGCAAAAATAAATAAACAAATAAAACTGAGGAACTTCATGCCTTACCAGATGTCTACACTAGAGACTCTAAAATCTGTGTTCCAAACTTTAACTCTATGACCTTATGAGAAAAATGCTCAAGGACAGTGCCCAGACCCTGAGTTCAAGCCCTGGGACTGGCAGAAAGAGAGGGGAGAGGGAAAGAGAAGGGAGGAGAGAGGGAGGGAAGGAGAGAGGGAGGGAAGGAAAAAGGAAGGAAGGAAGGAAGGAGGGAAGAAGGGAGGGAGGGAGGGAGGGAGGGAGGAAGGAAGGAAGGGAGGGGAGGAAGGAAAATAATCCATAACAAAAGCAAAAAGTAGTCTTTTTTAGGATTTTAATCTCACTGACCAGACTTAAAATTCTTCCAGGCCTAAGCCTTTTATAAGATAACTTTCATCAGGACCAGTTTGCTGTCTGTTAACCATAAACCACATGGAAAAATACAAAAAAATATTGCTTGGAGGTTATAAATAAAAGTAGTGAAACTGGGGTGAAGGGAAAGAAGACAGGTAAAAGTAACTCCCTACACCACAGCTGGGAGACAGTTTATATGTTTACATACAAAGTCAAAAACTCTCCTTTTATGTAGGAACAAACTCTGGCTGGCTCACTCTAGGTTCCAGGACAGTCACTTCAAGCTGTAAAAAAAGACAATTCTCTCAAACCGAACCCACCTGCCCTTTTGCGATGCTAACTACAGGGCTGGAATAGCAGCCTCCTACCTGGCTTCTTAGCCAGGGAGCATCTGGAGAGGGTTAGACCTAAACAGAAGCTCCCACCCAAATGAGTTGGACATTCACTCTTAAAACAGAACCTCCAGTAGACAGCCTAAATTACTTTCAATTACCACCTAATCTTTGTTCTTCCCTAAACTCTAGGCTTGCAAGCATTGTTCCCGAATGCCTGCTTTTACTCAAAGCTGTGAAGGTAAACAAAAGAAATCCTAAATCAAACAAGCACAGGAGGCTCACTTCTGTAATCCTAGTTAGGAGGCTGAGGGGTGAGGATGGAAGTCAAGCAAGGCGGGAAAGTCAGTGAGACTCCTATTTCCAATTAACTAGTCAAAACAAGAAAGAAAAGATGAAAGAAAAAGAGGCCACGGGACCTGGCCTAGTAGTAGAGCATGCACGAAGCTCTGGGCTCAATCCGTGGTACTAAAGACACAGAAAAGGCAAAAGCCAGAAGTGGTGCTGTGGCTCAAGTGTAGCCTTGAGAAAGCCCAAGGACAGTGGGCAGGCCCTGAGTTCAAGACCCAGTACTGGCAAAATACAAAAACAAACCAAAAGAAAAAAAAAAAAAAAAACAAGAAAACTACTGGAAGTGGCACTCAAATGAGCACCCTTGGCCTAGCAGAGTGCTTGCCTAGCATGCACGAAGACGGGTTCAATTCTTCAGTACCACATACATAGAAAAAATGCCAGAAGCGGTGCTGTAGCTCAAGTGGTAGAGCTTTAGCCTTGAGAAAGTCCAAGAACAGTGCTCAGGCCCTGAGTTCAAGCCCCAGGACTGGACCAAAAAAAAACAACTGTGAGCTCGTGAGTTCAAGTCCTGGTGTGTGTGTGTGTGTGCGCACACACAGAGGCAGACAAGTGTATAGTCAGCTATTCTTTTAAATAGCTCACTTCTTTGCGCCTGTCCCCTCATCTGAAAGACAAATCTTGAGGGTTAAATTAAGTGAGGCATATAGGGCTTCTCCCCTCGTAATAAATGCTAATTAGAACTTGCTCTTATTCGAAAGCCCACAGTGAAAAGTAACCACAGCAGAAAGTCATGACTAAAGAACTTCAACCTTTGCTTCAAATAGAGTCCCAAGAAGGCTAGCGCCCTCTTCTCTGCCCCCAGGACCTCATCTCTCACACGTATGGTCGCTGGGGACATCCTCCTACCCACCAGCGTTCTCCAAGTCCTGGAGCGCAGGGACTGGGAGTGTTGGGGGGATTTGATCTAGAGATCGTAAGGACCGTGTAGCATTTCTAGAACTCTTTACAGCGTCATTTTTGACTGATATTGAAGAGAGCAACTCCGTTCCTTCTCATCCTAAACTGCCTGACCTGTTTCTCAACTCCTTAACCGGGAAAGCGAGTTACATCTGGAAGATTAATTTAGGAAGGAAAAGAGTCGCCCATGCATTCCCCCTCCCCCAACAGCCCAAAAAATCCATACAAAGAGGAAGTTTGAAAGGTCCCACTTGCACAAAGCTCTGAGGTCGGGATTCGAACCCTTAGCTACCCAAGAGAAGTTTCCCACTGATGACTCACCACGGGAGCCCACCTAAAGCCACAAGGTCCTCACAGTCCCAGCCAAGCCGTGTGGCGCTAAACTTGCAGATACAAACTCCACCCTCAACCAATCAAAACGTCCTCCGCCGCCGCCAGGCCAATGAGAAGCGGCGAGTTGTAGTGCCTCGCGTAGCCTCGATGCCTGCTGGGAGTTGTAGTTTAGAATGCGAAACGGGACTCAACATCCTGGTTTCCCCTACACCGCTCCCAGCGGGTCCCGCCCCCCTCAGATCCACAGCCAATCAGCAGCATTCCTCTGGTCCACACCGTCTTCTATTCCTGCAGTAGTGACCCTGGTGACATAGGCCACTGGGCCAGATGTGGGGCTGGAAGGCCCGGTTTCAGCTATGGGGGCTGCAGCCGGCTGTGGTCTCCGGAAGGAGACTGCTAAGCAGCCATGCTGCCTCGCAGGCAGGAAGCCACCGGGCACGGTGCTGGCACTGCGGGGACCCCGGGCGTGGGGACGGGTTCTTCTGCCCGCGGTGCCGCGCGCTGCAGCCTCCTGACCCCACTCGAGACTACTTCACCCTGATGGATTGGTACGGGCGTGGTGTCGGGAGGCGGGTGGGCTCCGGGAGTTAGGGATTGGGGAGCGGAAGAAAAGGGAGGGCGGTAACGGGGATGGGAGGGGACTGGTGGAGACCGGAGCGGAAGGCAGAGCCCGGCGGACTGAGAGGGACCCGCACTGCTGGCGAGGGAGGTAGGCGTAGCCCTGGAGAGACTGGCGCGGGGGAAGTGGCCAGAAAACGTCAAATTAAGGGGCAGAGATAGAGCTAAGGAAGAAGTATTCTGGAAAGGACATGAAGCAGGGGAGAGGGACAGCCACGTCAGGGACTGTGAGAGGAGACCTAAGGGCAGGCTGCTGGCCGAAGGGTAGAAGCCGAGGAGCAGAGCTTGAGGAAAGGAATGGGGGTGTTGGGTTTAGATCTTTAAGAAAGGGCTGCTGGGGGGCCGGAAGTTTGACCTAGCGGTAGAGTGCTTGCCTAGCATGCATGAAGACCCAGGTTCAATTCCTCAGTGCCACATGTTACATAGAAAAAAAACAGGAGGTGGTGCTGAGGCTCAAGTGGTAGAGCTCTAGCCTTGAGAAAGTCCAAGAACAGTGCTTAGGCCCTGAGCTCAAGCCCAGGACTGGCAAAAAAAAAAAAAAAAAAAAAAAGGATTGCTGGGATGGCTGTGGGCATGATATTCTGCGACCCCTTTGCACCTGCCTAACAAACGCAAGGTCATGAGTTCAAGCCTGCAGTAACCTGCCTGTCCCAAAAAGAAAGTGCTGAGGTAAACAGCCCAAGGTTATATAGGGAGCAAGTGCTGGGAATGTGGCACTTGCATAGCTCCTATGTGTTTAAGGGTTCAAACCCCACCCCACAAAAGTAAGTCAACAATACATGGAAGTAAAGGTTAGTGCATATATGGGCTCGCGCGCGCGCGCACACACACACACACGTTGTAGGCAAATGTTCCAAGGAGACAATTAGAATTAGAAGGAAAGGGGCTAATAAATGAAATTTTCTTTACACCTTTTTCCCCTGCAGGTTGATAACTGCAGAGGTAGGAACATATGGGCAGAACCAGAGAGAAAATGGAGCACACTCTGGAAGTAGAAAAACTCCTAGATTTCAAAAATGGAAATTGTGATGGGGAGAATAATTGAAAGGGTGACATTGATCAAGATGCATTGTACTTATAAACTGATTTGTTGAATTGAAACACCACTGTACAACTACTTAAAAATAACAATACAAAAAACAGAAATTTTAGAGGCCAGGAGTTTGGCCTAGTGTTAAGAATGCTTCCCTGAGGGCTGGGAGTTTGGCCTAGTGGTAGAGTGCTTGCCTAGCATGCTGAAGACCCGGGTTTGATTCCTCAGTACCACATAGTATCATACATAGAAAAAAAAGCCGGAAGTGACGCTGAGGCTCAAATGGTAGAGTGCTAGCCTTGAGCAAAATAAAGTCCAAGGACAATGCTCAGACCCTGAGCTCAAGCCCAGGACTGGCCACAAAAAAAAAAAAAAAAGAATGCTTCCCTGGCATATAGGAAGACCTGGGTTTGATCTCTTGGACTACATTCATAGAAAAGGCCAGGCCAGGTACAATGGCTCATGCCTGTAATCCTAGCTACTCAGGAGGCTGAGACCTGAGGATCAAGGTTCAAAGCCACCCCAGGCACAAAAGGACCTGAGACTTCTTATCTCCAATTAACCTCTAGAAAATAGGAAGTGGGGCTTGGCCCTGAAGTAGGGCGGTAGCCTTGAGCTGAAGAGCTAAGGGACAACACCCAGCTGAGTTCCAGCCCCATGACACACCAAAAACAAAAAGAAAGAAAGAAAGAAAGAAGAAAAAAGAAAAAGACAACAGGTACTGTGACTCAAGTGGTAGAGCACTAGCCTTGAGAAAGCCCAAGGACAGTGCTCAGGCCCTGAGTTCAAGCCCCAGGACTGGCAAAAAAAAAAAAAATAGCTAGGTAATGATGGCCTGTAATCCTACCTACTTGGGAGGCTAAGATCTCAGGATCCCCGTTCAATGCTAGCCCAGGAAAGAAAGTCTCTGAGACTTACCTAAACCACAGGAAGCTGGAAGTGGAGCTATGGCTCAGAGTAGAAGAGTGCTAGCCTTGAGTGGAAAAAGCTCAAGGACAGTGCCCAGGCCCTGACTTCAAACCCCAGGAATGACAAAAAAAAAAAAAAAAAAAAGAGGAAATTGGGACCATAATTCAGCAAAAGTCCTTGCCTATAATGCACATGGAGACCTGGCTTTAAAACCCAACACAGAGAGGATTCATGGCCCCGCCTGATGGTTTACATTTGTAATCTCATGAAATGGGGAGGCTGAGAGACAGGAGGATTATAAATTCAAGACCAGATTGGGTAATTTAGCAAGATAAGTATTGAAATTAAAATGTTAATGGGCTAAGAATGTGGCTCTGTGGTAAAGTTATTGTGTAGGCCTTGGGAGAAAAGTACCTAGCCATTGGAAAGTTAAAGAAGGTGGAAAAAAAAGTCCCTTTTCCTTAACTGCATAATGTTTCCCCATTCCCTGAGCAGTTATACTGATTGGGCTGTATCACACTAACCTTTAAGTTGTCAAGATGACAATCTTGCTCCCAAGGGATTTTTGGTTTGTTTTATTGCCAATCTGGGGGCTTGAACTCAGGACCTCTAGCTCATAACTGGTACTCTTAACACTTGAGCCAGAGCTCCACTTCCAGCTTTTTGCTGGTTAGTTGTAGATAAGAGTCTCATGGATAAGTCTGCTTAAGCTGGCTTTCCAACAGTGATTCTCAGCCTCCTGAGGAGCTAAGATATGGACAAGAATTACAGGTATCTAATGTACTTCTGGGTTTGGTACTAGCAATTCTCAATGCCCAGATGACTCCTTCCTCTGATCTTTCATTGTTCTGCAGTATCATTCAGGTCTTAGCTCAGGTATCATCTGCATATCCACCTCCTGCACCGCCTTCTCTAACCCTGTTCTGTTTTCCTACATGGCATTTGCCACTTTCTAAAATTGTCTCAATACATTTATTGTATCTTCTTCAAGAACAGCAACTAAACCTTAGTATATAAATCTCTAAATAACTGGATGCATTTTATCTCCCAATTTCCTTCTAGCAACCGATCCTTCAAAGTTGACACCACCAAACTCCAGCACCGCTACCAGCAGCTACAGCGTCTTATCCACCCAGATTTCTTCAGCCAGAGGTCTCAGGTAGTTTGTTGGAATTTTTCCCCAACCAATGTGTACAACGGGAAGAGTCTGTGGCCTATGGTTATAGTGATTATCAGGAACAGGGTTGGACAACCAGCTCTACCAGTGGCAACAGATTCCCCAGCCAGCTACAGCCCAGAGATGTCACTTACAGCTTTTATCTGACTTCCCAGATAATATAGAATCCATTGGTTGATGAATCTACCTCACCAAATATCACTTCTGCCTAGGCCACACTTTCTTAGATGCCTGCCCATCAGCAATGTTACAAAGGGCTGATTCTAGGGTGATAAGAATGTTTTCATCTCCACTAACAGACTGAAAAGGATTTCTCAGAGAAGCATTCCACACTGGTGAATGATGCCTATAAGACCCTACTGGCTCCCCTGAGCAGAGGACTATACCTTGTAAGGTGATTTCCCATCTTTTCTTTTTCACTCTCCACCCTCAGTTAAGTCTTGAATTTAGAACCTCACAATTGCTACTCAAAAGTTCTAGCACTTGAGCCACACCCTTTTGCTGCTATTCAAGATATTCCCTTGCCTAAGATTATTGCATGTGTCTGTTAGTTCCTTGAATCACACTTGTTTTCTGTCCTTATAGCTAAAGCTCCATGGAATAGAGATTCCCGAAGGAACAGACTATCAAATGGACAGTCAGTTCCTCATGGAAATAATGGAAATCAATGAAAAGCTAGCGGAAGCTCAAAGTGAAGAGGCCGTGGCAGAAGTTGAATCTACTGTCCAAGGTAAAAGATAAAATATGCCATCCATTCATCCATTACATTTTACTTTTTTTTTTGGTCAGTCCTGGGCCTTGAACTCAGGGCCTGAGCACTGTCCTTGGGTTTTCTCAAGGCTAGAGCTCTACCACTTGAGCCACAGCATCACTTTCAGTTTTTTTCTATGTATGTGGTACACGAGGAATTGCACCTGGGTCTTCCTGCATGCTAGGCAAACACTCTACCACTAGGCCAAACTCCTTGCACCCATTATATTTTGCTACACCAGTATATATCTGGGGTTAAATGAGAAATAAACATGCCGTGCGCGCAGTGGATCACACCTGTAATCCAAGCTTCTCAGGAGACTGAGATCTGAAGATGGTGGTTCAAAGCCAGCCCGGGCACTGAAGTCCATGAGACTCTTATCTCCAACTAACCACCAGGAAGCCGGGAGTGGTGCTGTGGCTCAAGGGATAGGACGGTAGCCTTGAGCCAGAGTTCAAGCCACAGGACCAACCAAAAATAGAGAGAGAGAATGGCAGACGCCGGTGGCTCACGCTTGTAAGCCTAGCCTTAAGAAATAGAAGCTCACGGACAGCGCGCAGGCCCTGAGCTCAGTTCCCAGGAACCTCTCCCCACCTCCATCCCCGAAAAAGAAATTCCACTTCAGAAGCTTCTCACCGCGCTGCGCCTGCGCGCTTCAGCTCGCGGCGCAGAGTTCAAGTCCTAAGACTTGAATCATCGCACCGCGCCGCGCATGCGCGCTTCAGCCCGCGGGGGGGGGGGGGCCGAAAGCCTGGGGACTTCCGGCTGTGCGCCGGCCTGGACCGGCTTCGGCTTAGGTTCCGCCGTGCGGCTCCGGCAGAAAGCACGGGCACTTCCGGCTCATCCGGTCTGGACCGGACACCTGCCGCGGCCCCGCAGGCCGGCGCTTCCCACTGCTCGGCGACAGCATGGAGCGCGTGGACAAAGTGACACTGAATCCCCTGCAGCCGCCCGCGTTCAGGAACGAGGACTTCTTCCCGTCCAGCCTGAAGACGCTCCTGGTCTTCACCGCGTTAATCATCACGGTTCCCATCGGCTTGTATTTCGCCACCACGTCGTGCGTGTTCGCCGGCGCCCTCGGCATGTCCAGCCGCGACAGTGATTTTTACGCTGCCATCGTGGCGGTAGTGGCGGTTCACATCGTGCTGGCGCGTTTTGTGTATGTGGCCTGGAACGAAGGCTCACAGAAGCAGCACGAAGGCAAACAGGACTAAGTAAATGTCACCTTTGTGTGTGTGTCTGCGTGTGTGTGCATGCCTGCCGGTACTGGGCCTTGAACCCACGGCCTGACGCTGTCTCGGGCCTTTTTCTCAAGGCTGACGCGCTGCCACTTGAGCCACACCTCCACTTCTGTCTTGTTGGTGGTTAATGGGGAGGTAAGAGTCTCGGGAACCGTACTGCCCTGGGCGGCTTCGAGATCCTCAGCTAAGCATCACCCTGGATAACATGAAGTTAACGGTAGTTTGAAGGCAGACACGATTAACCTGAACATTACCTTCTGGTAGTGATCGATTTTCGTTCTGTTCTTTTAGCTTGGCAAGTGCTCGGGTATTGGTAATATATGTTATTTGAATAAAACGGAAAGGACTTGGTAAAAGTCAGTCGAGAAGGTCACATTTGACCGGTTGCATGTGGAGCCATGTAATACAGTGATCTGTATAGGCAGTTTTAACTTTATGAATCACTAACTTGTTGAAGTTAGACAGCAAATTGGAGTTGTTGAATGAGGTGCACTTTATAGTAATCATTTGATTACTATAAAAACACATGCTTTATATAGGGAGTTTGCCTCTCGGGTAGCTTTTTTATTGTTGTTGGTTGTGGGGCTTGAACTCAGAGCCTGGGCTCTGCCCTTGTGCATTTTTGCTCAAGGCTAGCACTCTACCACTTGAGCCACAGCACCACTTTCGGGTTTTTCTGTTTATGTGATGCTGAGGAAGCAAACCTAAGGCTTCAATTCAAGCATGCTAGGCAAGTAGTCTACCACTAAGCCACATTCCCAGCAAGGTAGCGGTTTTTATGTTTAACTCTGGATACATTAAGGGGTGCATGGTAAAGAAATTATGAAGTTCATTCTACACTGTAATACTTTTCCTAGCATGAGAATATCAGCTCCTTAGATTTGTGATTTTCATTTCCTTTGGAAAGTTGCTTAAATTATGGACACTGTAATGAAGTTATGAAGGAATTTCATAAATCTCTCATTCAAAAGACTTTAATTTACTGTAAGGTTTAGAGACCAAGAGGGAGATCAGGCTGCCAGCTTTCTGCTTTTCAGACTAATTTTTTTTCATGAAACACTTTGCGCCTTCATTTGATATGGAAGTCACACATTTCCTAGAAATTCCTTTAAAATTTTTTTTTTCCATGCCGGGGCTCAGTAGCTTATGCCTGTAATCCTAGCTACTCAGGAGACTGAAATCTGAGGATCACAGTTCAAAGCCAGCCCAGGCACTAAAGTCGGGAAGACTTATCTCCAATTAACCTCTAGAAAACTGGACTTAGTCTGAGCTGAAGCGCTCAGAGACAACGCCTAGGCCCAGAGTTCAAGTCCTACGACCAACCAAAAAAAAAATGCTTTTTTAGTTTTTTGGTTTTTGGTTTGTTTTTTTTTTTTTTGGTTTTGGTTTTGGTTTTTGTTTGTTTGTTTTTGGATTTTGGTTTTTTGTTGCTGTTGTTGTTGTTGTTGTCAGTAGTGGGGCTTGAATGCTGGGCCTGTGTGCTGTTCCTGAGCTCTTCAGCTCAAGGCTAGCATTCTACCACTAGGCCACACTCGCAGCCCTCCTGCTATTACTTTTTTTTTATTTAATAGAGTATGACAGGCATTTAAGAGTCTCATGGAGGACTGGGAATGTGGCTTAATGGTATAGTGCTTGCCTGCCATGCATAAAGCCCTGGGTACTATTCCTCAATACCACATAAACAAAAAAGGCCTGAAGTGGCTCTGTGGCTCAAGTGGTAGCCACAGAGCAAAAGAAGCTCAGAGATAATGCCCTGGCCCTGAGTTCAAGTCCCAGAACCAGAAAAAAAAAAGTCTCATGGACTTTCTTTGTCATGCTGGCTTAAATCCTCATATTGCAACCTCCTAAGTAGTTAGGATTACAGATGTGAGCTACTGGTGCCCTGCCCTACTTGTATTTTTAGTAATATCCTATAGGTATTAATATATAATTATATAATCCTTGGAGTCCTTTTTGATGATGTTGAATCTACTCTGATTTTCTTTCATATCTTTATTTCTGTATGTGTGTGTTTATTTTGTATTTCAGTCTTGGGTCTTGAACTCAGGATATGGGCCCTGTCCCTGAGCTTTTCTGCTCAAGACTAGTGCTCTACCACTTGAGTCACACCTTCACTTACAGCTTTTTGCTGATTAGTTGATGATAAGAGTAATGGGATTTCCTGCATGTGCAGGCTTCATACTGTGATCCTCAGATCTCAGCTTACTGAGTAGTTTGTATTATAGGTACTGAGTAGAGTAGCTAGTGTTACCTTAATCTGTAAGCCATTTGTGTATAATGAAAACAAAAACATTTCCCCCTCCAAATCTTTTGTCATTATAAAACCATTGTATGTATATATGTACTTGGTTTTTAAAAATAAATTTAGGGGCCAGGAGTTTGGCCTAGTGGTAGAGTGCTCGCCGAGCATGCACGAAGACCTGGGTTCAATTCCTCGGTACCACATACATAAGAAAAAGCCAGAAGTGTTGCTGAGGCTCAAATGGTAGAGCTCTAGCCTTGAGAAAGTTCAAGGACAGTGCTCACACCCTGAGCTCAAGGCCAAGACTGGAAAAAAAAAATGGAAAATGTACATTCAAACCAGGAATAACATTAGTCAAGTTGTTAAAAAATAAAAGAGCCAGGCATGGTGGTTCACACCTTTCATCCTAACTACTCAGGAGGCTGAGACCTGAAGATCACAGTTCAAAGCCAGCCTGGGCACTAAAGTCCCAGAGACCCTTATCTCCAGTTTACCACTAGAAAACTGGAAGTGGCGCTGTGGCTCCAGGGGTAGGGCAGTAGCCTTGAGCTAAAAAACTCAAGGCCAGTGCCCAGGCCCAGAGTTCCAGCCCTGTGATCAACAAAAAAATAAAAATAAAAAAAGATCCCATTTAAAATCACCTGGGCATGGTGATTCTGGTCTATCTAATCCTAGCTGAGGAAGAGTCTATGGTAGAAGGATCAAGGTCCAAAGCTGATGTGAGCACAAGTGTAAGACCACCTGAAAAATAACTAAAAATAAGCAGAGCTGAAGATGTGACTGCAGGGAGAAGACGCCTTGAGTTCAAACCCTAGTAGTCATTCTTTTTTTTAATCTTTCAACGAAGCTGTAAATAATTGGTACAATTTATAGCTGGAAAACATACTTGAAGTCCTAATGAGTTTCTAATGAGGACTCTATGAGAGTAGGTGTTGCTCTTTTATTTCATTTGGCAGTTCTTCCTTAAGGTTCAAGTCATCAGAATGTTCTCATTTTCCCCTGGAGGCTACAGACTTTGCAAGGGTTTTCATTAAACCTTCGGTGGCTGAAGAGCAAATCCTAAGATGTTAATTTTTCCCTTGCTGAAATTCCTCTCTCTTTTTCCCCATAGCCTTTTTTCTTTTTCTTTTTTTTTTTGCTGGGCCTGGGGCTTGAACTCAGGGCCTGAGCACTGTCTAGGGATACTTTTTGCTCAAGGCCTCTTGAGCCACAGCACCACTTCTGGCTTTTTCTTTTCTCTCTCTTTCCTTCTTTCTTTCTTTCTTTCTTTCTTTCTTTCTTTCTTTCTTTCTTTCCTTCTGTCTGTCTGTCTGTCTGTCTATCTTTCTGTCTTTCTTTCAGCCAGTCCCAGGCTTTGAGCTTAGGGCTTGAGCACTGTGCTTGGGCCTTCTCAAGTCTAGAGCTCTACCATTTGACCCACAGCACCACTTCTGGCTTTTTTTTATATATATATGTATATGTGGTACTGAGCAATCAAACCTGGGGCTTTGTGCATGGTGGGAAAGCACCATCCTCAGTTCTTAGCCTCTTGAAGAGTTGCTAGAATTACAAGTGTGAGCTACCAGTCCTGCTTTGAATTTACAGTAGCATGATCACAAAGTGTTGTCTTCATTTTATGAGTGTATATAAATTGGAATGTTAAGATGACTATCTTCTTTTTC
Source organism: Megascapheus bottae (assembly GCF_031878675.1). Lineage (NCBI taxonomy): Eukaryota > Metazoa > Chordata > Mammalia > Rodentia > Geomyidae > Megascapheus > Megascapheus bottae. The sequence continues at coordinate 11,618,188 of NC_143536.1, forward strand.
AGCCAAAAAGAAAGAATTTACTGACAATGTGAAGATGGCTTTTGAACAAGGTACTTCATTGAATTCTTGACTTTATGACATACCCCTACCCTACAGTGGAGACAGTAGGAGATACAAATGATGCAGGAATCTGTGTTTCTGCCTTGCTGGAAAAACAAAACAGTGAATCCAAACAAGCAGTAGGGTTGAGTGCTGGTGGCTCATGCCTATAATCCTGAAGCTGATCCTTCCTGATCTCCTCCTGATCCCTCCTGATCTCAGGAGGCTAAGATCTGAGGATTGTAATTTGAAGCCAGCAGGGCAGCAAATTCTGTGAGACTGTTTTATCTCCAGTTGGACACCAGAAACCTGGAAGTGGCCCTGTGGCTTAAGTGGTAGAGCACTAGCCATCAGCAAAAAGCTTATGGATAGCACCCAAGCCCTGAGTTCAATATTCCAGCTGGGTTGTAGGTGTGAGCCACAGGGAGGCAATACCAGAATTAAAACAATGTTTGCCTGGGAGCTTATGCAGTGGCAAAGATTGAGAGACCAAAGTTGGGGCTAGCAGTAATGTTCTCACGATTCGACTCCATCTCATGGCATGCTGCCAGTGGCTCATGCTTGTAATCCTAACTGCTCAGGACGCTGAGATGTATAGATAAAGGTTCAAAGCAAGCCCAGGCCGGAAAGTCCCAGTCCCAGCCCCTTTATTTATTTTTCTGGCCAGTCCTGTGGCTTGCCAGTCTTCAGGGCCTGGGCACTGTCGTTAGCTTTTTTTGCTCAAGGCTAGCACTCTACCGCTTGAGCCACAGTATCACTGCCAGCTTTTTCTATGTATGTGATACCAAAGAATTGAACCTAAGGCTTCATGCATGCAAGGCAAGCACTCTACCATTAGGCCACACTACCGACCCATTACTAATATTTTGAGCCAGGTAATTTTTTTTTTACGAGGCTGTTCTCACCATCCCTGGCTTCTTTCCATTCACTAGATGTCAGTACCACTACCTGGTTATGACAATGAAAAATGTCTCCAGATATTGACAAATGATTCCATGGGACAAAATTACCTGTGACAGAAAACCATGCCATGGTGCCAGGAGTTTTGCCTACTGGTAGAGTGTTCGCTTAGCATGCACAAAGACCTGAACTTGATTCCTCAGTATCACATACACAGAAAAAGCCAGAAGTGGTGTTGTGGCTCATGTGGTAGAACTCTAGCTTTAAGAAAGCCCAAGGGCAGCCAGGCGCAGTGGCTCACATCTGTAATCCTAGCTACTCAGGAGGCTGAGATCTGAGGATCAAGGTTCAAAGCCAGCCTGGGTACAAAAGAACCTGAAACTCTTATCTCAAATTAACCTCTAGAAAATGGAAATGGGGCTTGGCTCAAGGGTAGGGTGGTAGCTTTGAGCAGAAGAGCTCTGGAACAGTGCCCAGGCCAAGTTCAAGCCCCATGACCCACCAAAAAAAAAAAAAAAGAAGAAGAAAGGAAAGAAAAGAAAAGAAAAAAAAGCCCAAGGACAGCGTTCAGGCCCTGAGCTCAAGCCCCAGGACTGGCACATACAAAAAAGAAAACCGTGCCAATTCATGAGTATCATGCCAGAGAATGGAAGCCCTGCCCCAGGGCAGCTCTGAGCCGTGTACCTGGCATAGTGGAAGCCTTGCTGTTTTGTCATCCCAAACATGTATCAGTTTAGACTGGGAATGGGGATTTAGCTCAGTAGAAGAGCACCTGCCTGGCAAGTGGAAGGCCCTGTATAAGGTCCCCAGCTCTGCAAAAAAAAAAATAATAATAATAATAATAGCTTTAAAAACAAAGCAACTATCACTTGGGACTGTGGAAGAGAAAATCAGAACCTCTAATTTGTAAACAAGTATACTCTTACTCCTTTGGATTAATTTGACTCCTAGTAATGCAGATATCAACAAGGAACTGGTAGCTCATGCCTATAATCCTAGCTGCTCAAGAGGTTGAGATCTGAGGATCATGGTTCAAAGCTGGCCCAGGTAGAAAAGTCACGAGATTTATCTCCAATTAACCACTCAAAAAACTGGAAGTGGAGCTATGGCTTAGTTGGTAGCATAGTAGCATTGAGTACAAAGAACCTCAAGGACACTTCCTAGGCCCAGAGTTCAAGTCCCACAACTGACAAAAATAATAATGTTATTAATAATCCAGTTATTTGCCAGACACTGGTATCCCACCCCTATCATCCTAGCTACTTAGGAGGCTGAGATCTAAGAATTATGGTTTGAAGCCAACCAAGTCAAAAAAATCTACCACTAGAGTGCTAGCCTAGCATGCAGGAAGCCCTGGGTACGATTCCCTGAAACCACATACATAGAAAAAACTGGAAATTGTGTTGTGGCTTAAGTGGCAGAGAGCTACCCTTGAACAAAAAGGGTCCAAGGGCAGTGCCTAGGCCCTGAGTTCATGCCTCAGGGCTGGCAAAAAAAGTTTCTTAATTGAATAAACTACTCAGAAAAAAATTAGAAATGACTGGATGCGGAGACTCATGCCTGTAATCCTAGGTATTCAGGGGGCTGAGATCTGAGGCTCTCAGTTCAAAGACTCTTATCTCTAACCACTAGGAAAAAAAAAAGTCAGAGATGGCACTGTTGCTCAAGTGGTAGAGTGCTAGTCTTGAACAAAAGCAGCTTAGGGACAGTGCCCACACCCAGAGTTCAAGCCCTAGGACCAGCACGAAACAAAATAATAATAGTAATAACATAGATGTCCCCCAGAGGAGGAACCCAAAGACACATTGCCTCTGTGCCTCTGGTCATTTAAAATATCGTGTTTATCAAAATGGATTCCAGGAAATGAAAACAAGTTTTGTTTTGGTCTTGTTTGTTCCTTTATGTGGGTGGGGTGGGGAAAGGAGGACACAAAATGCAGGGACAGGGGCCAGGAGCTTGGCCTAGTTGTAGAGTGTTTACTAGCATGCATGAAGACCCAGGTTTGATTCCTTGTACCCCATACACAAAAGCCAGAAGTGGGGCTGTGGCCTAAGTGATAGAGCCCTAGCCTTGAGGAAAATCCAGGATGGTGCTCCCGCCCTGAGTCCAGCCCCAAGTCTGACAAAAGGAAGGAAGGAAGGATGGATGGGAGGGAGGGAGAGAGAGGGACAAGGGGTGAAGACTGAGAACAAAGAAGGAATGACATTTTTCTAAAAGAAATGTACTCTTCCTGACTTATAAAATGGTAACTCCTTTATACACCACCTTTATAATAATAATATTTATTTATTTATTTGCTGGTCCTGGGGCTCAAACTTGGGGCCTAGACTCTGTCTCTGAGCCTCTCTGTGTTCAAAGCTAGCACTCTACCACTTGTGCCACAGAGTCACTTCTGGTTTTTTCTGTTTATGTAGTACTGAGGAATGAAACAACCCAGAGCTCCATGCGTGCTAGGCAAGTACTCTGCCAGTAAGCCACATTCACAGCCCTATAATAGCAATTTTTAAAAAGTAAAATAAGGGTTGGGACTTTGGCCTAGTGGTAGAGTGCTTTCCTAGCATGCACAAAGACCTCTTCCTTGGTACCGCATACATAGAAAACAGCCAGAAGTGGTGCTGTGGCTTGAGTGGTAGAGTGGTAGCCTCGAAAAAACCTAAGGACAGTGCTCTGGTTCTGAGCTCAAGCCCTGGACTGGCTGAAAACAATAAATAAATGCTAATGCAGATATCCTTCCCCTGCATTGCTGATTAACTAACTGATAGACCTCCAGAGTCTGAGATCAGCTTTGAGCCAGCTGTCTTGGTTGCCAGTGTTGATTTTATTTCTGCTGGAAACAAAGTTGACATCAGTGTCTCTTATTTATTTCAGATGACTTTGAAAAAGCCAAGGAAATCTTAACAAAGATGAAATACTTTTCTAATGTAGAAGAAAAGGTCAAGTTAAAGAAGATTCCCCTCTAGTTTCTGTTGTAAATTTTTAAAATAAACATGTGTATTTCTTTTCTGACTTCTGCTAATTGAGAGTTTGCTTTAATCATTGATATCATTTCAAATCAGTCTATGGCTCAAGCTTTAATGGATGTCATGGTCTCAGCCTGTAGATAGGGAGGTAGAGATTGAGTCAACTTGAGCCAGTGGATGGGGAGGTGGAGGCAAGGCTAAGGGAGCAAGGAAAGGTCTGAAACTTTTCTGCAAAGGGCCCCACTGTGGGCTATGTGGCTTTCACTGTAACTTTTCTGCTCTTCCAGAAGGGCACAAGAGCATCTATAGGCAGACAAAATGTAAACTAGTGAACTATAAGCTCTTGTTTTCAAAAGAAAAGGACAGAAAATGTGGCTCTATGGGAGAGCATGTAACAGACTAAAGTAGTAATAAAGCTTAGAGCTTCCGCTGCCCAGGATAGCTTCAAATCAGGATCCTCAGATCTCAGCATCCTGAGTAGCTAGGATTGCTGGCATGAGCTACCAGTGCCCACCCTCCAGTACTCTTAAAACAACAAAAACTTTAAAAAGAAGGAAACGATTTACAAAATGGGTAGTACCAGATTTATCTACAGTACCAAAGCTTGGGCTATTTCCCTAAGCTCTTTTGCTCAAGGCTAGCATTCTACTACTTGGAGCCTACACATCACTTCCCGTCAGTTTTTAGTGGTTAATTGGAGATAAGATTCTCACTGGGAAACTGGGACTTCTTTTTTATTTTTATTTTTTGGCCAGTCTCAGGCTTGGGCTCTGGGCTGAACACTGTCCTTGGGCTTTCTCAAAGCTAGAGCTCTACCACTTAGAGCCTCAGCACCACTTCCAGCTTTTTTCTTTGTATGTGGTACCGAGGAATCGAACCTGGGTCTTTGTACATGCAAGGCAAGCATTCCTAAGCTACATTCCTTACCAAATTTTTTTTTTGTGGGTCTTGGGGCTTGAACTCTGGGCCTGAGCACTTTCTCTGAGCTCTTCAGCTCAAGGCTACTGTCCTACCCCTAGGCCTGGGCATTGTCCCTGAGCTCTAAAGCTCAAGGCTACTGCCCTACCCCTGGAGCCACAGTCCCACTCCCCCCATACCAACTTCTAAATGACATGACCTTCTTTAGAGAGTCAGTCTCCTTTTTTCTGTGCCCTTGAAGGCATTCCATTTGGTAGCAAGCCATTTAAAGAATCTGCTCCTCCACTAGATAATATTATCCAGATGGGCAGAGAGTGAGGTGCATATATGTAAATATTAGAGTCAGCCTGGTAAAGAAAGTTAACCACATTCTGCCCCTCCCTCATAGGGTGGGACAGTCTTATTTCCAGGCTTTTCTGAGTCAGCTACTCCTCTACCTATAGCTTTGAAAATTCAGTTTGTTCTTGATCCAGGTCCAAAAAACAGAAGAAAAAAATTCCTCCCAAATCTCTGAGTCAGGAAAGATTAAAATATTAAAACAAAATTCTGATTAAACAATTCCAAGAAAAAGCATTCAGATTGTACTGGAAAGAATCACTTGTTAATTGAAAAAGTCCGCTAGTGTGGTGCAGAATGCCTGAAACCCCTGCAACTTAAGCGAGGTTAAGGCCAGAGGATTTCAAGTTTAAGGACTAATGGAAATTTATCGTGGCTTTGTCTCAAAATAAAATTTTTAAATAGCTAGGAATAGAGTTTAGGTTGCCCTAGGCTCAAAAATTGAATCTCCAGTGCCCTCAATAAAATGGAAAAAAAAAAAAAAAAAGCCAGGGGTCAGAACCAAATGCTCTAAAACCTTAAAACTATTTTGCAACTCCTTGCCCTTGTCCAAAAAAATGTGTATTTTGCCTATACTCATCCAGCTTTACTTGATTATTTTAGGATTTACTCATCTTCAGAAGAGATACTAATTACAACTGACCTAAAAATATTTGGGGAATATCAGTACAATCTCTACCCCCTGGAAATGTACTTATTTATCTAAAGCTTGAAGGAGTCTTTTAAGTAAATAAGTTCAGTGCTGATTAAATGAAGAGCTGCTCAGAAAGAACAGATGAAAGGAGAGTTAGAAATCCTCTAAAAACAAATTTCATTCCTTCTTCATAACAATGGAGAATGAAAACAATCTGACCACAAGAAGAAATCAGGTTTGCAGATATGTCAAACATATTGGAAGAACTTTCCCCTTACCAGATAATTATGGGGCCTCTCAGCAGACCATTTCTGACATGGGGGATAAATTAAAAAGACATTGTTTCTGAATCGTGGCTTTTGAGGTCAGACAGATTACCTTTTTCTTTTTCCCTCCAAACTTTCCCTTTTTGTCTAAAATCCAAGTTGAGTTTGACTTCAAAATCCAGGAGCCCTTTCAAGTGTTCCTAACAAAGCCCTGTGGGAGGTAGATTTCTAGTCTGAAACCTTGGCAGCCCATCTGGATTACACTTTTGATCAAATGATACAAACTAAGCACCTTCCCTCACTTTCTACCTACCTTCCCCAGCTTTCCCCCTTCAAATATGAGTCCTAACACAGTATCAGAAAAATCAGACATTTCCATTAGTTTCTGTCTTCATAATCTTTGAGGTCATCTGCTGTCAATTCGTATTTTGAAGTCCTAATCCCTAGACTCTCTGAACATGGAGATGGAGCCTCTTTCCCACCCCAATCCTCCCAGTCCTAGGGGTTAAACTCAGGGCCTGAGCACTGTCCTTAGGCTTTCCTCAAGGATAGCATTCTACTACTTGAGCCACAGCACTACTTCTAGCTTTTTCTTTGTATGTGTATAGAGGTATTGAACCCAGGGCTTCATGTATGCTAGGCAAGCACTCTACCACTAGGCCAAACTCCCTGCCCCTGGAGCCTTAAAAAAAAAAAAAGAGGGGGGTAGGAGCGTAGCCTAGTGGTAGCCTGCTCACATAGCATGCATGAAGCCCTGGGTTCCATTCCTTGGTACAACATACACAGAAAAAGCTGGAAATGGAGCTGTGAATCCAGTGGTAGAGTGCTAACCTTGAGGAAAACCCAAAGACAGTGCCCAGGCCCTGAGTTCAAGCCCCAGGACTAGTAAAAACAAAAAAAAAGCTAGAAGGCCTAGAGAATCATTTCTGAAGCCATGCTGGCACAGGAAGTAACTGTCTCAGAGTTCTGCTTCAAGCAAGAACATCTAGCCAGGAAACACAAAATAGCCATACAAGTTAATTCCAGCAGCTCTAGTCCTAGTTTGCTTTCTGTTTCTGCAAAACTAGGCCACACTAGAGAACAACCATGGGGAAAAAAAATGTCTGGGGCTGGGAGTTTGGCCTAGTGGTAGAGTGCTTGCCTAGCATGTATGAAGACCCGGGTTGGATTCCTCGGTACCACATATATAGAAAAAAGCCAGAAGTGGTGCTGTGGCTCAAGTGGTAGAGTGCTAGCCTTGAGAAAGTCCAAGGACAGTACTCAGGCCCTGAGCTCAAGCCCAGAACTGGTGAAAAAAAAAAAAAAAAAAGAAATGTCTGGGTAAAACTTCATAAATTATCCATTTTATCTTTTATTATTGTTTTAATTTTTGCTAGTCCTTGGGCTTGAACTCAGAACCTCAGACTGGGCACTGTCCTTCAGCTTTTTTGCTCAATGCTAGTACTCTACCACTTAAACCACAGCTCTACTTCTGACTTTTAAGTAGTTAAGAGGTTCATGGGGTTTTCCTGCCTAGGCTGGCTTTGTACCACAATCTTCAGACCTCAGCCTCCTGAGTAGCAAGAATTACAGGCATGTGCCCCCAGCGCCTAGCTTTTTTGGTGTTCTTGTTCAAAGCCGACACTCTAGCATTTCAGTGGTTAATTGGAGATGGAGTCATAGACTTGTCTGCTCAGCTTTGTTTCAAACCTGATCCTCCAGGTTTCAGCTAGTTTTACATGTGTGAGCCATCTGTGCCTGGCTTTAAATGTATTTACAATCATAATAGTAAACTTATTATTATTTTTTGGTGGGTCATGGCACTTGAACTCGGCCTGGGCCCTGTCCCTGAGCTCTCCAGCTCAAGGCTACCACCACTGAGCCACTGCCCCACTTCCCATTTTCTTGTGATTAACTGGAGATAAGAGTGTCACATCCTTTAATGCCTAGGCTGACTTTGAACCTGAGCCACGACCCCCGCTAAACTTTTTATTTATTTTTGGTGTTCTTGGGGTTTGAGCTCAGAACCTCGGACTTGCTAGGCAGGTGCTATACTGCTTCAGCCATGCCTCCTACCCTCTATGCCTTGTTTTTCAGTTATGAGCTCTTGCTTTTACATAGTGTCTCTCTGCCAACAGTTTTCTTCCTACCTCTTATTTATTTATTTATTCATTTATTTGTTTATTTATTTATTTATTTATGTGCCAGAGACTAATCTTAAGGCCTTGCACATGCTAAGCATCTACTTCTATCACTGAGCTTCACCTCCAGCCCTGGCAAACCCATGCTTGATAAAGTTCATAAATTAGGCCAAGAGTATACATTGACCTATATTTGACTTTTGCTTTTAAGATGACAAGGTTAATGGGAAAAAAAAAAACAAAACAGTTGTTGTAAGCATGTGGCTACTTGAAGCCTATTGGCTGTACCCTACACATGCAGTCCCATACTCCTGCACCCCTTGCATACCATACATGCCCAAGGACAAGGCCATTAAGAAGTTTGTTACTGAGTGTGGCCTAATGGTAGAGTGCTTGTCTAGCATGCACAAATACCTAGATTCAATTCCTCAGTACCACATACGCAGAAAAAGCCAGAAGTGGTGCTGTGGCTCAAGAGGCAAAGTGCTAACCTTGAGAAAGCCTAAGGACAGTGCCTAGGCCCTAAGTTCAAGCACCAGGACTGGCAAAAAAAAAAAAAAAAGGAAGAAGTATGTTACTGGGAACGCCGTAGAGGCTGGAGCTCTCAGGGATCAGGAGCATGGCTAAAACGGAAAGGAATGGCTTTGCTACTTATCTGCTTCCCAAGTTCTACATGAGGTTCCATTACTACAGGATTTGTGTCATTCAGAGCAAGGAAGCAGCATCTCCTGAAGCCAGGAAGAACCAGATACCACCCTCTGGACCCACACATAATTAGGCAACTGTCAAGAATTATAATTAAGTTGGTGGGGTTGAGGCTCAGCCCTTAGTAGACGGTTTGCAAGGCATGCACAAGGCCCTAGGTTCCATTCTCAGCATATATATATGTACATTACAGATTTGAGGAATGAGGATTTGAGGTCAGGTCACAGAGGGAGTGCTAGGTGGGTGCCTACCCTTAAGTGAGTAGAGGAGCAGCCACCTTGGTTTCTTGGTTGTTTGATGGGAGTGGCAGGGGGTGGGGGTGGGGGGCAGAAATGTGGCTTGAATTCAGGGCCTAGGAGCTGTCCCTTAGCTTTTCTGGTCAAGACTGGCAATCTACCACGTGAGCTACAGCTCCACTTCCGTGTTTTGTTTTGCTGGCTAGTTGGAGATATGAGTCTCACGGACTTTCATGCACGGGGTTAACTTCGAACTGCAAGTTCCTCACCTCTCAGCCGCCAGAGTAGCCAGGATTACAGGATTAAACTACAAGCGCCCAGCTCAGCCATCTTGTTTGTAGTCCGCATGGACTGCAATTCCCGGCATCCCTCGCGGCCGCTCTACACAACAAATCCCGGCGTGCCCCTGGGCGGCCTTGGGTGGAGAGTTCTAGAAGGCGTGACGTGGGGTCGAAGCGGGCTTGGAGGCGGGCGCTCATCGGTAGTGGCTGTGGCTGCTACTGTGGGGCCTGCGGACTGAGGCGGTCGGGGTCGCGGTCACAGCTCCCTTGTCTCGCCAGCTATGGCCGCGCTGGGCCAGCCCTTCAGCGGGCTTCCCCTGAGCGGCAGCTCCGAGTTCCTGCAGCCGACGCCGGCCTTCCCGGGCCGGGCCTTCCCACCGGGAGCCGACGGCCCCGAGCGGACCCCGCGGCCGGGACCCCGCGCCGTCCCCAGCAACCCAGGCGGGAGCGCCGCGCGCGGACGGTGAGGACCGCGCGGGCACGCGAGGCAGCCGGGCTCGTTAACTTCACCCGCGGCAGGGGGCGTCCCGGCCCCGCGTAAAGACCGGGAAACTGATCCCCAGAGACGTTAACTGTAGATGGCGCAGCCCGGGAGTCCCGTTCGAACTTCCTCCGCGCCGGGCTGCGCGCCGCTGCAGGGAGACGCTTCCCCTCGGAACCCGGTCGACCGGAGCCCGAGCGTCCCAGCCGCGCGACGCTCGGTGCCCCCGGACGCCCGGGATCCCCGGCGGCCGTGGCCCTGGCGCCGCGATCCGGTCTCAGCGCGGGCGCCCTAGACGCACGTGAAGCTCCTTTTCCCTCTTACGTTGACTAAGTGACAACCGGACGCTCACGTTTGGGGTTGTGGGTGTGTCGCCATCACCCAGCTCTGTCTGACTTGCTTTGGGACCTGAATCTGTCCCACGCGCCGGGAAACAGTAACAGAACCCTGGTGACTGCAGCCAGAAAGACCGCGCAGAAAGCTTAAGCCCAAGTGCCTTGCTCCATCCACTGATACGAGTTTGTTTGTTTCAACAGTGTTTCCCTTCACTGTAAAAAGAAACACAAGCGAGAGGCTGAAGACGACGACGAGTAAGTTTCAGGCCATTCCTACCACTTATGTCATAGTTAATTTAACATGTATCCTAAAGCTTAATTGAAAAGGTTAAAAAAGAGTCTGTGGAAGAAAGCATTCGAAATTAGGACTATTGGGGCTGGGAGTTTGGTCTAGTGGTAGAGTGCTTGCGTAGCTTGCACGAAGGCCCTAGTTCGATTCCTAGGTACCACATACATAAAAGAAGGCAGAAGTGGTGCTGTGGCTCAAATGGCAGAGCTTCATCCCTGAGAATGCCCAAGGACAGTGCTCAGGTCGTGAGTTCAAGCCCCAGGACTGGCAAAAAAGAAATTAGGACTTATCATTGCCTTTTCTTAGAAAAAAAGCTGGCAAGTAAAGGGAAATTTTGTCCTAACTGGTTGCAGTTATTATTTTTCTTTTTTCCTGTGCTTTTACTAAGGCTTGAACTCAGTGTCTAGTGCTCTCACTTGGTTTTTTTCCACTTAAGGCCACACCCCCACTTAGACATTTTTTGGTCTCCGTGGCTGGCTTTAAACAGTGATTTTTTTCTTTTTTTTTTTTTTGATGGGCGGCTAGTCCTGAGGCTTGAACTCAGCTATACACTGGGCCAGGGTGCTGTCCCTGAACTCTTCAGCTCAAGGCTACCACCCTACCCCTTGAGCCACAGAGCCATTTCCCATTTTCTAGTGGTTAATTGGGGATAAGATCTCTGGCTTTAAACCGTGATCCTCAGATCTCAGCCTCCTGAGTAGCTAGGATTACAGGTATGAGCCACTGCATGGAACTACTTCTGGCTTTTTCTGTGTATGTGGTCCTGAGGAATCTAACCCAGAGCTTCATGCATGCCAAGCAATCACTCTGCCACTAGGCTACACTCCCAGCCCTGAAGAGTGATCCCTTAAATCCTAGCCTTTTGAGTAGCTAGGATTACAACACTTAGTCTACATAATGAAAACATATTCTACCCCCTAGTACTTCTTTCCAGAGACAATACTGTTATCTGTTCCTTAATTCTCCTTCAACTAGAATGTAAAATTGTAGGAGTTTATGATTGCATATGCCTGTGATTGTTTACATTGATAGAAACCTTATTCATGCAGAAGCACTTTTTTTTTTTTGCATTTTACCCTCCTGTAGCCAATCTCCTATTAATGCATTTCTTTTCTTTTTCTTTTTTTTTTTTTTTTTTTTGCCAGTCCTGGGCTTGAGCTCAGGGCCTGAGCACTGTCCTTGGACTTTCTCAAGGCTAGAGCTCTACCACTTGAGCCTCAGCACCACTTCCGACTTTTTTCTATGTATGTAGTACCGAGGAATCGAACCCAGGTCTTCGTGCATGCTAGGCAAGCACTTTAACCACTAGGCCAAACTCCCGGCCCATTTCTTTTCTTTTTTACTTTTTTTTTTTCTTCTTTTACCTCAGTCCTGGGGCTTAAACTCAAGGGCCTGAGCACTGTCCTTGGGCTTTCTCAAGGCTAGAGCCCTACCACTTGATCCACAGCACCACTTCTATCTTTTTCTATGAATGTGGTACTGAGGGAACTGAGGAATCGAACCTGGGTCTTCATGCATGCTAGGCAAACATTCTACCATTTCTCTTTTTTTTTCTCTGTGTGTGTCAGTGTCAGTCGGTTGGTCACGGGGCTTACTCAGGCCATTGCTGTACCACTTAAGTCACAGTTCCACTTTGGCTTTTTTGCTAGTTAATTGGGAGAGAAGAATTTCAGGGACTTTCCTGCCCAGGTTGGCTTTGAACAACCTCCTGAGTAGCTAAGATTATAGGTATGAGGCACTAGCACCCACCTAAAACTAATGGTCTTTTTTGTTTGTTTTTGCCAGTCCTGGGGTTTGAACTCAGAGCCTGAGCACTGTCCTTGGGCTTTCTCAAGGCAAGGGCTCTTGAGCTACACAGTACAGTACCACTTCTGTATGTTTCTGTGATACCAAGGAATCAAACCGGGGTCTTCATGCGTGCTAGGCAAGCACTTTACCACTAGGCCAAAATCCCAGCCCCAAACTGATGTTTTATAGGAATTTTTTTTCTGCTTTGAAAAACATCATCTTTTTTTTAATTCACTCAACACTGAACCCAAGGTCTTGTGCATGTCAGGCAAGTGATAGATCATCAAAACATTATATCCTTAAAACTGTTCAAATATGGATAGTGCTAGCTACTCAGAAGGCAAAGTCCTAAAGGGCCTAGTTAGAAGCAAAACCACCTGTGGCAGACAGAACAGGGAGACTCTTATCTCCAATTTAACCAGCATAAAGCTGGGTATGAAGATGTGGTTCCAGTGGTAGAGCTCCAGCAGTTGGGGAGGGACAGAGGGGAACCTTGATGGAAAAAGAGCAAGAAGCCCAGAGTTCAAGCCCACATACATAACCACACAAAGCATTCAAATGTTACATAAATATTGATAGCTAGATTTTGTTTGTTTGGGACTGGGTCTCCATACGTGGTCTAAACTGTCATTGAAATTTCCATCTTCCTGCCTCAGCCTTCAGAATGCTAAGATTACCAAGTGTCATCACACCTGCCTTAAACCTAGACTCAGGGGGCTAGAACTTGAGGCCTTTACCACTTTGAACCACAGCTCCACTTCCAGTTTTCTGGTGATTAATTAGAGATAAAAGCCTCACAGACTTTCTTGCCAGGGCTGGCTTTGAACGAGGATCCTTAGATATCAGCCTCCTGAGTAGCTAAGGTTACAGGCATGAGCCACCAGTGCCCCCCCCCTCCACAACCATTCTTGATATATTTTTTTTTTTTCCCCTGTCGGAAACATTCTCCCCCTCCCTGAATTCTTAATGTAAGAATGTGCCTGCATCTTGTAATTAGGTCACTAAGCAACGCAAGCATGCGTTGATATGCAAACATCCTACCACCTGGCCTCTACCCCTAGCAAACATCCTACTACCGAACCCCCTACCCCCAGCAGTTCCTATACCCCAACCCCCTCCTGCCTCTCCTGAAGAGGCATATAAATCCCTGTGTGAAAAATAAAATTCGCAGCTTGATCAGGACACTTGTCTTGCTGCTGCCTTCGTGTCTCCTGTCCCTCTCATTCCTCCCTCTAGGTTCTTGGCCCTAGTTGACGTCCCCCTGGACAGGACATTCCCCCAAGTCCTGGGCTTGAACTCAGGGCCTGGACACTGTCCTTGAGCTTTCTCAAGGCTAGTGCACTATTGTTGGAACTACAACACCACTTCTGGCTTATTTTTGTGTATGTGGTATTGATGAATTTAACCCAGGGCTTTGTACATGCTCAACAGCACTCTACCAGTAGACCACACTCCTGGCCTCATATAGATTTTCTTTTTAAGAAGAAGAGGGCAATTACCTATTTTACTTCAGATAATTTTTTTTTTGAGGGTCATGGGGCTTGAACTCTGGGAATGGGCACTATCCCTGAGCTCTTCAGCTCAAAGCTATTCATTCAGGTAACTTTTTTCTGATGCTGGATGTGCCACAGTGCTTGCAAATACTGGTTCACAGTAACAACTTCAGCAATTTAAATTCCCTAAGGAAAACTGGGTACTGGTGGCTCAAACCTACAGTCGTAGCTACTCAGGAGGCTGGGATCTGAGGATTGTAATTCAAAGCGAGCCTTGGAGGAAGGTCTGTGAGATTCTTACCTCCAATTAACCACCAAAAAACAGATGTAATGCCCAGAAACTTGAAGCCCCCCTGGAAGGATCACCAGACACCAAAGATCAATGCAAATTGCAATGAGTCGTTCATTGACGAGCTCGAGCACGGGTCTCTGCGCACTCATAGTCAAGTGCAGACCAAAGGCCACGAGCACAAAATTACAGCATATTCAATACGTTCTTTGGTAGGGGGCAGGTCCCAGCAAGCATTGGCAACAAATCAATTGGCGCAATACAAACGGGGAAGAGGGTCATGACTAATCATTGGTCAGTTTAGTGAGCTGTCATGCTTTGAACTGATTGGCTAATGGGTGAAGGGAAAGACCCAATATGGGGCCAGACTAACGGGGGAAGAGAAAGACCCGACAAGGGGCCAGACACGGACAGGTTAACAGGCTTGTACCTAGTTCGCTGGCCCTCGTAAGCCCGACCTTGTACAAGTATAAAAATACAAATGAATACAAGTATAAAAATACAAATGGCTAATCATAGGTTTATAGAAAATATATAGATATTTTCTACGCTCCTCACAGGAAGTAAAGCTTTGGCTCTAACTGTTGGAAAGCTAACCTTTAGCAGAAAAACAGCTTGGGTGGGGGTGACTAGGAGCATAGCCTAGTGCTTGTCTATCATGCAAGAAGTCCCCGGTTCAATTCCTCATTACCACATACACAGAAAAAAAGTGACACTGTGGCTCAGATAGCACTAATCTTGAGCAAAAAGTGTCCAAGGACAGTGCCCAGGCCCTGAGTTCAGTACCATGACGAAGTAAAACACAAAACAGCAACATCAAAACAAAGCATGATTTTCTATCTCAGATTATATTTTCCAAACAGCTAGAGTCCTTTGATTACATGTAGAGATATTTCCTTCCTCCATTTTTCCAGTTGTCCAGTAAGAAAGAAAAGACTGACTGAGACGGACCTCTGTGCTGGTGATAATACATGGATTCTCTGCACACATCAGGATGTGGAGTGTCAACCAGGAAACCTGTGCTCTAGTAGCCTTTCTGTGCCTGGTATGATAGATGCTGCTTGTGAAGAAATGGATCAGACCACTGGAGAACCTCAGTGTGAGGCTGCTCGAAGGAGGCTTCAGGAAATTGAGGACAGGTGAGTGGCACATTGGCTGGTGGTAGTATTATGATCATCAGCTTCTCATAAAGTTTAGAAATCAGAGTAGTCAAAACATACACTTTAAAGTGAGTTCTCAGAATTGTTCTAAGCTATGTCATTTATGTATAAATGTTGATATTTGCTTATAAGATAGTTCCCTTAAGCCAGGCACTGGTAGCTCATGCCTGTCATCCGAGCTACTCAGGAGGCTGAGATCTGAGGACCATGGTTCAAAGCCAGCTCGGGCACTAAAGAACATGAGACTCTTATCTCCTTTTAACTACCAGAAAATCAGAAGTAGCTCTGTGGCTGAAGGGGTAGGATGGTAGCCTTAAACTGAAGAGCTCAGGATTGAGCTCTGAGCCCAGGCCTAGAGTTCAAGTCCCACCACTAACCAAAAAAAGTCCTTCAAACACTTTTCTTCAAATATGACTCCATTGTTTGTAAACCTCATTTGTTTAGTGGAATGTTAGACATCCCTTCTGTATATATCTTTTTCTCCTCATTTTTCATCAAGATACATTCTCATTTAACCTTTAACTATATCATCATTGCTTATATCTTCCCCCCACCCCCAGTCCTGGGGCTTGAACTTAGGGCCTGGGCACTCACCTTGAGCTTTCTCAAGGCTAGTGCTCTACCACTTAAGCCACAGCACTACTTTTGGCTTTTTCTGTGTATACATTACTGAGGATTTGAATTCTGCCAGCACTCTTCCAACTAGGCTATACTCCCCTACTCCTCCCTCTCCCTCTCCCTCTCCCTCTCCCTCTCCCTCTCCCTCTCCTCCTTCTCCCTCTCCCTCTCCCTCTCCCTCTCCCTCTCCCTCTCCCTCTCCCCCCCCCCCCTCTCTCTCTCTCTCTCTCTCTCTCTCTCTCTCTCTCTCTCTCTCTCTCTCTCTTCCTCTCCCTCTTCCCCCCACCCCCCCCCAAGTCCTGGGCCTGGGAACTGTCCCTGAGCTTCTTTTACTCATCATTTGAGCTACAATTCCACATTTGGCTTTTTTTTTTTTTTTAAAGTGGTGCTACGGAATCAAACCCAGGGCTTTGTGCATGTTAGACAAGCATTCTGCCACTAAGCCAAATTTCCAGCCTATCTTTTTTTATTTTTAAGGATTTACCCAATTAGGGTGCCAGTTTTGGCCTAGTGGTAGAGTGCTTGTCTACATACACACAGAAAAAGCCAGAAGTGGTGCTGTGGCTCAAGTGGTAGAGCTCTAGCATTGAGGAAGCCCAAGGACTATGCTCAGGCCCTGAGTTTATGACCCGGGACTGGCACACACACACACACACACACACACACACACACACACACACACACACACACAAAATGTACCCAATTACTAGAAGAATATGTAATAGCTTGATCAAATGTTTTTCCTGTTTCCTTTTCACTTAGGATAATTGATGAAGATGAGGAAGTTGAAGCTGAGAGAGATGTTAACCATCTCCCTAGTCTTGTGCTTTCTGATACCATGAAAACAGGTTTGAAGAGAGAATTTGATGAAGTCTTTACAAAGAAAATGATTGAGTCTATGTAAGTTTTGGTACCCGATTTCCATTAGTTATGATCTCATGGGAAACCCATTATCTCTATACCAAAGCTCTTCATATTTTATTAACCAAAGGACAGTAGCTGTAATATAACCTAGTTTGGGTTCTTCTGGCTCAATTAGGGTGAACAGACTGCTATGTAAGCATAAATTTGACACATGCAAAAGTGGCTACCTTGCCTACTTTTAAGGTCCCAGTATAGTGTTTGGGAAAGGGAGAATTAACCAGAGGGAACCTGTTCTCTTTATGGTTTATCTGTTTCAGGTATTCAGACCTTTGAGACAAAGACAATGGTGTCTTAGCCACCAGAGTAGTTACCAATAAGGCCACAAACCAAATCCCTTCAGACCCTTTAGCAGAGCTTTTTTTTTTTTTTTTCCTGGTACAAGGATTGAACCCAGGGATTCCTAACTCTCATTCACAGCAGGCACTCTATCACTTGAGCTACATCTCCAGCCTGCTTTTTGCTAGATTATTGGAAACTTAAGTCTTGTAGAGCTTTCTCCCTGAACCACCTTCAGTGATCTTCAAGGGTTCAGCTTCCTAAGTAGCTAGAACTGTTGGCATAAACTACCTACGTACAGCTTAGCAGAACACTTTTTCTTTTAATTTAAAACATAGTTTAGTGATTACAGTTGTCTGGTTTCCTAGATGATCAGAGTAGAAACCACAAGTGAAAATCCAGCTATATGATTATAGTCAGAGGATAAGGGAGGAAACTAGAAAGCAGAAACAGGAACCACCAGGCACAGTGACTCAAGCCTGAAGGTAGAGGTAGAGATCTGAGGATTATGGCCTGAAGCCATCCTGAGCAAAAATGTTCTGGAGGCTTAATCTTAACCAATGCCAAGGTTGTTTGGTATGTACCTGTTATCCCAGCTGTAGAGGAAACACAAGTAGGAGAATTGATGCAGTGGGGTCCATTTGTCATCTCTAGTGACCCCGATAAGCCAAACTGGATCACAGCCCAGGCTAGTCTAAACTTTTTTTTTTTTAATGAGACCCTACTAGTGCGAAAAAGGTGATAGTACAGGCTTATATGGTATAGTCATTCACACCCAATGAGACCAAAGGAAGATCTTCTAGGAACACAAAGGCATATTGCCTACCAGCATTTGATCATATAAAATAATATTTATCCAAATGAACTCCAGGAGATGGAAATGGTTTTTGTTTTTGTTGTTGTTGCCATTTTTGTTCTCTTTTAGTTTATCTGTCTTTGGTAGGGTAAAGGGGAGCATAGAAATGGAGGGACAGGGGCTGGGAGTTTGGCCTAGTGGTGGAGTGCTTGCCTAGCATATACAAAGACCTTTCCTCGGTACCACATACATAGAAAAAAACCACAATGGTGCTGTGGCTCAAGTGGTAGAGCCCTAGCCCTGAGAAAGCCTAAGGACAGCACTCAGGCCTTGAGTTCAAGCCCTAAAACTGGCAAATGGAAAAAAAAAAAAAAAAGGAAGAAAAGAAATGGAGAGACAAATGGTGACAGATGCAACAGTGATACTCAGTGGACACTGTTGAAAATGAACTATACAATTTGTAGGCAGAGATAGGATGAAAAACCTAGGAGACAGTGAAGGAAGAGGTAACATTGTCCAAAAAGAAATTTAATCTACCTGACATAACTTGAACACTGGACACCTTTGTACATCACCTTTATAATAACAATTAACAATTTTAATTTTTTTTTTCTTGTGGGTCTTTGGACTTTGCTGGGCCTGGGCATTGTCCCTGAGCTCTTCGGCTCAACGCTACCACCCTACCCCTTGAGCCACAGCACCATTTCCAGTTTTCTGGTGATTAATTGGAGATAAGTGTCATGGGCATTAGTGGCCTAGCTGGCTTTGCACTACATACTCTCAGGTCTCAGCCTCCTAAGTAGCTAGGATTATAGATACAATCAGCCACCACACCCGGCTTTTAATTTGTTGTTGTTTTTTGCTTTGGTTTTGTTTGTTTGTTTGTTTTTGCTAGTCATGGGGCTACAACTCAGGGCCTGAGCACTGTCCTTGGGCTTTTCTCAAGGTTAGAAACTCTGCCACTTAAGCCACAGCACCACTTCCAGCTTTTTCTATGTATGTGGTACCAAGGAATTGAACCCAGGTCTTTATGCATGCTAGGCAAGCACTCTTACCACTCCCAGCCCTTAATTTGTTTTTAAAAGGGGATATAATTGGGGCCGGAAGTATAGCCTTGTGGTAGAGTGCTTGCCTAGCATGCATAAAGACCTGGGTTTGATTCCTCGGTACCACATACATAGAAAAAAAAATGCCAGAAATGGTGCTGTGGCTCAAGTGGTAGAGCTCTAGCCTTGAGAAAGCCCAAGAGCCCAAGGACAGTACCCAAGCCCTGAGTTCAAGGCCCAGGACTGGCAGGGGGAAAAAAAAGGAGATAGAATTGGGCACTGGTAATTTACACCTATAATCCAAGCTACTCAGGAGGCTGAGAACTGAGGATCATGATTCTAAGCCATCCTGGGTAGAAAGGAAAGTCCATGAGTCTCCTATCTCCAGTTAACCACCAAAAAGGTGGAAGTAGAGCTGTGGCTTAAGTATTAGAATACTTACTAGCCTTGAGTAAAAAAACCAAGGGATAGTGCCCAGGCCCTGAGTTCAATTCCCACTACCCTGCTTTTCTCTTCCCCCCTCCCTTTTTCCCCCTCTCTAGCCCTACAAAAAATGCAACAGCAAAGTGGCAAGGCTAAAAAACAGCCTAGTCTCAGAGCCCAAAAGATCTCCAGTCATGATCTGTTGTATAGAAAAGTTATAAAGTACCATTTTGAGATCAATAAGTTTGGTACATAACTTGGTAAGTTCATTATTTTGGGACTGTACTTCAAGAGATGCTAAAGGGTTTGGACATTATTGTCTCCAGACAAGTAGAAGTGATTTGTACTCAGAGGTTTAGCTGCTTCTTGGAATTAGACCCAGAGTTTGCATTAGGGCCCTCACTTGAGTTTATAATTAACCAGTACTGAGAGTGAGTAAATAATTTTGCCAAACCCAGCAGGTTTGCCTGCTTAGATCAGGAATGGCCAGATGTTAGACTTTGAGATCTTCTTCCCCTTTTTTTTTTTTTTTTTTTTTTAAAGCTTCCCACTGACAGATTTTAGCACCACAGGGGTTGGGAGAAAAAGTGATGGAATATGGCATAATTTTGGTTTAACTCCAAAGCAGTGTACTTAATAACTACTAAGCAAAATTTGCATCTGAGATTCCTTAATATGTTAGGCCATGGTTTCATTTTCATTCATAGTAGTTGAGCGTAGGGTAGTCGCCACACGGTTATAGGATACCTCGGTGATAAACATGCATGAGGCCCAGAACCAAAGACAAAAAAAGCAACCTGTAGTCATGCATATCTGATAATGAAGAGTTGTGAGATTAAATTAAACAAGGGATATCCTTTTTACATTGAGTGCTGTGTGTGCATGCACATGTGTGCACTCACGTGTATATGACATCCTGGGGCTTAAACTCAGCCTGGACATTGTCCCTGAGGGTTTTTTGGTGTTGTTCAAGACTAGCATTCTAAGCCGAGTGTGGTAGCACTCCTGTAATCCTAGCTACTCAGGAGGCTAAGATCTAAGGATCACAATTCAAAGTCATCCTGGGCACAGGATGGATGACTCAGGGCATCCTGAGTCCTTTATCTCCAGTTAACCACTAGAAAACCAGAAGTAGCGCTCTGGCTGAAGGGGTAGGAAGGTAGCTTTGAGCTGAAGAGCTCAGGAACAACATCCCAGGCTCGGAGTTCAAACCCATGACTGGAAATAAAAAGAGTCTTATAGTTTCCTTCCCAGGCTAGCTTTAAACTGAGATCCTCAGGTCAGCCCCTTGAATGGCAAAGGTAGCAGGTGTGAGCCACTAGTGCCCTGCATTTTTCACTTCTAACTATAGCAACATCAGTACAACTAGTTGTGAATATAGCTCAGAAGTATATGACTTGTATGTGTGAGTTAAATCGCAGCAATGCAAAAAATTTTTTTTTAATTTATATGACCTTCTTAATTTGTCTTTTTTTTTTTTGGTACGTCTTGGGTCTTGAACTCTGGGCCTGAGCGCTGTCCCTGAGCAATTCAGCCAGAGCACTACTTCCTGTTTTCTAGTGGTTAATTGGGGATAAGAGTCTCATGGACTTTAGTACCCAGGCTGGCTTTGAACCTGGATCCTCAGATCTCAGCTTCCTGAGTAGCTAGGATTACAGGTGTGAGCCACTGTGCCCGACTTAATTTGAGTTGTGTTAAGTCACCTGTTTAGGAACTGTTATTCATAACTATAAGACATTAGATTTTCTTTTTTCTTTTTTTCTTTTTTTGCCAGTCCTGGGCTTGAGCTCAGGGCCTGAGCACTGTCCTTGGGTTTTCTCAAGACTAGAGCTCTACCATGTGAGCCACAGCACCACTTCTGGCTTTTTTCTATGTATGTGGTACTGGGGAATCAAACCCGGGTCTTTGTGCATGCTAGGCAAGCACTCTACCACTAGGCCAAACTCCCGAAGCAAGGCATTAGATTTTCTACATGAGCTTTTCATCATACACCTTTTATTTTCATGTCCTAACTTATTGGTAAAAATGTGTATTTTGTATCTTAGGAGCCGACCTTCAATGGAGCTTGTGCTGTGGAAGCCTCTTCCTGAACTCCTTTCTGATAAACCAAAGCCATCTAATGTTAAGAACTTCACAGGAGAAAGCCAAACTAAGCATATAGCTCCTGGCACTGCCTTTCCACAGAGAACTGAACTGTTCTTGGAACCTTGGCAAACAGGGATGCCACTTTACAATAATTTGGAAACCTCTGCTAGCACAGAAGAGGAAATGGAACTCTAGAAATCAGTTTCTTATACTAATTTGTCAAATGCTACAAGGCTTCTAAGTTTACTAGTGAGCCTATGTGCATATTATAGGGACTTGAAAGTTCTATGAAACGGGTGTAATATCTCCACCTGTGATTTGGGGTGAGACTCTCATTTTGGGTAGCCATTTTTTGAATTCAAACTTTGCCAAGGAAGCTTGTCTCAAGGGAAAAGCAGTTTTTTAATGCGTGAATTAAGGAAATATTAGGCTACAGTCTCTTTAATGGCAAGTATAGAAGCTGTAAGGGGGACAGTCTTCTGTCACCTTGCCTAAGCCATTCATACACTTGAAGAGCACTCAGGAGTTGAAAAAGTAAGACATTCCTAACTGCTACCACTCTGCTTTGATAGTTGACTGCTGGCAGGAGGGATGAAACAGTAGCTTAAGCCTCTGGTAATAAATCTAACAAAGGCTATAGAAGGTGGTCTGTTCAACATAACTGTTGATTGCATAGCCAAAAGCATATCAGCTCTCCTCTTTGCTTAGAAAATACCATGAAGCATTCTAAGAGGTTTGTCCTTCAAGGCCCTTTACCCTGTGCTACTGTTGTTTCTTTGTCTCTTGCATAATTGGTAAGTCATTGTTCAGTAATGTTTACAACTCAAGTAGCTTTGATAGTTTAAAAGGTTCTAAGGCAAGCCATCTGCAGATTGTGCACAGAAGAATTCTTTCATGAATCCTAGGGAAGCATTGTGTCAGCTAAAACCAACATTGATGACTATTGTAGTTGGAAAAGGGATAGGTGGTATTGGTAATAGCAAGTTCAGTTTCTAAATAATTTTCTTGAAAATGGAGTGATTACCAAGAATATATAAGCAAGTGACATTAAGACTTAAACTGAAGTTGCCAATTCAGTCTTTAATTTGTGCAGTAAGCCTAGAGTACCTAACCCGGGCTTCAGGTGTCCTTTAGGAACCACCAGGATTACGGTCTTGAATTTCTCAGGAAGAGCTCGTTGATGTGATGGGGACTCCGTGCAAGGTAAAGAGGCAGATCCTTATTGCTGTGGACATTCACTAGAAGATTAAAAAGTGCAATAGTGTGATACTGGCCCTTTATCACAACAGGGACTGCTCCAGTTCTGATTAGCTTTCTGGATTTTTTTTTTCCTGCTTCATAGAAGGGGGAAAAAAACATGTTTTCTGCCAAGTAGAGGTAGTTTTTTACAAACCAGCTTCCTTGCAATTTTGAAACCCATACTGAAATCCCTCCCCTTGTCACGGTGGTGTAGAAGTCACCAGTCTATTAGTTGGACTGTTTCTTCTGTTTGCCTGTTGTTCCTGCTCTGTTTCTGTCTGGATAGTCAGGAAAAGATTTAATGTTTAATATTTAAACAAAATATTTAATGTCTACGCAGTAAAATTCTTCACACTTCAAACCTGTATTGAAACCAGTTGGAAACCAGCTAACAGTTTTTTAATCTCAGACCTAGAGATAAATGGAAACTGTATTCTGTTAAGATGTGTGAGTGTTTGATTCATGCTGTTTGAGGGACTCCTACCTTGAGGTTGTTATTTAAAGGGACCAACTTGTGACATTGATGATAGCCTTAAAGAAATATCCATGCTGAAAGTTTGCAGTCCAATTCAAAACCATTAGAGACTGAGTCCCATCAGTGAGTGAGAAGGGAAGCACACCCAGATTGTCTTGTGTAGCCATTGTGGGGTGGGGTTTCTGGTCAAAGGTCTATACCTTGGGAAGGAGAGCCCTAAAAAGCTTTGGAATTGGTAAATAGAAGAAGGAATTGAGATTCTGCAAGCAGAATTTGTTTCAGGTGGCATCTGACATCATTTCTGCAGGAAAGTGAATGTTTAGTGCTTTATCTTGGCCACGTTTGTGACAGTTGGCTTCATCCTTGTGGTGCTTATTCATCTGAGCCGTCTCCACGGTCCCAAAGCCACTGCATTCTGTTTTTTGTGTTTTTTTGAGTTTGCCTTTGCCTTAAGGTTTATCTGGGGGGATTAACAGATCTTTTCATTTTATATAGTTTTGTAGCATGGATCAAACATTGGGTAATATGTTAATGTGTGGAGAGAAAAATTGCCTAAAGCAGGTGAGTTTAAATGAACAAATGTATATTTTCTGAGTTTGAGTAGGGTATGTGTAGTTTTCTTGTCTTTAACATGAAGAAAATGCAGTTCTCACAGATACTAATCATCACTTACTCTTGAAAGGATACAAATGTAAGTAGGGAGGATGTTTACCAGGAGGCTCATTTGTAATTTTATATTTAGAACCTGGTTTCAGTATTAGCAAGAATGGTATAGTACCAGGAAAGTTGTGGAAGATACAGTTGATTTTACTTTAAAGTGAGAATCTGTTGTTCTGTATTTTGTCATTTTCAATTAAACTTGTGTTTTGAATTTTTCGAAGTATTATTTATTTTAATTAATTTTTTTTTTACCAGTCCTGGGGACTGGATTCAGGGCCTAAGCACTGTCCTTGGGTTTTCCTCATGGCTAGTGCTCTACCACTCTTACCACTAGGCCAAACTCCTGGCCCCGAAGTAGTTATTTTAACTTAAGTAAATGAAGCATATACTTATTTCCTTTAAATGTTCACTAACATAGCATTCACAGCGGTGAAGGACTTACTTAAATCTCTCCTAGAGCTGAGAATAATATGGTTTAGTAGTAGAGTACTTGCCTCACATGCATGAAGCCCTGGGTTCAATTACTGAGTACCACGTAAACAGAAAAGGCTGGAAATGGCACTGTTGATCAAATGGTAAAGTGCTAGCCTTGAGCAAAAAGAAGTTCAGGGACAGTGTCCAGGCCCTGAGTTCAAGCCACAGAACTGACTAAAAATAAAGTTCTGAAAAGTAGCTTATATGAGCTGGGCACAGTGGCTCACACCTGTAATCCTAGGTACTCAGGTGCTGAGATCTGAGGATCGCCGTTCACTGCCAGCCCGGGCATAAAGAACGTTGAGACTCTTATCTCCAATTAATCATGCCTTGGTAAAACTTAAAATGAAAGACAAGTTCTAAAGCCCATAGCATGCTTTCACTGAGAAGTTCACAGTGCACTACTGTGGAATGAGTTTTCACAAATATTTAAATGTGAAGCTCAAAGTTCATAGAGAGGTTGAGGGGCCTTGAAAAATGAGAAATATGGTCAGGTTGCAATGGAACACCTGTAATCTGGGCTCCTTAGGAAGCTGAGATTTGAGGATCAAAGTGTGAAGCTAGACCATGCTTATAATCTAGCAAGCAACTCAGGAGGCTGAGATCTGAGGAGCACAGCTCAAAGGTAGCCTGGCAGGAGAGTCTCTTACCTCCAATGAAATACCAGAACACTGGAGGTGGTGCTGTGGCTCTTAAGTGGTAAAGCACTACCCTTGAGCAAAAGAGCTCAGAGACAGCACCCAGACCCTGAGTTCAAACTCCTCAATTGACCACAAAGAAAAAAAGTTTGAAGCTAGCCTAGGTAGAAAATCTGGAGAGTGTATCTCCATTTAACCAGCAAAAAGCCAGATTACAGGCCTGGCACAAATGGAGTGCTAGCCAGCCTTGAGCAAGAAAGTCAAAGTACAAGACTGAATTCAAGCCCTTAACTGGCACACCCAAAAAAAAGATAAGGTGGGGAATGGAAGTGCTTATCCATAATTCTAGCTGCTGGGAGACAGAGAAAAATTATGAGCACAAGATAAGTTACAGAGACCCCATCTCAGAAAATCAGAAAAATAGGGCCTGGCATAGCCTAGTGGTAGAGTGCTCACCTAGTGTGCATGAAGCTCTGGGTTCGATTACTCTGTACAACGTACTCAGAAAAAGCTGGCTCAAGTGGCAGAGCACTAGCCTTAAGCAAAAAATGTCCAAGGACAGTGCCCAGCTCTCCCCCACCCCCACCCCTGAAAAGAAAAAGAAAAAAGGTCATGGCTCAGAGTGCTCACCTAGTATATGGGGTTGTAGTTCAGTTCTCAGCACAAAAAGGGAAAGGAGCAGATGATGTGGGAAACATTAATTACATAATTAAGAGCTGCCGGGTCACTGGGTGGCAGTATTGCTTGCATATTCTGTGATAAATGTGGATCCTGGACTTGTATGGCAGGTGTTAGTCTTTAGTTGGAGATGTCAGCTTGAATCAGGGCCTTTGCACTGTTCCTGCACTTTTTTGCTCAAGACTTTGAGCCACGAACCCACTTTTGGTTTTCTGGGTTAATTGGACTTTCCTGCCCAACTTGCTTCAAACCATGATCATCAGATCTCACCTTCCTGAATAGCTAGAATTAAAAGTGTGTACTACCAGCACCCAGCTCTATTGTTTCATTTTAAACCAACAATGAAAATCATAGCTAAAATGTGCAGAACTTAAAGCTTAAATCTACAGTCATAATTTAGTATATATTATAACCCAACTAGCCATGTCCAGATTTTTTACTTGGCCAAGTTTTTATTTTTTTTCTTGGTGGGTCTTGGGGCTTGAACTCGGCCTGGATGCTGTCCCTCAGCTCTTCAGCTCAAAGCTACCACCCTACCCTTGAGCCAAGCCCCACTTCCCATTTTTCTAGAGGTTAAGGAGATAAGTGTCTCAGGTCCTTTTGTGCCTGGGCTTTTGTGCCTCAGATCTCAGCCTCTTGAGTAGTTAGGATTTCAGGTGTGAGCCACCATGCCTGGCTGTTGGCCCAGTTTTATAGAACTTTATAGCATACCAAAGATGTCATTTAGATTCCACTAAAATAGTAAATTGTGGCTCAAAGTAATGATAAACAAGGAAATACAGTTTTGTTTATATCAATTTGTCTTAAATATTCATGTTCTGTTCATTGCCTAGTTCCTCAGACTTTAAGCAATAATTTTGAGATAAATTAGATGGAGTTAAAATACAGAGTTTAAACTTGAACTCCAGCAAAATGATGTTGATTTTGACTATCTGTTAGGTAAGCCTTCCTATCCTATCAGGAACTTTAGAAGAGGACAAAAAAAAATTTTTATTTGTTTTGGTCAGCATTGGGCTTGTATTCAGGAGGTGGTTGCTGTCCCTGAGCTCTTTTGCTCATGGCTAGCACTTTACAGTTTTCAGTCACAGTGACACTTCCAGTTTTCTAGTGGTTAATTAGAGCTAAGAGTCTCAGGGATTTCCTGTCTGGGCTGAACTTAAACATCAGTCTTCAGATTTAAGCCTTTTTAATAGCTAGGATTACAGGCATTAACCACCAGTACCTGGTAAAGATGTAAATTTATTTATTTATTGGTCAGTTTTGGTGTGTGAACTCAGGTCCTGGGCTCAGTCCTTGGGCTTTCTGAAGGCTAGCACTCTACCACTTGAGCCACAGCACCACTTCTGGCTTTTTCTGTGTATGTGGTACTGAAGAACTGAACCCAGGACTTCGTGCATGTTAGGCAAGTACTCTACCACTAGGTCATGCTCCTGGCCCAAAGATGTAATTTTTTTTATTTTTATTTTTATATTTGCCAGTCCTGGGCTTGAGCTCAGGGCCTGAGCACTGTCCATGGACTTTCTCAAGGCTAGAGCTCTACCACTTGAGCCTCAGCATCACTTCCGGCTTTTTTCTATGTATGTGGTACAGAGGAATCAAACCCCGGTCTTTATGCATGCTAGGCAAGCAGTAGGCCAAACTCCCAGCCCCCAAAGATGTAATTTTTAAGGAACCATTCAACTGATAATCTGCAATGGAATAGGCCGATTGCCTATTCAGTAACACAGTTAAAGAGGAGAGCCAGTAGGCAGAGGCATATCCATGTTATAAGGCCCAGGGAAGTGGTAAGTAAGCATCTTGTTACCTTTAATCTCAGCTGTGTATCTATACATCAGCCCTGACCTTAATAAGACACACTTTGCTTTGGTCCTTTGTGGGAAGATCTTGATTTCAGTGCTTGCGTATGAAAACATCCTCGAAAAGCAGGTGTTTTCTCACAACTGAGTAGCATTTCGCATTTTCACCCATCTGTGCAGGAAATGAGAACCCTGATAATCTATACAAGTTATGTCCTGTCCCGTTAGCACAGCTGCTTCATTCATGGGATATTATCAAATATATATGACAGGAGCCTCAACCTCCAGATGCTCATTATGATGGAAGCAGAATTGCATCTGTAACTACATCTGTGTATATAATCCCTAAGT
Organism: Megascapheus bottae; assembly: GCF_031878675.1. Classification (NCBI taxonomy): domain Eukaryota; kingdom Metazoa; phylum Chordata; class Mammalia; order Rodentia; family Geomyidae; genus Megascapheus; species Megascapheus bottae. The sequence continues at coordinate 11,645,897 of NC_143536.1, forward strand.
ATAGCCTCAGTCCTCAAGTTTTTGGAGTGAGCCAAACAAAATGGTTTTCAATCATTGGCACAACTAGAGGTGGTCCTTAGGTTTACTACACAGAAGATCAGCCCTAAGCAAGCTTGCATTGCTGGGCACTGGAATTTAGCTTTTTAGCTCTTGGCCTGACTTACCTGTAAGCATGCATGTGGCCATACCTCCAGTCACAGCAACCAGTGCAAATAACAATGTGGTTTGAAAGTTCACTACCCAGGGGCTGTCTTCGAGCTTGAGGTCTTCCATTATCTCCCTGAGTACTGGGATTATAGGCATGAAGCCTTCCTTTTCTTTTTTGGTAGGTCTGAGTTTTGTCTAAGGCCAGCCTCAGACCTTGATCCTTGTACCTCCTCCTCTAGCATAGCTAGGACAACAGGTATACCCTATTTGTTTGTTAAAGTGGCTCATGCTGGCTTCAAATGGTGATCCTATGTATCTACAGCCACTGCACCCTTTGACCAGTGTGTTAAAATGCTAAGTGGGGGCCGGGAGTTTGGCCTAGTGGTTAAAGTGCTTGCCTAGCATACATGAAGACCTGGGTTCGATTCCTTGGTACCACATACATAGAAAAAAGCTGGAAGTGGTGCTGAGGCTCAAGTGGTAGAGCTCTAGCCTTGAGAAAGTCCAAGAACAGTGCTCAAGCCCAGGACTGGCAAAAAAACAACAAAAAAAAAACGTATTAAAAAAAATGCTAAGTGGGCATAGGATGACATCTGGTATAATTTCTAAATGTGGGAAGTTCTTATATTTGTTATAGAAAAAAATGTACTATGAAGGATGATGTTATTAAGTCTCTAGTTTGGGAGTTACATCTCTTAGGAAGTTTTGCGATTTATTACTATTTAGGAGATTGAACTTATGTCTTCTTTGCATGCCAGGCAAAAACACTCTGCTGGCACTGAGAGTTTAGCCTAGTGGTAGAGTGCTTGCCTAGCATGCAGGAAGACCTGGATTCGATTTCTTGATAACACATATGTAGAAAAAAAGCTGGAAGTGGTGCTAAGGCCCAAATGGTAGAGCTCTAGCCTTGAGAAAGTCCAAGGATGGTGCTCAGGCCCTGAGCTCAAGCCCAGGACTGGCCAAAAAAAAACAAAAAAAACACTCTGCCATTGAGCTATGCCCCAATTTTTAGATTCATTTTTTTTCTTTTTTTTTCTTTTTTTCTTTACCAGTCCTGGGCTTGAACTCAGGGCCTGAGCACTGTCCTTGGGCTTTCCTCAAGGCTAGTGTTCTACCCTGAGCCACCACACCATTTCTGGCTTTTTCTATGTATGTGGTACTGAGGAATTGAACCCGGGTCTTCGTGCATGCTAGGCAGGCAGTCTACCACTAGGCCAAACTACCAGCCCCTAGATTCATTTTTTGATAGGTCTTATGAAATATACATCAGATCTAAAATCTTTCCAAAGTGGATTAGGAGATGAGTTAACTTTTGAGTGCTTAGATGGTACCTAACATATATGAAATGCTTCTAACCCCTCTCTACCATCTAGATCTACAGCCATTCCCTCAGTACAGATGGAGTAAGTGGTGGCACACCAGCCCAGGGTTACCATGCTCCCTGGAGGCAGAGATGAAAATGCTCTCAATGTCTAGGAAAATGGAGAGTCTTGATTCTTAATAGCAGTGTCATTCTCTAGTTTATAAATGAGAAAGCACCAAGATGGATGGATTCTAGCTCTACCACTTTAACTGAGACCCTGGTCAGTTAAGCTAAAGAAGCTATTTTAGTTAGTAGTGACTACTCAAACTATAGATACAGCATTTATAGCAGCCAGGAATTGAAGCAGACAATAAAGACAGTCGTTAAGGCAGTAAAGTTCAGGTTGCGCATTCACTTCAGTTGGATAAATTATACCAAGCCAATTGTGAGATATCTACAGGGAGAAGGTAAGACTTGGGTCCAGAAGAACTCAGAACAAGGGTGATGCGTTGCATATTTTAATTGCATGGGTAGTTTAAATAAAGGGAAGAAGCACCTTCCAGAAAGCTATACTAACAAGAACAGATTCCACAGCATTTACATGGTAAATTTCTGTAACTTTACAAAAGATTTTTTTTGTGGGAGTCCTTGGACCCCCAATGTCCTGGACCTTGAACTCATGGTCTTTTCTGCTCAAGATCAGTACTCTACCACATAAGCCATAGCTCCACTTACGGTTTTTTGCTGGTAAACTGGAGATAAGAATCCCACAGACTTTCATGCTCAGGATGACTTCAAACCATGATCCTCAGATCTCAGCCTCTTGAGTAACTAGGATTACTAAGTATAAGCCACAAACACCCACCTGAACAAACAACTCTTAATCCTTCCTTGAACTGTATATGGAGGAAAAGAAGCCCCCTCAGTAGGTGTTTCTGTGCTTGAAGAAGCAAACTAAAGGACCTAAAATCAAGAGGCAAGCCTAGGATGCTGAGAGGGAGAAAAATGTAAAGGGCCATTTGTAAATTCCATGTCTATTTAAGACAAATGATGGTGGTATAAACATTGTAGGGCAAACTACTACCTTTAAGACAGAAGTTCATCTCAAAAGCTATCATTCTGAATTATTGTAGTAGTTTTGTTTTTTGTTTTTCTCTCAGTCATGGGGCTTGAACTCTGAGCCTGGGTACTATCCCTGAGCTCTTTAGCTCAAGGCTACCCCCCTACCACTGGAGCCACAGTGCCACTTCCAATGATAGTAGTTTTGAATGTCCTGGACTAATGGATGTGAACACAATACTAGGAGTCAAATACTTCAGAGGAATTCTCTAGGACTGTATGCCCTCTACTTTGGCTTTTGAATGAAGCATAGGCTTCTCCGCTGTCCCCCGGGCCATGTAATAGTCAAGGATAAAGACAGCAGAACTGGATCGCTCCTTACACACTAATCAGCTGGGGAAAGAGTTCATTTGCAAAAGTGTCCTCCCAAGAATGATTTGCACCAAGGGGAGAGGGCATGTCACTGAAGGGGGAAGGGGAGCCCTCATATTCACAGTCACTGTAAGCATCCAGCAGGCAGGAAGAAGGCTTCAGGCAGTGACCAGATGAAAGTAGATTGGAGATACCCAACTCTGGAATGAAGTCATCTTCTATAGGTTCTTCCTTCACAGAGACAGTGAATTCAGGGTGATCTTTCTCTGAGGGGTTGAGAGGTGCTTCCTCGATTTTTACTACCACGTTAGTTTGGCTCTCTGTCTCAGAGGGTATCTCTAGGACTAGAGGCTTGGTGTATACATGGTCAAAACGAATGAGTTCATTAATGGCTTCCAGCTTGGCTGATGACGTCCCCACTGACAGAGATAGGGAGGCTGGTAAGGAACTAGGTCCTTCTTGGCAGACCTCAGGGAGGTCCTCAAGACTGGTGGACTCTGGGGAAGGGCATTTGAAGAACATGACTGGATCCAACTTGTCCAAGATTCCAAGAAGGATATCAGACTGCAAGAGGCAAAAACAAAATACAGTACACCTATTAGAATGCATGCGACTACTGAGAACGCTCTTGGTCGTGGGTTCCATGCTGCTAATCAATATTCTATAAGATGAATGGTCTCAGGACCCATCAGACCTTCAGTCCACTTTCCTAAGGCACAGAAGACTAGAAATGTACTAGTTGATGTTCCACCCAAACCCCCACAAAATCAAACTACTACTTCCCCATGTATGTCATGAGGGATGTCAGACATTGAAGATGGAATTAACTAGTCATAGTTCTTTAGTAAGAGAATGATCTCTACCTCAGTGTCTGAAGAGTCAACGCTGTCAGAATCCACAGGGAGATGTTCTGGGGTGGTGACAACTGGGCCTGCACCTGCTGCAGAGGTGCACGTAGTCTGAGTGCTGCGGACTCAGCAGACCCGGTCACTGGCCTCATTCCATTCCCCTGGAAGGAAAGATGGAGGCGAATGAGGAGTTGAGCACCCTCAAGGAAACACCAGTCAGCTCAGATTTTCAACTCTCAAGAAGCTAGAAACTCAGCTGGGGTTGGTGGAGCACCTGTGATGCTTGCATTCAATAGGCTGAAAAAGGGAGGACCACCAGGATTAGACTTTTTTGTTGGTGGTGGTAGTGGTCCTGGGACTTGAACTCTGGGCTTGGATGCTGTCTCTGGGCTCTTCAGCTCAAGTCTCTAGTGCTCTACCACTTTGAGACACAGCACTACTTTTGCTTTTCAGAGATAAGAGTCTCTGAGACTTTGGGGCCTAGGCTGGCTTTGAATGGTGATTTTCAGATCTCAGCCTCGAGAGTAGCTAGGATTCCAGGCTAAGCCACCAGCACCCAGCCAGATAGAATACTTTGCAGAATGCAAACATAATCTGTGTCCTGTGCCTGGGAACTAGTGTTCTCATATGGCTCCAGTGAAGATAATTTACCTTGGCTTCTGTCTTTGTCTCCTCTTCGGTAACCAGGGCATCCATCCCTAAGCGCAGTCTTAACTCCTGGTTCTCAATCACAAGGCCATGAGTTTTCTCTCGTAAAAGTTGATTTTCTAGCAAAAGTTTTTGGTTCTGGAAGTAAATCCATAAGAAGCTATTAAAACATCCATTTTCTGGCTAGGAATATGGCTTAGTGGTAAAATGCTTGCCTAATATTTATGAAGTACAGGGTTAGATTTCTCAGTGACACATAAGCAGAAAATGCCAGAAGTGGTGCTATGGCTCAACTGGTAGAGTACTAGCCTTGAGCAAAAGAAGCTAGGGACAGTTCAAGCCCCAGGACTGGCACCAAAAAAAATATTTATTTATTTATTTATTTTGCTACTCTTGGAATCTGAGCTTTCTGTGCTTAATACTAGCACTCTACCACTTAAGCTACAGCTCCACTTCCAGTTGGAGATAAAGAATCTCACTGACTTTTCTGCCCAGTCTTGCTTCAAACCATGATCCTCAGATCTCAGCCTCCAGAGTAGCTAGAGTTATAGGCTTGAGCCATTAGTGCTTGGCAAAACATCTATTCCTTTCAGTTACTCTACCTGAGGTCCAGGAGTGTGGCCACTAAGTAGAGTGCTTACCTAGCATACATGAAGCCCTGAGTTTGATTCCTTGTTATCACATACAGAGAAAAAGCCAAAGTGGTGCTGTGGCTCAAGTTATAGAGTGCTAGCCTAGAGAAAGCTCAAGGATAGTGCCCTGATAAGCCCCCAGACTTGCAAAAATAAACAAAAACAAAAAAAGCTCTACCTGGAAGTACAGCAATGAAACTCTTATCTCCAGTAGCCACCACAAAACTTGACCCAGTGGGTCAAAGTGGTAAAGAAGCAGCCTTGAGCAAAAGAGCTCAAGTATTGTACCCAGACCCAGAAGAAGAAGAGGAGGAGGAGGAAAAAGGAAGAAGGAGGAGGAGAAGGAGGGTGCCCTAGCTGGGCGCAGTGGCTCATGTCTGTAATCTCAGGAGGCTGAGATCTGAAGATCAAGGTTCAAAGCCCCAAGGCACAACAGGACACTTATCTCCAATTTCTAGAAAACGGGAAATGGGGGGCCGGAAGTTTGGCCTAGTGGTTAAAGTGCTTGCCTAGCATGCATGGAGACCTGAGTTCGATTCCTCGGTACCACATACACAGAAAAAAGCCAGAAGTGGTGCTGAGGCTCAAGTGGCAGAGCTCTAGCCTTGAGAAAGTCCAAGGACAGTGCTCAGGCCCTGAGCTCAGTCCCAGGACTGGCAAAAAAAAAAAAACGGGAAATGGGGCTTGGCTCAAGGGTAGAGCGATAGCCTTGAGAGAAAAAAAAACAAAACCACCTCAAGCCAGGTTCTGGTACAGGCCTGTTATCCTAGCCACTTAGCATGAGGATCACAGTTGGAAGCCAGTCTCAACAGGAAAGTCCACAAGACTCTTAGCTCTGAATTCAAATCTCTGTACTGACACACAAAATCCTAAATCCAACTAAAAATACCTAATCATCTGTTGGTTAACAACAAAAGTAGTAATGGGCTGGGAATGTGGCTTAGTGGATGAGTGCTTGCCTAGGATGCATGAAGCCCTGGGTTCAATTCCTCAGTACCACATGAACAGAAAAAGTTGGATGTAGCACTATTGCTCAGGTGGTAGAGTGCTACCCTTGAGAAAAAGGTCAAGGCCCAGGCCCTGAGTTCAAGGCCCAAGACTGTCAAAAAAAATGTAACCGTAGAATATATGATCAATACCCATCCCCCAAAAAAAAAACAAGACAATGATTTACAGTTTAAGAACAATTATCAATCCTTATATATTCAAGATCTATAGTTGGCAGCAATTTACTGTTAGATAAAAAGTGAACCCTAGAAGGAAAAGGACAACACTGGTGAACTTTTGGCCAAAGCCTTAAGAATCAAGTTTAAGGAATGATTTCTTATCTGTTCTTGATCATTTCTTAGCACTTAATTGCTAAACATCACTTAATTGCTAAGTTCACCTAATGCCAAAGTTCTATTTCCCACAGACTGCAGAGTACCACTCTGCCTCCCCTGGGATGGACAGGAACTTAGAGCAGTGAAGGGAGGGTGGATACACAGGGATTTGAATGTGCCCTTCAGCTTTACCTCCTCTTCCAAATCTACCACTTGCTGTTCCAGCTCGCTCATCCGGGCTTTCTTGCGATCTCGGGCAGTCTGTGCGGCTACTCTGTTTTTCAGTTTCCTGTGGAGAAGAGGAACAAGGCACATAGTCATCTCACACTTTTTTTTTTGTGGGTCATGGAGCTTGAACTTGGCCTGGGCACTGTCCCTGAGCTCTTCTGCTCAAAGCTACCACCCTATCCTAGAGCCAAGCCCCATTTTCTGTCTTCTAGAGGTTAATTGGAGATGATACTCAGGTCCTCTTGTGCCGGGGCTGGCTTTGAACCTTGATCCTCAGATCTCAGCTTCCTGAGTAGCTAGGGTTACAGGCTCCTGAGCCACCGCAGCCGGCCTCACACTTTTCTTATATCTTTATTTTTAAACTTGGCCACCTAGTGCCTTCGTTTTAGTTTCCAATGTAGGGCAACGCCAAAGTAAAATAGATCTCAGGTCTCCTCCTGTCACAAAGGCCTAGTGGTAGAGTGCTTGCCTAGCATGCACAAAGACTGGGGTTCGATTCCTGGGTACCACATACATTTTTTAAAAAGCCGGGAGTGGTGCTCTGGCTCAAGTGGTAGAGCTCTAGTCTTGAGAAAGCCCAGGACAGTGTCAGGCCCTGAGTTCAAGCCCCCGGGGGTCCCCCCCCCCCCGACAAAATAAAACTACAGCAGCCGTCGCGGGCCTTCGGTCAGCAGGGCAGCACCCAGCCCTGGGGCTGAACGCTCTACATTGCATCAGAAGAATTTCTCCTCCCCCGCTGCTTCCCGAAACCGGATCCTGCACGGACTGGGGACAGTGTGTGCAATCTCGCAGTGACTTAAATCCTCCCTGCCCAGGCCCGCCCCGTCTCCAGTGCTGAGCTCCCGTCTCTGCTTCCAGGGGACACTTCATAAGCCGTGAAAAAGCAAAGGGAGAACACAAACTTTTGCGGGGACCTAAGGGATGGGAGTCGTCCTCAGCCACCCCCAAAACGAGGCTCGTTTAAGGACGCAGACCGAGCGTGTCCATCCGAGCTGTCAGCTCCTCTCCAAGAAGAGGTGAACCGAGACACAAGCTCTAGTCCAGAGCGGCTGGACGCCCGGTCCTGGGCCACACACCTAGAGGATCCGAACCCCCCAGCGCCCTTCGCATCCCCACGCCCCGCTCAGACCCCTTCCAGTGAGTCCGGGAAACCCGCCCGCGGCGGAGCCCGGCCGCGCAGCCTTCCCGGCCCGCCCCGCCGTGCCGTGCCGGGAGCCCGGCCCCGCCACAGGCCCGATCCGGACCTCACCCCCGGCTCCGGCCCTCGCCCACCTCCGCAGCGCCTTCTCCTCGGGGCTCAGGTGCGTGAGGCGCTGCCGCTTGCGCGCTTGGGGCGGCCCCCCGCCCGCCGCCTCCGGGCTGGCCCCTCTCTGGCCCGGCACCATCAAAGACAGCGTCTGGCCCGCCGGGGCTCCGGTGGCGGCGGCGGCGGCGGACTGGCCGGACAGAAGCAACACTTTGGGGACTCCATCGGCCGAGCTCGGTGCGGCTGCCACCACCACCATGGCCACAGACTGTCCACGCCACAGCGCCCCGCCGCCGCCGCCCGGCGGCCAGCCCCACCGCACCCAGCCTTTCTACGGTCGTGGCCGTACGCGATTGGTCAGCGCCTCGTGACGCAGCGCTGGTCTCTGCGTTCATTGGTCCCGAAGCCCCTGCGGAGGTGGGGGTGGGTCCAGAGGGGGCGGGCCGTGAGTGTCCAGCGTGGCAAGTGCTGGGAACTGGGCGTATTTTCCGCGGGGAAATGTTTCCGTTTGGGAGGTGAGCGAGAGCCGGGGCCAGGGGGCGGGAGGGCTCCCAGTCCCCGAGGGGCGCCTCCCGCCCTACCCCCGGCCTCCTGGTGCTTATTTGAATCGCAAACCTGGGATTCCAGACCGAGGACTTTCCGATTTGTTGTCGACCATGACTTTGTATGTTATGCGCCCTTCCGCCCCGAGGGCCGCGGAGAATCGAGACGGGGCCCCCCGGCCGCGGACGGCGGGAGCGGGTCGAGGGCGCGCGATCTCGCAGCTCAGGGTCAGCGTGGAACGGGGCCGCGGGCCCCTGGGGATACCGCGCCGTGTTGTCTTTTTTATTTTACACTTTCTACTACGAGCCGGCATTATGGTCATGGTGATAGAGCTGAAGGTCTCCTGTTGCGGCAGCTGAGCCCCTTCTCCACCGAGACTTTTTTTTTGGGGGGGGGGGGGCTTGAACTGTGGGCCTAGGCGCTGGCGCTGAGCAACTCAGCTCAAGGCCTCCACAGCACCGCTTCCCGTTCTCTAGACGTTAATTAGAGGTACGAGTCTCCTGGCCTCTAGTGCCCGGGCTGGCTTTGAACCTTGATCCTCAGATCTCAGCCTCCTGAGCAGCTAGGATTACAGGTGTGAGCCACCGTGCCTGGCTCCCCTTCCTTCCCTCCCTCCCTCCCTCCCCCCCTCCCTCCCTCCCTCCCTCCCTCCTTTCTTCCTTTCTTTCCTTCTTTCTGTAAAAAGAAAATGACACATTTTAAAAACATAGGCCCTGGCAAGCACTAATTTCCTATGCCTTTAAATCCTAGCTACTCACAGGCTGAAATCTGAGGATCAAAGTTCAAAGCCACCCCACCCCATCCCAGAAAAATCCTAGAGACTCTTATCATCAAAAGCAGGAAGTATGGCAAGCTCAAGCACAGTGTCCAGGCCCTGAGTTCAAGCCCTAGAACATACACACACACACACACACACACGCACCCACGCACCCATGCACGCAAGCTCAGGGGCCTACCCTGGATCTCTGGGCCTACAGGGAGGTCTGAGGCTTCAGTCAGGCGGTTGTGGTGCAGAGGGACCGTTTGCTTGCGAAAGAGAGGTCCTCACGCAGCAGCAAGGGAACGTTTCTTTTTTTTTTTTTTTTTATCATTTTCTTTATTTTTTTTTTCTAAGAAAACTACAAATTCACTATCCCTTGGGCTGCAAGAATATCAAGAGGAGAAACTTAAGCCAACTCCTCACATAGGTTTACTATTTGGGAACAAATTTCAAAATTCCCCCAAATTACAGAGTAAAATTTTCTTTGCTAAGTACTTGCTTCCTTCTTTGTACTCCATGCTCCACATTCTAGAGATATAAAGATTAGTAAGAATAGTAGGGTAGATAGAGATAACTGACAGTGGTTTTTGCTTTTTAATCTCTCTTTTTTCTTTCCATTTTCTGTTTGGACCCCACTGCTTAAAGTGGTGATTTTAACTGTTTGTTGTTGTTGTTGTCTTTTCTTTTTTAGTACTGGGGATTGAACACAAGATGTTGCATTTGCTAGGCAAGCACTTTGCCACTGAGCTACATTTTAGAGTGGGGCCTAGCCAGACATGGTACTGCACACATGTAGTCTCAGCTACTTGATGACAACCAGAAGGACTGCTTGAGTGAAACCAGCCTAGGCAACAGCATGACCCTGTCTATTGAGAGGAAGAAAAAGAAAGGAGACTAGGGAGAAAAGAAGGAAGCTGGGTGCCGGGTTTGATTCCACTCTGGCTCCCAACAGCTGGGGGCCTAGTGATAGCATGCACAAAGACCCTGGTTCCATTCCTCAGTACCACATATACAGAAAAAGCTGGAAGTCATGCTGTAGCTCAAGTGGGGTAGAGCTCTAGCCTTGAGAAAACCCAAGGACAGTGCTCAGGCCCTGAGCCAAAAAAAAAAAAAAGGAGGGGGATAGCGGGACATCAACAACAACCATAAAAAGAGAAAAGAAAAAAAGAAAGAATGACAAAGATCAACAAAATACTGTTTCAGCAGGCAGCTGTAGCTCACGCCTTTAATCCTAGCTACTCCAGAAGATCTGAGGAGGGAGGTTTGAAGACAACCAGGGGAGAAAAATCCAAGAGATAAACCAACAAAAGCCAAACTGTAGTGTGTGGCTCAGTTGGTAGATAGCTAGCCCTGAAGGAGAAAACCAAGTGGAAGTTTAGGGCTAGAGTTCAAGCCCCCCCCAAACCCTCAACTTCTAGATTCCCTTGAAGCCACAAGTACACAAGAATGCACTTCAGACCCACACATGAGGAGAAGTTATAGGCACAGAGTGTTTCAGGAAAGTTTGTTCAATAAAGAATCCTCAACTAGAAAACCTTTCAGAGTTTGCCTATTAGCTTTCTTTCTTTTCCTTTCTTCTTGCCTGGAAAACCGAAATGTGTGTGCCAAATTGAGAAATTGGGCTATTTTGTAAAGATGATGGGAAAAATTGCATAGGAGCAGGATTCAGAAATTCAGTTCTTTCGTGTGTGTGTGTGTGTGTGTGTGTGTGTGTGTTTTGTGTGTGTGTGTGTGTGTGTGTACTGGGGCTTGAACTCAACATTATTTGACTTTGCTTTTTTTTTCCCCCCTGTGCCTGCCCTGGGGCTTGAACTCAGGGCCTGAGCAAGGTCCACGAGCTTTTTGCTCAAGACTAGCACCACTGCTCCACGTCTAGCTTTTGGTAGTTAATTGGAGATAAGAGTCTCAAAGACCTTCTTGCCCAGGCTGGCTCCAAACTAGAATGTTCAAATCTCAGGCTCCTGAGTAGCTGCGATTACAGGTGTGAGCTACCAGTTCTTGGCTTCCAGTATGTTCTTAAAGACATTTATGAACATTTGCAGTAACGTTGAGGTGCCCAGTGTATGGGTAGGAAATCTTTCAAATCTTCATAATGAATGTTTCCTTTAATCCCGTGGCTGCCACCTCTTTCTGGAAACTTCCATACATTCACTTGGGTTTATTAGGCTTCCAAGAAATTGAATTCTCCTTTGGCATCTGCAAAATGCCAAAGATCGTCTGCTCAGTGCACTTAAATGGGTACTAAAAGGGCATCACAAAGGGAAAACATTCACTTGAAGCATGTAAAGCACCATGTCTGTCTTCTGTTGGCAGTGACCTTGACTGGGAAATTGCTTTGAGCTTGCTTTTCTTTCCTTTTTTTTTTTGTTTTTGTTTTTGTTTTTGTGTATGTGGTACCAGGGAATCAAACCCAGAGCACTCTACCACTGGGCCACATTCCTGGCCCTTTTGCTTTTTTTTTTTTTAAGAGAAAAACAGAATCTCCACCGCCCATAACTATCCTTTTTGCCCAGGTTAAAAGGGACAAAGGAAGCAGGTTTTAATCTTGTGTGAAAGAAATTAAAGTGCCACAGGATCCCTTCATCATCCCTAAAAGAACTAAAAAAAGTGAGTTTACTGATATTAAAGATGGTTGTTGTTGTTTGGCAGCAGGCCTGGGGCTTGAACTCACAGCCTGGATACCATCCCTAAGCTTTTTTGCTTAAGGATGGTGCTCTACAACTTGAGCCACAGCTCTACTTCTTTTTTTTTTGCCAGTCCTGAGGCTTGAACTCTGGGTATGAGCACTGTCCTTGGGCTTTTTCCTCAAGGCTAGCACTCTGCCACTTGAGCCATAGCACTACTTCCAGCCTTTCTATGTATGTAGTACCGAAGAATTGAATCCAAGTCTTCGTGCATGCTAGGCAAGCACTCTACCACTAGGTCAAACTCCTGGCCCCCTTCTGACTTTTTTGGTAGAGATAAAGAGTCTCATGGACTGTCCTGACCAGGCTGGTTTTGAATCAGGATCCTCAGATCTTAGCCACCTGAGTAGCTAGAATTGCATAGACATAAGCCACTGACATCCAACTAATTTTTTTCTTTTGTGCCAGTCCTGGGGTTTGAATTCAGGGCCTGGGTGTTGTCCCTGAGCTTCTTTTGCTACCTCTTGAGCCACAGAACCACTTCTAGATTTTTCTGGTTATGTGGTACTAAGGAATGGAACCCAGGTCTTCGTGCATGCTAGGCAAGCACTCTACCACTAAGCCACATTCCCAGACCCCTACTAAATAAACTATTTAAAATGTACAAAAAAATGCTAGAATGGGAATGGGCTAGTTAAGGTGTACAGGATACAGGTGTACAGAATACAGTTGTAGAGAACAATTGTACACAGGAATTCCATGGTGGCATTCCCACAGGTGCACACAAAGTGCCCCGTCAACATTCCCCCCACACCCCATTTCTCTCCGTTAGCCAAAATTCCCTTTAGAGAGATGCTGAAATGTTTGATCTACTTTACAGTAGACCAGATTTCTGACAGTGGTAGAGGGACTCTTGACAATTTTAAAATTAATTATTGGCAATACTGAAGACTGAACTCAAGATCTCTGTGGCTTGAGCCATGCCTCTTTCGGTGTGTTCTTCAGATAGGGTTGCATGGTTTTACCCAAGCTGACCTTGGACCACAATCCTCCTCCCTCTACCTCCCAAGAAACTCTGTCCACCACACCCTGCTTTTTGGAACACTTCCTTTTATTTATAACTGACTTTGCACATTTGTATTCCTGGGGAGAGAGGACTGTAAGCTATACTTCCCTGGTTCTTTCATACAGGGAAGATTTATGTGGTTCCAAAAGCCAGCTGGGTAAAATATAGACCCAACTCTGTGGTTTGATGAATAAATCAGATAGGAGAAGAGAAAACTTCAGACTCAGGAAGGAAGTAGAATTATATTTGCTTCAGAGGATCTGGCAGGGAACATTCTTTCATTTCTTTCTTTCACATTCCTGTAGCTGCCAGCTGGGGGAGGAGGAAGAGAGGGAGCCTGGCATGGGTGGCTAAAGATTCCTGTTTAAAGCCAATCCAGGCAATAATAATAATAATAATAATAATAATAATAATAATAATAAAGTCCAGACGAGGCTCTTATGTCTAATGAAGCAACAGCAAGCAGGAAGTAGAGGTGTGGCTCAAGTGGCAGAGCACCAGCCTTGAAGGGAGAAAAAAAGCCAAGTAAGAGTGGGAAGGTCTGGGATCAAGCCCCAGAACTGACATAAAAATAAAGGAATATTAAAATTAGCATTCCTGAGCGCGTCTTCCACTGTCTTCATCACTGTGTCAGCCTCTCTCCCCCCAGCAGCTATCTGACTGACAAAAAGTCTGACAGTTCCTAGAAGATGAGGTGGAACACAGCAAGGTGTCCACATCTAGGCATCTAGAAACTACACAACAATGTACTCCTGTAGCCCCAGCTGTTCAAGAGGCAGAGGCAGCAGAAATGCTGGAGACCAGGAAGAGTTGAAGCCATTCTTTCAAAAACAAAGTAAGGGCCGGGAGTTTGGCCTAGTGGTTAAAGTGCTTGCCTAGCATGCACGAAGACCCGGGTTCGATTCCTCGGTACCACATACATAGAAAAAAGCCAGAAGTGGTGCTGAGGCTCAAGTGGTAGAGCTCTAGCCTTGAGAAAGTCCAAGGACAGTGCTCAGGCCCTGAGCCCAAGCCCAGGACTGGCAAAAAAAAAAATGGCAACAAAAACAAAGTAAGTTTCGTCACTGTTATTGAGAAGCAGAAATGTGGTTCATAAAGCAGGAAGATGGACACCAAGTTTTTCCCCGTCATTTCCTCCTCCAGACCAAGATCAAAATACCTGCCTTGCCCCTAAGTGGGCCAGGCCTGTCATAGACTACCAATTATTTGTCCAGTTAGTGTGACCTGTTATAAAATTCCCAGAAAAGTTCTACAAACATTTGCCAAGTACACAGACTTGTGACCTACGGCGAGCTCTAGGGCCAGCTCTACATTGCGCCACTGCTGGGGCGGGGGGGGGGGGGGGGGGGGGGGGGAGGGTCGGGTGGCTGCTGTGCACGCTCCCAGGCCAGTGAAGCTGCATGTCTGGGGGAAGGAGATGGAATATGTAACTAATAACGTGTGTGGCTGGGCACACCTGTACAATGCTTGAATGTTTGCCTATCCCTCTCTTCCCCCCTCCTGTCCTGTGCGCACACACTCACACACACACACACACACACACACACACACACACACATACACATTTCATCCCTGAGCTTCTTTTGCTCAAGACTAACATTCTACCCCTTGACTACCACACCACTTCTGGCTTTGTGTATGTGGTACTGAGGAATTGAACTCAGGGCCTCATGCATGCTAGGCAAGCACTCTACCCACTAAGCTAACTTCCCAGTCTTTATTTTTCTTTTCTTTTCTAGTTAATTGGAGATAAGATTCTCAAAGACATTCCTGTCCAGACTAACTGTAAACCAGGATCATCAAAGCTCAACCTCCTGAGTAGCTAGGATTCTAGGTATGAGCCATCAGAGCCCAGTTTGACTTGTTTTTCAATACAATATGATCATTTCCATTTGAAAACAAGTTTCATTGACAGCATACAGTTCTAGGAATGCAGCTTGTATTGTAGTCAGGACATATAATGTGTTCCCAAAGGCACCAGTCAATATTGCTACCATAGGTTGGGGGTGTCAAATGGCGACCTTGAATTGGGAAATGCAAATCAGCTCTTGATGGATGGCACTATTTGGAATAAAGCATTTTCTGCTTTGGACACCTTTGGAGGAAGATTTTTACTTGCCTTTGCTGGAAAAGGTAGGGAGATGCATGAAAGCATCTTACTATGAGCCTGGGACACAGGAAGGTGCTGCTTTACTTCAGAATTCAAAGCACTGGAACAACAAAAGCTCTTCTCCCTTCTCCCTTCTCTATCTCCATCTCCACCTTAGCTGCTCTGACTCATTTTTGGAAACTGTTGGATTTCTTTCCTTCTTTTTTTTTTTTTTTTTTGCCAGTCCTGGGCTTGAACTCAGGGCTTGATCACTGTTCTTGGACTTTCTCAAGGCTAGCGCTCTACCACTTGAGCCTCAGCACCACTTCCGGCTTTTTTCTATGTATGTGGTACCAAGGAATCGAACCCGGGTCTTCGTGCATGCTAGGCAGGCACTTTAACCACTAGGCCAAACTCCTGGCCCTTTACTTCTTTTCTTTTCTTTCTTCCCTCCCTCCCTCCCTCCCTCCTTCAACTTCTCCCTTCTTCCCTTCCTCTCTCTCTCTCTCTCTCTCTCTCTCTCTCTCTCTCTTCCTCCCTCTCTCTCCCCCCTTCCTCTTTCTTTCTTTCCTTCTTTTTTTGTACTGGTCCTAGAGCTTGAACTCAGGGCCAGGGTGCTATCACTGAGCTCTGCTCAAAGCCAGTGCTCTATCACTTGAGCCACAGCTCCATGTCTAGCTTTTTGGTGGTTTACTAGAGTTAAGAATTTTCCTGCCAAGGGGCTGGGAGCATGGCCTAGTGGGAGAGTGCTTGCCTAGCATGCACAAAGCCCTGGATTAGATTCCCTGCAACCACATACTCAGAAAAAGCCGGAAGTGGCACTATGGCTCAAGTGGCAGAGTGCTAGCCTTGAGCAAAAAGTGTCCAAGGACAGTGCCCAGGCCCTGAGTTCAGTCCCTAGGACTGGCAAACAGCAACAAGAACCCTCTAAAAGAATTTTCCTGCCAACGCTGGCTTCTAACCATGACCTTTGGATCTCAGCCTCCTGAGTAGCTAGGATTACAGGCGTGAGCAGCCAGTGCCTGGTTTAACTGCCTGGATTTCTGAGGGAGGGAGACCTCCTGGGAGACCCACCTGCTGAGAGGATCTCAGATTTCTGAGAGCAGAGGTGTCAGCCTAACAGAGAAGGAAGAGGTAAAGATTCCTGAGGGTAGAGATGCCAGCCTAACAGAGAAGGAAGAGGTAAAGATTCCTGAGGGTAGAGATGCCAGCCTAACAGAGAAGGAAGAGGTAAAGATTCCTGAGGGTAGAGATGCCAGCCTAACAAAGAAGGAGAAGGTGAAGATTCCAGGCAACCCAGACACATGAAGCCTGATTCAACCCATTCTCTGTGCCCAGGCTCCTTGACAACTCCAATAATGTTCTTGCCCACGGCACAGCTTTGGAAAAAACCATTTCTCCATTTGAAAACTGTTCTTTGTTCAGTGTCTTAGAAAATCAGATTTGTTCAAGATAGATTGCACACTGAATCTAAGTTCCACTTAGAAATTTGGTTCTGTCACCTCCACCCAGAGGTCAATCATGCACATTTTGTATTTTGGGAGAGGAGGGGTTTGAACTCAAGCTTGGCTAGGCAGGTGTTCTACCACTTAAACCATATTTCCCCCGCCCTCGGATTTGCTTTTTCTATTTCTTTTGTCCAATATCTTGCTGCTAAAGAAGTTAGATGCCACCTGTCACCTAAGATTAGAAAAAAAAAAATCTCAGGAAGCAATACTTGTTCATTGACTGCTAAAAGTGACCTGAAACTGACTGAAAATACAAATTCTACCTTGAACACCTGCGACTGTCATCAAGAGTGTATAAGGTGATCCTTCTGAATATTTCTCTACTTACTTTAAATCTTGTCTTTTGTCTCTTTTCTTACTTCATCCTTGTAATCCCAGCTCTTCAGGAGGTAGAAATCAGGCAGGAGAATTGAGGCTTAAGGTCAGCCTAGGTGAAAAGTTATAGAGACCCCAAGCTGTGCAGTGGTGGTACACCCCTGTGGTCCTAGCCACATGGGAGACAGAAGCAAGATGACCCTTTTCTGAGGCTGGCCTTTGGAGGAAATTGGAGACCCTACCTATCATAACTGAGAATGGCTCAAGTGGTAGAGTATCTATCTGCCTAGCAACATTGAGGCTCTGAGTTCAAACTCCATTACTACAAAAGGAAAAACCAAGGGCTAGTTTGGGCCTTGGCTCAGATGGTAGAGTGCCAGTCATGAGTGGAAGCATCAGATACTGAGTTCAACTCCTAAACTCAAACAAAAAAGACTTCCTTTTCTTTTAATCAGCAACACTACAACACTTTTTTTTTTTTTTTGCCAGTCGTGGAGCTTGAACTCAGGGCCTGGGTACTATCCTTGGACACTTTTTTTTTTTTTTCTCAAGGCTAGCGCTCTGTCACTTGAGCCACAGAGCCACTTCCAGCTTCTTCTATGTATGTGGAATGCCTTTCTGCATGCGAGGCTACACTCCCAACTCTACAACACTTTTTTTAATGGTAGTTTTTAAATTGCAGTTACATAAAAGCAACACTTCATTTTTTTAAAAACTTGACACCAGTCGCTGGTAGCTCAGGCCTGTAATTCTAGCTACTTGGGAGGCTGAGATCTGAGTATCACAGTTCAAAGCCAGCCTGGGCATGAAAGTCCTTGAGACTCTCATCTCCAATTAACCACCAGAAAACTGAAAGCAGTGCTGTGGCTCAAGGGATAGGGTGGTAGCCTTTAGCTGAAGAGCTCAGGGACAATGCCCAGGCCCAGAGTTCAAGCCCAGTGACCAACAACAACAAAAAAAGAGGGGTCATGAGTTTGGCCTATTGGTAAAGTGCTCATCTAGCATGCATGAAGACACAGATTTGATTCATTGTTACCAAATACATAGAAAAAGGAAGAAATGGTGCTGTGACTCTAGTGGTAGAGCACTAGCCTTGAGAAAGCTCAAGGTCAGTGCTCAGACCCTGAGTTCAAGCCCCAAGACGGGCAAAAAAAAAATGATATGGAATTTCATGAGAGAGCTAGGATTACAGGCATGAGCCACTGGCCCCCAGGGCAGCTGACCTTTTGTATCTTGTTTTGCTCTTTCCCTGCCACTTAGCATGCCACCTACACACGCACACAGTTTCCTCTTGGCAATTGTTGAAATGTGTACCACTGAATGATAAGGCCAGAAGGAAGCAGTTTCAGTAGACCTTGAAATGTTTAGTTTACCTTCTGGCCTTGGCCCCTGGCCTCACAGATGTCCCCGGCTCTCCTGGGAGAGTGTACAGGGCTTGAAATCCCAGAGGCCCTGACACCTCCCTTCTAGGCAGAGGCCTTGTTTGCAGATCCGGGTTCAGAGCAGGAAGCATGGGTTGGAAATTCAACCCTGGGTTAGAGTTACAGCTTGAGTGAATTCCCTCCCAGCCATCTGAGAAAGACAGCAGTCATTTCTGATGAAAATCTCTCATTCCTTCACTGGTTCTTTCTAAAAGTTCTTGGAACACTTTTCCAGGAAGAAAGGTGGTAAAAGGAAATCAGAGTAGTAGAGAATGTGAAGCTTTGTTTCTGTAGAAAGACTTGGGAAAGAAGTCAGGACACTCGTTAAGGATAGTGAAAATAAGTCACCTCAAAACACTTGCTAAGAATACTGGAAGTGTGAAATCAGTCGCCATCAGGACACTTAGCTAAAGCTATTGGAGGTGAGGCACACACTGCGAGAGCACCAGGCTTCTGTTGGCTGTTAATCCTCAGGCCTTAGGAGTTGTCTGTATTCTCAGGGGAGGAGGAGGAGCAGGAGGAGGAAGAGGAGGAGCGGGAGGGTTAACCCCAAAGTTACACCACCAAGTCCGTCTTGGAATAAAGATTCCAATCTACAGCTTTGGGCCTTGAGATCTTCTATCCTGACTGACTCACTCTACTGCTTGAAGATGTGTCACGGGGAGGCAATCTTTACTTTCAGGGGAGGCAATCTTTACTTTCAGTAACAGCCCCCACACACATGCACACAGGCTCTCCTGGTTCCTGGTGGAACCCCAAAGTCCCTCTGCCAGGTGGGTGCTCAGTCAGAGAGCTCCCTCCATCCCAGCTCCTGCTTTGCATTTTTTTTTTTTAAGGCAGAAACTGAAAACCCAAGTCAAGGTGTCTGAAACTAGCAGAAGAATGTTGCTTTCGGTCTGTGTTCCCAACCCTTGGTTGGGGTACAGTGGGTCCTGGGTGGCACTGGCTGTTCAAACAACATCTTAGAAGCCAAACCAATCCACACCTAGCCAAGCAAATAACACCTGGAAGCCCTGGCAGGTCACAGCAACTGCTCAGCCAAGCCTTACTGGAACTAGACCAGGAGAATGCTCTAGGGCCATGGGCAGAGCGATGGAGGGTGTCTGAGCCCCGGAGGTCATTTCTGTCCCCTGCTTCTCTCTGTGTTCTCAATTTCCAGAGTGGAGTTAGCTAACTCTGTGATGCCTTCTGGCCTAGCTGTTTGTTGGTTAACTGGGAGATGGAATCTCTCAAACTTTTTGGCTAGCTTTGAACCTCGGTCATCACATCTTAGCCTCCCAAGTAACTGGGATTTCAGGTATGAACTACCAGCAGCTGCTCTAGTAGTTCTGAATTAATGCAAAAAAAATCCAGATGAACAAAATGTGAACATTTTAAATGAAAAAGAACAAGTGTTCTTGTTTGTGTTTTGCCAGTCCTGGGGCTTGAACCAGGGTCTGGGCACTATCCCTGAGCTTCTTTTGTTCCAGACTAGCACTTTACCACTTGAACCACAGGGCCACTTCTAGCTTTTTCTGTTTATGTGGTACTGAGGAAATGAACCCAGGGCTTCATGTATCTAGACAAGGACTCTACCACTAAACTATGTTCTTAGCCCAGTAGTCTTATTTAATTTAATTTAATTTAATTTATTTCATTTTCTGAGGTGCTAAGAACAAATGTAGGTCCTTTGTGTGCTAGGCTAGTACTCTGTCACTGCCTAGACTCTGTGTGTGTGTTTGTGTGTGTGTGTGTGTGTGTGTATGTGTGTGTATGTATGTATGTGTATGTGTGTGTGTGGCTGGGGATTTGAACCCAGGACTTACAAATATGCTACCACTTGAGCCACAAGGACAGATCTTTTGTTTTTGCATGTTGATTCTGACACTGGGTCTTGGTAACTTTAATCTCCAGATTCTCATGTCTCTGCCTTCCTGGTAGCTGGGATTACAGGCATGTGCCTTCACACGTGGCTCACTGTGTGATATGCCTGGTGTGCCAGTCCAAGGGCTTGAACTCAGGGCCTGAGCACTGTCCTAGGGCTTTCTCAAGGCTAGAACTCTACCACTTGAGCCACAGCACCACTTACGGATTTTTCTATGTATGTAATAATGAGAATTAACCCCGGGGCTTTGTGTGGGCTATTGGAGCATTCTACCACTAGGTCAGACTCCCAGTCCCATCCAGCATAAGTCTTATCTACCTTGGTTATCTTCCCAAACTGCTAAGTACCACTCTTCAATATCATTGACTGAATTTATGCCTCTGGGCAGTGTGGGAACCCATAAATGATGAGGTCTAATAAAGAGAATTGGAATGCCATTCTTTGACTCCAAGAAATCTAGGAGTGGCCCGAGAAAGATCAATCGCTCCTAGCATTGCAGAAACCCAAGATTCTGCCCTAAATGTGAGTGAATCAGAATCGAAATTTCCTTGGACCTTGGGGTTAGGTAAAGACTTAAACAGTATACTTGTTTGCTGTTTATCTCTGCCTCCAAAGATAAGGAAGGCCCTCATCCTGAGATTGTTGGACTTACCTGTACCTGTAACTTCAAGGAGATTGCTACCTTACCTCCAGCTTGTACTCCCTCCTATCTGATAATCAGTAAAGATTCTGTTAAGGAGGCCATGGGCATCTGTTGCTGGCTAGAGGAACAAGCTCCCTGGTGCCACAAAAACCAATTCCATTGTCTGGTTTCCATCACTTCCAGCTTTTTCTAGGAATTGAACCTGGACCTTTGTGCATGCTAGGTGAACACTCTACCACTAGGCCACACTCCTAACCCAATGAAGTACTTTTATAATTGCACTTTTAGAATCAGCAATGACAAGTCATTCATTCATTTCACTTAACAAAATTAAAATACCAGGCAATGGTGGCTCATACTTTTTTTTATTGGTCAGTCATAAGACTTGAACTCTGGGTCTGGGCACTATCCCTGAACTCTTCAGCTCAAGGCTACGACCTTATCCCTTGAGCCACAGTGCCACTTCTGGTTTTCTGGTGGTTAATTGGAGCTAAGAGTCACGTCTTTAGTGCCCGGGCTGACTTTGAACTGCAATCCACAGATTTCAGTCTCCTGAGTAGCTAGGATTACAGGTGTGAGCCATGGTGCCCGACACCAGTGGCTCATATTTGTAATCCTGGGTACTCAGGAGTCTGAGAGCTAAGGATTGTGGCTCAAAGCCAGCCTGCTCAAGAAAGCCATGAGACTCTTATCTAACCACCATTCCTCCTCTCCCCACCCAAAACAAGCCAGAATTGGAGTTTCAGCTCAAGTGGTTAGAGCACTCATGTGGAGCAAAAGAAGCTTAGGGACAGCACCCAGGCCTTGAGTCCAAGCCCCAGGACTGATGTGCACGCACATGCGTGCGCGCACACGCGCGCGCACACACACACACACACACACACACACACACACTTAAATAAAAAGGATTTTACTAACAAGACCAAACTGGTCTTGAACTCCTGAGCTCAAGCAAATTATCCTACCTTAGCCTTCCAAATATCTGGCACTACAGGTGTACATACTGTGCCCAAGTTGCATTCCAAACTTATTATTATTCGTACAAGCATCACACTAGATGATAGGTATTAAGGCTCTGAGCCAGAAACTGCTTTGAAGACCTCGGAAATATAAGACCTAGCAAGAAGATTCTCTGACCGGAAAAGTCAGAACACACACTGGTACAGTGTGTCGGAGGACAGCTGCTTGCGGCAGGTGGGCACGCTTCCCCAGGGCAGGGCTCCTTGGGGCTGAGGTGCCTGCTGCTCTTTCCAGGATGCTGACATTTACTTTAGCCTCTGTGTCAATGCATCTGTGGAGAAATGCCAGCTGCTGGGCTTCCCTCCCCAGCATTGCCTTGACTTGGGCTTTGCTGATAGGAAAATAAACATAGCTCACACCAGGTGGCTCTCAGGAGTGGCTGGACATAAGCCCTCTGCCCAGTGCTCTGTTTTTCTTTCTAGCTTGAACATCTGGCTGACTTTTACTTTATCTTATTCTTTCTCCTTCTTCCCTTTCTTTACCCCTTTGATTCCTGGACCTTTAAAATAAATAAATAAATAATGATAACAACAATAATAATAATAATAATTCCTCTCTGCTTATATATGTGTATATATGTATTTTTTTTTTTGCAGTTCTGGGGCTTGAACTCAGGGCCTGAGCACTGTCCTTGGGCTTTCTTTTCTTTTCTTTTTTCTTTTCTTTTTTTTTTTTTGCCAGTTCTGGGCTTGATCTCAGGGCCTGAGCACTGTCCTTGGACTTTCTCAAGGCTAGAGCTGTACCACTTGAGCCTCAGCACCACTTCCGGCTTTTTTCTATGTATGTGGTACCAAGGAATCAAACCCGGGTCTTCGTGCGTGCTAGGCAAGCACTTTAACCACTAGGCCAAACTCCCAGCCCCCCTTGGGCTTTCTTAAGGCTAGCACTCCACCACTTGAGCCACAGCTACTTTTGGCTTTTTCTTTGTTTGTGGTACTGAGGAATCAAACCCAGACCTTCATGCATGCTAAGCAAGCACTCTACCACTAAGCCACACTCCAGCTCCTGTGTATTCTCTGGGCCTGCTGGCACATGTTTCTTGCTCCCAGCTGCGCCGCTCTGGCTTTCAGTTGACTATTGCTCAATAACTTCCTAAATTTGGCCCTTAGAACTATCCATAGATTTCCTCCTTCCTCCCTCAGGCTCTAATTCCTCTGTGCTCCACAGATATCTCCCAGATGTTGGCTGTCCATTCCTCACCCAGGTCCTGGCCTGGACCAAAGTCCACAACCATGTGAGAGTGTCACCTTTTGGAGAGAATGGCCTTGTCTTCCAGCTCTCAGTTTCCTTTTCTGATCATTTAGGAAAAATCATTTATGTTGTGTAGATCCAAAGTGCACATCAGTTATACACTTACACAGAGAGAGAAAGCAAAAGCTGTTAAATATGACATATTGATCTAACTTAAACTTGAGTGGAGAGAGCTGGTTATCTTTAAGTCATACTAAGAATTTGAGCTGGGGACAGTGGCTCACACCTGCAATCCTAGCTACTCAGGAGGCTGATATCTGAGGATCAAGGTTCAAAGACAACCCAGCACAAAAGGACCTGAGACTTATCTACAATTAATCTTTAGAAACAGGAAGTGGGACTTGGCTCAAGAGGTAGGGCAGAAGCCTTGAGCTGAAGAGCTCAGGGACAGTGCCCAGGCTGAGTTCAAGCCCCATGACCCACAAAACCAAAACAAAAAAATTGACTGGGTTGAGAGTGTAGCTTAGAATTAGAAAACTTGTCTAGTGAGGGCTGGGAGTTTGCCTAGTGGTAAAGTGCTTGCCTGGCATGCATGAAGACCCGGGTTTGATTCCTCGGTACCACATACATAGAAAAAAGCTGGAAATGGTGCTGAGGCTCAAGTGGTAGAGCTCTAGCCTTGAGAAAATCCAAGGTCAGTGCTCAGGCCCTGAGCTCAAGCCCAGGACTGGCAAAAAAACAAAAAACAAAAAACAAAACTTGTCTAGCAAGTGCAAGTCTCTGAGTTCAATCCTCAGCACCAGAAGGAAACCAGAAAAGCTAATAAAATTACTTTAAACAAAATAGATATTTGTGCTGGGATTGTGGCTTAGTAGTAGAGTGCTTGCCTACCATGAATGAAGCCCTGGATTTGACTCCTCAGCACCACATACACAGAACAAGCCAGAAGTGGTACTGTGGCTTAAATGGTAGAGTGCTAGCCTGGAGCAAAACAAGCTCAGGGACACTCCTCAGGCCCTGAGTTCAAGCCTCAGGGCTGGCAAAAGAAAAAGAAAAGAAGTTGTGGTACTTATACCCAATGGAATTCTATGCTGCCATTAGAAAGAATGACATCACCCTATTCGTAAGGAAATGGAAAGACTTGGGAAAAAAATAATATTAAGTGAAGTAAGACAGACCCAAAGGAACATAGGCTCAATGGTTTCCTTCATTTGTAATAATTAGTACAAACCTTGGACTCTCCGAGCAGAGGATTACAATAGCTCAAAACCTAGGTACGTAACGTCATATAGGACTAAACGAAAGGAACTCTAGGATATGGAAAAAAGAACTTTATCTTGTGTAATTGTTGTTCTTAATGTACTATGTTATTTCTCTTCGCTTTTGTTGCCCTTTGGTTAATCTCATATTGTTACTGCTGGGGGCCGAGTAACACCATGTCTAATAACTTTCTGCTGAGTCCTGTAGTAGGGGTAAACAAGTGGACCTCTTTATCCTGCCCACCTGTTGTGCTGATAGGAGGAGGGATTTGGGGAATAGGGAGAGTGAGATTTTCCTGCCTTGATGAAGCTGCGTGGCGTCTCTGTTCGTGCTCTGAGGTAACAAGGCTGAGTACAGGAGGACAGTGGGCCCTCTCCTCTCGTGGCTTGGCCTGGCCGGGGGGTGTTTTCCCCATCCCTCCTACTAGTCAAGAGGGACTGGGGACGAAAGACCCCGACAGCTACTGTATCTGACTTTGTTACCTGGTATATTATATATAAGTTAATTATTTATTTGAAATAGGAAAGGGAAGGGGGGAAAACAAGATGATTGGGAGGGGGTGGGGGGAAAGAAATGGGGACAAAAACATGAGAAAGGAGTATCAATGTGTGAGAAGTAATGCACCTACTACCTGGCAAATGTAACTGTAACCTCTCTGTATATTACCCCGACAATAAAAAATAAAAAAATGTTAATAATAATCAAAAAAAGATATTTGGGGATCAAGAGTGTGGCCTAGTGTTAGAGTGCTTGCCTAGTGTGTATGAAGCCCTGGGTTCAATTTTTTGGTACCACATACACAGAAAAAGCCGGAAGTGGTACTGTAGCTCAAATGGTAGAGCTCTAGCCTTGAGAAAACCCAAGGACAGTGCTCAGTTCCTGAGTTCAAGCCCCAAAACTGGCCAAAAAAAGAGTAGATATTTAGGGTTGGGAAGATGGCTTAGTGGTAGAGTGCTTGCCTAGCATGCACGAAGCCCTGGGTTTGATTCTCCCATACCACATAAACAGAACCAGAATTGGCACTGTGGCTCAAGTAGTGAAGTGCGAACCTTGAGGAAAATAAGCTCAGGGACAGTGCCTAGGCCCTGAGTTCAAGCTCTAGGTCTGGCAAAATATAAGAATGATAATAAATGGATATTTGATATGACTGGGCTCTGGTGGCTCATGCCTGTTGCCCAAATACTCAGGAGGCTGTGCTCTGAGGATCACGTTCAAAGCTAGCCAGGGTAGGAAAGTCTGTAAGACTCTACTCTCCAATAAAGTACTCACAAAAATCCATACACTGGGGGCTGGGAATTTGGCCAAGTGGTAGAGTGCTTGCCTAGCATGCACGAAGACCCAGGTTCAATTCCTCAGTACCACATACATAGAAAAAAGCCGGAGTGGTGCTGAGGCTCAAGTGGTAGAGCTCTAGCCTTGAGAAAGTCCAAGGACAGTGCTCAGGCCCTGAGCTCAAGCCCAGGACTGGCAAAAAAAAAAAAAAATCCATACACTGTCTTGTAGCTCAAGTGCTACAGCACTAACTAGCCTTGAGCAAAGAAACCTCCCAGTCCCTGAGTTCCAGCCCCAGGATTGGCACACACACACACACTTTTTTTTTGCTAGTAATTATTATCAACATCAAATTCTGAAGCACTTTAAAAAATTATTGTTATTATAAAGATAATACAGAGGGGTTACCATTACATAAGTCAAATAATTAGTACCTTTCTTTTTTTTTTTTGCCAGACCTGGGCCATGAACTAGAGGCCTTAGCACAGTCCTTGGGTTTTCTCAAGGCTAGAGCTGTACTACTGGAGCCATAGCACCATTTTCAGCTTTTTTTCTAGATAGGTGGTACAGAGGAACTGAACCTTGGTCTTCATGCATGCGAGGCAAGCATTCTTACCACTAGACCAAACTCCTGGCCTAGTACATTTCTTTCGGGGCAATGTCACCCCTTCCTTTGCTATCTCCCAGTTTTTCCTTCCTGTCCCCACCCAGAAATTGTATGGTGCATTTTCAACAGAAAGTCCAGTGAGTACCACTGCTGCATTCTTTACCCTTTGTCTCTTCCATTTCTGTGCCTCCCCTTACACTCCCAAAGCCACACCAGTGAGTAAACAGAACAAAAAGGAAACAAAACAAAACCAACAAAAGTTACAAACACTCTTTTTCCATTTCCAGGGATTCATTTTAATAAAATACTATTTTATATGACCAGATGCACATAGGCATTGTGTCTTTCTGTTCCTCTCCTAAGAACATCCTCACACCTGTAATCCTAGCAACTCAAGAGGCTGAAATTGGGCAGGGAGTTTGACCAAGTAGTGCTTGCCTAGCATGCATGAAGACCTGGATTCGATTCCTTGGTACCAATACATAGAAAAAGCTGAAAATAGTATTGTGGTTCAAGTGGTAGAGTTCTAGCTTTGAACAAGCCCAAGGACAGTGCTCAGGCCCTGAGTTCAACCCCAGGACTGGAAAAAAAAAAAAAAAAAAAAAGACTGAAATCAGCATCAAAATTCAAAGCAGGCTTAGGCAGAAAACTTCCTGTGAAACTTAAAACGCAGACGTGGAGCTATAGCTCAAAGTGGTAGAATGCTAGCCTTAAGCAAAAATTGCTCAGAGAGGGGCTGGGAATGTAGCCTTGTAGTAGAGTGTTTGCCTAGCATGCACGAAGCCCTGGGTTTTTTATTCTTCCATACCACATACACAAAAAAATCCACAAGTGGTCTATGGCTCAAGTGGTAGAGCACTAGCCTTGAGAAAAGTCCAAGGACAGTGCCCAGGCCCTGAGTTCAAGCCCCAGGACTGGAAAAAAAAAAAAGAAAAGAAAAGAAAATTTTAAAAATGCTTAGGGAGGGGCTGGGAGTTTGGCCTAGTGGTAGAGTGCTTGCCTGGCATGCACGAAGACCCGGGTCGATTCCTCCATACCCCACATACATAGCAAAAAGCCAGAAGTGGTGCTGAGGCTCAAGTGGTAGAGTGCTAGCCTTGAGAAGGTCCAAGGACAGTGCTCAAGCCCTGAGCCCAAGCCCAGGATTGGCAAAAAAAAAAAAAAAAAAATGCTTAGGGAACAGTGCCCAGGCCCTGCATTCAACACCCAACACCCCCCCCACACACATACATGTATCCTCCTTTTATCTCATTGTTTGTTTGGTTTTTTTTTGTCTTTGTTTTTGTGTGTCAACTGAGGGCCTGGCCACTGTCCCTGAGCTTTTGTGCTCAAGGCTGATAACTATACAGCTTGTGTCACAGCTCCACTTCTGGCTTTTTGCTGGCTAATTGGAGCTAGAAGTCTCACGGACTTTTCTGTCCAGGCTGGCTTCAAATCTCCATCCTCTGACCTCTAACAGCTTCTCTGCCCCCTAAATAGCTAGCATTACAGGCTTGAGCCATTGGGTCCAGTTTAGGATTGCCTTTTTAAAATTTAGTGCATGAGCCTGCCTGCCTGCTTTCCTTCCTTCCTTTTTCCTTCTTTCCTTCCTTCCTTCCTTCCTTCCTTCCTTCCTTCCTTCCTTCCTTCCTTCCTTCCTTCCTTTCTTCCTTTCCTCGCTCCCTTTCTCTCCCTCCCTTCTCTCCCCTCACTTTGGAAAATGTCCTACATGGACGTTTGTAATTTACTTTTTTTTGTGGTTTGGGCCCTGGGAAAGGTCAACCCAAGTTGGTTTGTGGAGGGCATGGCCAAGAGCAGTGAAGAGCTGCACCGCCATCTAGTGGCCCATTGTCCTCACTGCACATTGAAAAGAGGCCGTTCCCCCAGCTGGCTAATTCACACAATGAATGGAGCTTCCTCAATGAGGACTGACATTTGCTATTTTGGAAAAGTTTTGAAATCCATTTTACACACTATCCTACAGATTTGAACTTAAAGTATTTCCTCTTCATAAATCTGAAGGTTTAGCTTTCAATCAAACAGAGTGGTGTTTCTGAGTAGCCTACTGAGCCAGACAAGCTCATTAGTTAGCTCGACTTGCAGTGACCAGGAGCAGGTTATTTACATACTTTGACCTTTGGCATAATAGAGATTTTAACAGAGAGCAGAGTTGTCTTGAAGATAAAAGATGCCAGTTAGAATTTCCCTAGTCCTGAAGAGTAGACCATTACTGTGAATTTGGTTAGTACTTCTAGAAAGATGTGGTATAATGGCTGGCAAGGAACCAAAACCCACTCAAAGCTAGGCACAGTGGCTTACATGTGAAAGCTAGGCACAGTGGCTTACATGTGAAAGCTAGGCACAGTGGCTTACGGGTATAATCGCTGAACTCCAGAACCTGGGACAAGAGGATGGAGAATCTGAGGCCAGCTTGACCTTAATAGCCAGACCCTGTCTTATTTCAAAACAAAAACAAAACACACATGCACACACACACACACACACACACACACACCACCTTTCAAAGAGTTCAAGAGCCCTCACTGGGTGTTCTGGCCCTTTTTAGTGGCTGAGAGAGCAGTAGACCTGTTCTTAATGCTAGCCAGTCTGGGGAGGAAAGTCTGTAGGACACATTTCCAATTAAAAACAAAAATTCTGGAGGTGGAGCTATGGCTCAAGTGGTAGAGCATTAGCTTTGGGCAAAGAAACTCAGAGACAGCTCCAGGCTTTGAGTTAAAGCCCACAAAAAAAAATCCATTAACAAAACAAAACAAAACAAAAAAACAGGATGGAGCTGGGAGTGTGGCCTAGTGGTAGAGTGCCTGCCTAGCATGTACACAAAGCCCTGGGTTTGATTCCTCGATAGCACATACACAGAAAACACTGGAATTGGTGCTGTAGCAGGAAGCACTAGAATTCTACTCTAGACCAAAAAAGCTCAAGGGTAGGGCTCAGACCCTGAGCTCAAACTCCAGGATTGGCAAAAAGAAAACAGGACTGAAGGCGTGACTCAAGTAATAAAATATCAACTGTGAGCAAGCAAGCAGAGCGTGTCTTAGTTCTGATCCCCACCCTACAACAGAAAAAAAATGAAAATGGAAGAGAAAAGAGTATTTGAGGCTAGGAATATGGCTTCGTGATAGAGTGCTTGCCTAACATACATGAAGCCCTGGGTTTGATTCCTCAGTATCACATAAACAGAAAAGGCCAGAAGTGGCACTGTGACTCAAATGGCAGAGTGCTAGCCTGGAGCAAAAGAAGCTCAGGAACAGTGCCCAGGCCCCGAGTTCAAGCCCCAGAATAGGAAAGAAAAAAAAGAAAGAAAGAATATTTGCTAAATGAGTGAGTATTCATCAGTGCAATAACATAAAGTATTTCAGATTCTTACATCTGTATTTTTGTTTTTATTTATTGTCAGTCATGGGGCTTGAACTGAGGGCCTGGACACTGTCCCTGAGCTCTTTTTTTTTGGGGGGGGGTCAGTTCTGGGGCTTGAACTCAAGGGCCTGGGCACTGTCTTCGGGCTTTCTCAAGTGCTCTAGAGCTCTACCACTTGAGCCACAGCACCACTTCCAGTTTTCTGGTGGTTAATTGGAGATAAGAGTCTCGAGGACTTTTCTGTCTGGACTAGCTTCGAACTGGGATCCTCAAATCTTAGCCTCCTGAGTACCTGGGATTTACAGGCGTTAGTCACCAGTGCCCAGCTGAAGAATGTTTCTTAGGAAAATATCAGCTAGCAAGCCCTTTGCCCTTTGTTCTAGTCTGGAATTCAAAGAAGATGCTGGAGATAGAGCCACCATCTTGTACATCCTCAGGGGAATGAGCCAAGAAATGACAGCCACACATGGAGAGTGAGAAATGACAGATAGCATGTGGGCCTTTGCTGCCTCAATAAGCCAATGGCTCTAGATGCCATTTCTGGATTTTTGTTATACGAGAAGAGCGAGCCTCTATTTGTCTAAGCATAGTAAGTTGTGTTCTCTACTACCTGAACTAAACTTCCTATTAGGCATATTAAACTGGAATGAGCTAGCTCTGGTGACTCATGCCTATAATCCTAGCTACTCAGGAGGCTAAGATCTGAGAATCACAGTTCGAAACCAGCCTAGACAGGAAAGTCAATAGGGCTCTTATCTTCACTTAATAACTGAAAAAGCCAGAAATGGAGCTATGGCTCAAGTGGTAGAGTGCTAGCCTTCCGGAAAAAAGCGAAGGAGAGTACTCAGGCCCCAAGTTCAAGCCCCAGTACCAAAAAAAAAAAAAAAAAAGGCTAAAGAGGACCTTTTGAGCCTGGAGGGTTTCCTTCTCCATCCTGAGGTTGCCCAGTGAGAAAATGGAGAAGCCACATTTTGAGAGGTGAAATCTTTGAGTCTTTATTAAAAGGCCAGCAACCCCCGTGGTCTCAACAACCAGCAGCCAGCAAACATACTTAACACTATGATGCATGAAGGCCAGAGAGGAAAGAAAGAACAAAAACAATACCAATACACCTATTCAGCTCCAATGGAGAGCTGAAGTGGTATGCCATGGTGACCAGAGAAGAGACAGGTCACAGGATGTGAACGAGACGTGTGGCTTGGCCTAATGGTGCCTGAGCAGGTCCTGGCCTTAGTAGAGTCAGGTCAGGGGGCGGGGTCTCAGGCACTGAACTGACAGGTTTAGTAACCTATTATCCAAGTCCCCACCCCTGCCGCCAGGACCCTGGAGTTAGGGACTTTATCTCACTCCACCATGAAGACAAGATGCCAGATCTTAACCATCCACCCTGTAGCCAAGATGGCACCAGTCAGACTTATTTCCCCACTTCATTGACAGCTACCACACACCAGATGGCAACAAGTATTCACTGAAAGTACTTGGTTTTTGGTGGTATTGGGGTTTGAGCTCAGGGCCTCACATTTGCAAGGCCTGTGCTCTAATATTTGAGCCATGCTCTCAGACCGTAAAAGGACTTTTATTGTAATGTCCAAACCTACTATCTGTTAATTCTTGATGCATCTCTAAAACCAACTTTATAGAGAAGAGTTTGAATTATAGCTTGCATGGTGACACATGCCTGTAATCCCAGATACAGGGGAGCAGATGTAGGAACATTGGAATCTAAGGTTGATTCTAGGACAGAAACAGAAATCATGCACACACACACACACACACACATACACACACATACACACATACACATGAACACACAGATTTCAAACTCCAGTGTACTAAAAATTCATAATTTTCAATAATTTTACCTGACAGGTGATGTTTCAGTGAAGCAAAATTAACACTTAAAATGAGGTGGTAATCCTGACACTGGCCTTGGGCGTTGTGCAAATGACTACATTTTCTAGTAGTTCTGGAGGCTGGAAGACCAAGATCAAGGTTCTGATTGATTTGGTATCTGGTCGTGTCTCTTTCCTTGACTTGCATAAATTCAGATATGGTGGTGTACACCTGTAATCACAGCTAGGGGAGAAGTAGAGACCAGAGGCTCACAAGTCTGAGGTCAGCTCAGACAAGGCTAGCACAAGACCCTATCTGAAAGACAAAAGCAAAAGGACTGGAGATGTGGCTCAAGTGGTAGAGAGCTTGCTAGAGGTAAGGTCCTGAGTTGAATTCCCTGTACAGAAAATGGAGAAGAGGAGGAGGAGGGAGAGGAAGGCTGCTTTTATATTGTTTCCTCACATGAGCTCTTTTCTTTTTTGGTGGGTCATGGCGCTTGAACTTGGCCTGGGCACTGTCCTCAACTCTTCAGCTCAAGGCTACCACCCTGCCCTTGAGCCAAGTCCCACTTCATGTTTTCTAGAGGTTAATTGGAGATAAGAATTTCAGGTCCTTTTGTGCCTACGCTGGCTTTGAACGGTGATCCTCAGATCTCAGCCTCCTGAGTAGCTAGCATTACAGGCATGAGTCACTGCGCCAGTGCGTGAGCTCTTTTTGTCTACCAAGGGACAAGGATCAAGTTTTCTATTCTTTCTCCTTCCTCCTCCATCAGTTGTGGGGCTTGAACTCAGAGCCTGAGCTCTGTCTCTGAGCTCTTTTTGCTCAAAGCTTGTGCTCTACCACTTTAAGCCACAGAGCCAGAACTGCTTTTGAGTGATTAACTGGAGATTCTAGTCTTAAGGAACTTTTCTGCCCTGGGTATCTTCTCAAATCTCTGCCTTCTGAGTAGTTAGGATTATAGGTGTTAGCCAGCAGGGCTTGACTCCCCTCTTCCTCCTCTTTTCTGTATGTTTTTAGATTATATACTATGTTGGGTCATTGGTTGCCTGAGGAAAACTAGGTCTTAGTTTCTCCTCTCTCCCTCCTCCCCCCCTCTCTCCTTTCCTCTCCCCTCCCCATCTCCCTCCCCCACCTCTTTTGTGGGCCATAGGGCTTGAACTCTGGGCCTGGGTACTGTCCCTGAGCTCTTCAGCTCAAGGCTACCGCCCCTGGCTCTCTCTGCCTAGCTAAGTCCATGTGGCTAGTCTCGGATATGAGACTGTCCAATGGTTAGGTCTTGGTTCTAATCTTGCTTCAGTACTAAAGTTGCCAGTGCTCTGGTGGTTCCTTATGTTTCATCATTGTGAAGTAAATGGATTACAGGTGAATTAAGATGCCAGAGGCCAATTTACAAATTGTATAATGTGTTGTTTGAGATGCTAGCACTAGGGGGCAGTACAATCAACACACTGGCGCACATTCCATCCGTTCATCCATTCCTACGGTCCAGCTACTAGATAAACAGAGGCGAGAAAGTGATGACTCTCCTGCCTCCTGGGCAGCTGAACTTTGTAGTAGCAAAAACAGCTCAGTGTAGTGGTGCAAGGCCACAATCTCAGCACTCAGGAGGCTGAGGCAAAAGGTCAGCCTGGGCTACCTAGGAAGACTGTCTGAAAACACAAAACAAAACCTGAAGATTGTTCCATCAACTGACCGCCCTCAGCAGGAAGATGGATCAAGAAGTCATACTAAGGACTTCTCCGTAGCAATAAGAAGGAATTAATATATCTCTCGCAAGAGGATTCACCTCATAAACATAATGGTAAATTAAAAATACAGCCTCAAGCTGGGCACCACCAGCTCACGCCTGTAATCCCGGTTACTCTGGAGGTTCATGGTTCCAAGCCAGCTCAGGCAGGAAAGTCTGTTAGACTCTTATCTCCACTTAACCACCAGAAAAGCTGGAAGTAAAGCTATGGCTCAAGTAGTAGGGTGAAAATGCTTGAGCAAAAATGCTCTGGGATAGCACCAAGGCCCTGAGTTTAGGCCCCAATACTGGGACACACATACACACACACACACACACACACACACACACACACACACACACACACGCCACAGAGCAAAAAGTCAGACTGAAGGCATGGCTCACGTGGTAGAAGCAATCAAGTGGACGCAAGATACTGACACACACACACACACAAAAGTCCCAGAGAGGGAAGTTGTACTTGGATCATGACTTTCCCTCTCACACACAATCCAGAGTGCTCTTCCTTTCCAACTTGGGCTGGGTAGGATGGCTCCTGCCAAGAAGGGTGGTGAGAAGAAGAAGGGACATTCTGCTGACCCGAGAGTACACCATCAGCATTCACAAGCCCATCCATGGAGTGGACTTTACAAACCCTGCTCCTGGTGCACTCAAAGAAATCCGGAAATTTGCCATGAAGGCACTGGGACTCCTTACATGTGCATCGACAAAGCTGTCTGGGCCAAAGGCATAAGGAATGTCTCCTATTGGACTCGAAGGCGGTTATCCAGAAAGCGCAGTGAGGATGAAGACTCGCCAAACAAGCTCTACATGCTGGTAACCTATGTCCCTGTTACCACATTCAAAATCTACAGTCAATGTGGGTGAGAACCAACCAGTAAGTGTCAAATAAAACTACAAAAAATTCCCAGAGAGACAGAAAAAGATATAAATTTACACTTCTTCCTCTAAGAGCTGGTGGCAGAGCATATGCCCTTTGTAACACTTTCAATGAAGGCTACACTAGATCTGTGTTCAGGTGCCATGGTTGTAGGCCTGTTGATCCAGATATCTGAGAGGCTGAGGCAGAGGGTCACGTGAGCCTAGGACTTTAAAGATGGCCTGAGCAACATGGAGACAATTCCTTTCAAAAGGAAATGAAGGGCCTGGAGTTTGGCCTAGCAGTAAGAGTGCTTACCTAGCATACATGAAGACCTGGGTTTGATTCCTCGGTACCACACATATAGAAAAAAGGCTGAAAACGGTGCTGTGGCTCCAGTGGTATGAGCACTAGCCTTGAGAAAGCCCAAGGACAGTGCTCAGGCCTTAAGTTCAAGGCTCAGGACTGGCAAAAAAAAAAAAAGTGCAAGCTAAACTCTAAAACATTCCCCAAACTGAGGCACCCCTGTAGGCTCACCCCTCAATCAAGTCTATCCTCTATCCACAAAGTAAATATTGTCCTCAGCTTGATTTTTATTATTCCCATACTAAAAACTTTATAATTTTATGACCTCTCCATGTATGTCCTAACAAGAAGTAGTATTGTGCTCGCATGTTTGTACAGCTTCTTTAAACGAAATCAGACATTGTGTGTTTTTCTATACCTTTGAAGGTAGCATGTGTGAATCAGTCAAGTTGATACGTGTAGCTATAGTCCCTAGCTCCCTGCCGTGTCACCTCAAATCATTGCAATAGCTTTTCTTGTTGCAAGCAATGCTTTCTCTATTTTTTTTTTGGTCAGGTGTGGGACTTGAACTCGGCCTGCGTGCTGTTCCTGAGCTCTTCAACTCAAGGCTACCACCCCACCTCTTAAGCCTCAGCACCACTTCCAGTTTTCTAGTGATTAATTGAAGATAAGAGACTTTAGTGCCCAGGCTGGGCGTTGAACCTCGATCCTCAGATCTCAGTCTCCTGAACAGTTAGGATTATAGGCGTGAGCCACTACGCCTGGCTTGAAATTCGAATTTTTTTTTCTTGCCAGTCCTGGGCCTTGAACTCAGGGCCTGAGCACTGTCCTTGGGCTTTCCTCAAGGCTAGCGCTCTACCATTAGAGCCACAGCACCATTTCCGGATTTTCTATATATGTGGTACCGAGGAATTGAACCCAGGGCTTTGTGCATGATAGGTGAGCACTCTACCACTAGGCCATACTGCAAGCTTTTATGCTGGGGTTGGCCTTGTATTGATATCCTCTGATCTCTACCTCCTAAACACTCTGCTTTTGTGACTGTCCTTTTTTGTGCATGAACAAGACCTTTTTTTTTTTTTCCAGCAGGTGACTGTAGGAGACTGACAAGCTGTTGGGGATTCATCATTAGCTTGGGCAGACACTGCTTGAATATCCCTGATCCAAAATGATTGGAATCTGAACTATTTTATATTTCAATGTTTCACAACTTAGAATGTTTGCACATGTATATATACATATATATATATATTTTTTGGATATGTATATGGTACTGAGGTACAGGGTTTTACACACTTTTTTTTTGTTTTTGTTTTTTTTGCCAGCCCTGGAAATGAACTCAGGGCCTGGGCACTATCCTTGGAAACTTTTTGCTCAAGGCTAGTGCTCTACCACTTGAGCCACAGCACCACTTCCAGCTTTTTCTATGTATGTGGTACTGAAGAATCAAACCCAGGGCTTTGTGCATGCGAGGTGAGCACTCTACCACTAGGCTATGCTCCCAGTCCAGTTTTACACACTTTTAAAGCAGGTACTCTACCTCTTGAGCCATGCCCCCAGCCATTTATGCCCTGGCTAATTTTTTTTTGTCAGTCATGGGACTTGAACTCTGGGCCTGGGTACTTTCCTTGAGCTCTTCAGCTCAAGGCTACCACCGTACCCCTTGATCCACAGCGCCAATTCCAGTTTTCTAGTGGTTAATTTGAGTCTCACGGATTTTAGTGCCTGGGCTGGTTTTGAACCTCAATCCTAAGATCTCACCTTCTGAATAGCTACGATTACAGGTGTAAGCTACCACACTCAGCTAAATAAATAGTGATTCACATGATTTTTTTTTTTTTGCCGGTCCTGGTGCTTAAACTTAGGGCCTGGACACTGTCTTTGGGCTTTCTCAAGGCTAGAGCTCTACCACTTGAGCCACAGCACCACTTTTGGCTTTTTCTACGTATGTAGTACCAAGGAATTGAACCTGGGTCTTCATGCATGCTAGGCAAGCACTCTACCACTAGGCCAAACTCTTGCCCCCCCCCCTTTTTTTTTGCCAGTCCTGGGGCTTGAATTCAGGACCTGGGCACTAACCCTGAGCTTGTTTTGCTCAAAGCTAGCACTCTACCACTTGAGCCACTTCCCAATTTATTGGAGATAAAAGTATCACAAATTTTCCTGCCTGAACTGGCTTCAAACCTAGATCCTCAGATCTCAGCCCCCTCAGGAGCTTGGATTACAGATATAAGACACCGACATCTAACTAGATTTTTGAACTTTTTTTTTTTTTTACCAGTCCTGGGCTTGAACTCAGGGCCTGAGCACTGTCCTTGGACTTTCTCAAGGCTAGAGCTCTACCACTTGAGCCTCAGCACCACTTACAGCTTTCTTCTATGTATGTGGTACTGAGGAATTGAGCCCGGGTCTTTGTGCATGCTAAGCAAGCACGCTACCACTAGGCCAAACTCCCGGCCCATAGATTTTTGAAATTTTTGACTGGGATGTTCAACCTAACCTATGAAATTGTGTTCCAAGACAAATTTGCCCATTCTTAGCATGAGAAAATTCCCCTGGCTCTAACTCATCATCAACATTTGTTGTTGTTAGACCTTTTAATTTTTGTCAGTCTGATAGTTGTGGCACATCTTTTTTTTTTTTTTTTTTTTTTTTGGCAGTACTGGGGATTGACCTTAAATCCTCATGTTCCATTGGCTGGCTTGCTCAGTGAAAAGCAGAACTACTTGAGCTACATCTTCAACCCTGCTTTTTCTGCTGGTTATTTTGGAGACAAAGTCTAGTGAACTTTTCTGCCTGGCTGGCTTCAAACCAAGATCCTTTGGATCTTTGCCTCCTAAATGACTAGGATTATAGATGTGAGCCATAGGCACACAACACCCAAGTCAAAACAATAGTTATCAGGGACTGGGGGCTCAGACCTGTAATCCTAGCTACTCAAGAGGCTGAGATCTGAGGATCACAGTCAAAGCCAACCCAGCCTGCAAAGTCAGTGATACTCTTTTTTTTTTTTTTTTTTGTGGGTCATGGGGCTTGAACTTGGCCTGGGTGCTGTACCTGAGCTCTTAGACTCAAGGCTATTACCCTACCCATGTGCCAAGCCCCACTTCTTGTTTTTTAGAGGTTAATTGGAGATAAAAGTCTCAGGTCCTTTTGTGTCCAGGCTGGCTTTGAACCTTGATCCTCAGATCTCAGCCTCCAGAGTAGCTAGGTTACAGGTGTGAGCCCCTGAGCCTGGCTCCGTGAGACTCTTATCTCCAATTAACCATCAGAAAATTGGAAGTGGTGCAATGGCTCAAGGTGTTAGAACATTAGCTATGAGCTGAAGTGCTCAGGGACAGTGCCCAGGCCCTGAGTTCAAGGCCCATGACTGATCCCCAAAACAAAAACAACACGAATGACAATTTCATTCTCCTACTTAAACTTTCCTGTGCTCTGCAGTCAGTGAGGCAGAGTCCTTCCTCATCTTCTTGCTTTGCTCTGATCAGTGTGACAGGAACATGGTCCTCTTGTCCTCACCTCACCTCTGGCCACAAGGAGCTTCCTTTTTTTTGGGGGGGGGGTTCAGTCGTAGGGCTTGAACTCTGGGCCTGGGTGTTGTCCCTGAGCTCTTCAGCTCAAGGCTAATGCTCTACCATTGAGCCACAGCACTACTTCTGGTGTTCTAGTGGTTAATTGGAGGTAAGAGTCTTGTGAATTTTCCTGTCTGAGTTGGCTTCGAACTGCGATACTCAGATCTCAGCCTCCTGAGTAGCTAGGATTACAAGTGTGAATCACCGGCACCCAGCTTCCTTTAGTTTTAAAGAGCATTCCCTTTAGCCTTTGCTTATTCCATTGCTGCTACACAGCAGGCTGTTCTGTTCTTAGTAAATACCAGTAGGCCTTCAGAAGATATGTTCATTAAAATCTATAAACTTGATCTCATGTCAGAAAAGGGTCTTTGCAAGTAAAATTACCTTAGATCTAACATATGATCATCCAAGATTACCTGGGTAGACCCTTGTCAGTGTTAATTGTCCAATAGGAAACAGAGAGAAGAGGAGGCTAAGAGGTGTGGATTGTACTTGCAACCGCAGCTACTTGGTGGGTAGAGATTGAGAGGATCTTGATTTTAGGCCAGCCAGGCAAAAAAACCTCAATCAATGAAATGGGCGTTATCATATCTGACATTTCAGTTATGTTGGAGCAAGTAGAATAGATGATCTCAGTCTGAGGTTGGCTAAGGTAAAATAATAATAATAATAATAATAATAATAATAATAATAATAATATTCTGGGGCCAGGAGTGTAGCCTAATGGTAAAATGTTGCCTAGCATGCATGAAGCCCTAGGTTCAATTCCTCAGTACCACATACATAGAAAAACCTGGTAAAACTGGTGCTGTGGTTCAAGTGGTAGAGCACTTGAGTACCGAAGCTTAGGGATAATGCCCAGGCCCTGAGTTCAAGCCCCAGGACTGGCAAAGAGAGAGAGAGAGAGAGAGAGAGAGAGAGAGAGAGAGAGAGAGAGAGAGAGAGAGAGAGAGAGAGAGAGAGAGAGGTTCTATTTGTAAAATAAAGCAAAAAAAAGGGGGGGGCTGTGAGTGAGGCTTAAGTTGCAGAACACCTGCTTAACAAAGGAGAGACCCAGAATTAAACTACACACACACACACACACACACACACACACACACACACACACACACACACAACTAAAAGAGGCAGGTTGAGTGAGGACCCCAAAATGGATGGAAAGCCCAGACTTGCTGGAGAGGAGAAGACAGGCAAGTTGCAGGATGAAATGAGCTGGAATCCCCAACTAGGAACAGGGCAGTCCTCTTTACAAAGAATGGGCTGATCCACTTCCCCAGGGCTTAGGGGGTGGCACGTACACAGTGGTTGTGCACAATGGCTGGGTGAGTGACAGGGCCAACCTAAGGAGGCCTTTGGCTGTCAGTGTCCTCAGGGGAATGAACAAATCCACTATGGATACCTGTGGAAACTTCCTCTGTGTGGAAAGACCCCAAGATGGTCTAGGAGCCAGGGCAGGATGGGATGAAGGACATCAAGAGCTGCCCATCTGAGAAGCAGCTGGCTTTGCTGACTGGTCTCTAGTAGA
Organism: Megascapheus bottae; assembly: GCF_031878675.1. Lineage (NCBI taxonomy): Eukaryota > Metazoa > Chordata > Mammalia > Rodentia > Geomyidae > Megascapheus > Megascapheus bottae. The sequence goes on from NC_143536.1 coordinate 11,685,084, forward strand.
AGAGCCTAGCAAAGTCTGGCTCAGGGCAAGGTCAAGGGGCAGCAGGGCAGCCCTTGATGCCAGCAGACTAAAGGACAGTTCTGGGACAGGCTGGTGGGAGGACCCCATGTCTTTGGATTTCTTTGATCTCAGAGCCAGTGGGTTAGAACAGAGCCTTGGGCACAGGTAGGGTCATGTCTGTTTAAACAAAATTAAACACTGGAGGTAAATGATTAACTCCTGGAAGAAACAAACAGGAGTTCAGGCCACATCTAGGTAGGAGGGCTTCAGAGCTCCTGTTTATCCAGGAGCTGCACAAGCATACACTCAAGTTTCCGTGCCAAGTGCTATGGGAACAGCGGATCTGTATCTCCTTCTGACTTCAAGCTGGGAGAATCACTCCTGTGCCAGGCTTCACGCCCACAGGGGCCTGTCCAGCCTCTCACACAATCTTCACGCTGGCCTGCTGGCATAGAGCAAGGATTGCCTATATTTCACAGGCAAGGAGACTGAAGCTCAGAGACGGAGAGCAACTTGCTCTGGTCACACAGCCTGAGAGTTATAGAAGTGAAAGGCAGCCAGGCACCAGTGGCTCAGGCCTGTAATCTTAGCCACTCAGGAGGCTGAAATCTGAGGATCATGATTCAAAGCCAGCCCAGGCACTAAAGTCCGTGAGACTCTTAGCTCCAGGAAACTGGAAGTGACACTGAGCGCTAGCCTGGAGCTGAAGAGCTCAGGGACAGTGCCCAGGCCCAGGGTTCAAGCCTCACAATTGACAAAAAAAAAAAAAAAGATGTGAAAGCAGGGTTTTGGAACCCAGGCCCAAACTCCAGGAATTACACAAGTAGTCAGATCTAAAATAGCTCAGAATCAAAGATGTAAATATAAAAGGGAGGACACAGCAGATGCCCACTTCTTAGCCTGCTTCTCATGCATTCATGGGCCCAGGTAGAGAGACAGTGCTTTTCAGCAAAAGCAATTATAGGCACCTGAAAGGAACCAAGAACTGGCCTGAGCTCAAATAAGGACTGTAAGTACACCTAGGCCTTCTAACAGACAAAAGGGAAAAGCCATCAGGAGGTGAAACAGCCACTGTCCCTTTCTGGGACCATATAGTTCCTTAGCTGGATTTCTTTATTTCTTTTTTCTTTCTTTCTTTTTTTTTTTTTGGGCCAGTCATGGGGCTTGAACTCAGGGCCTGAGCACTGTCCTTGTGCTTTCTCAAGGTCAGAGCTCTATTATTTGAGCCACAGCACCACTTCCTGGCCTTTTCAGGAATCGAACCTGGGTCTTCGTGCACGCTAGCCAAGCACTCTACCATTAGGCCAAACTCCTGGCCCAAGCTGGATTTGTAATTGAGCATTTATTTTATTCTTCCTTCTGCTCTGAGGTTAGGAGCAAGGATTCTGGAACCGGAGCTGAGGCCAGTATTGGTCATAATATCCACGGCGACTTCAGACGAGCCCCCTTCTCCTGTTCCTTTGTTTGTTCGTTTGTTTGTTCATTCGTTTGTCCCTTCCTTCTCTTTTCTTTTTTCAGTTGTTGGTCTTGAACTCATTGCCTGGGTGCTGTTCCTGAGGTTTTTTGAGTCATAGCTCCCCTTCTGGCTTTTTGGTATTTTTTGCCAACCTTGGGCTTGAACTCAGGGCCTACGATCTGTCCCTGAGCCTCTCTGTGCTCAAGGATAGTGCTCTACTACTTGAGCCATAACTTTTTCTGAGTAGTTTATTGGAGATAAGAGTCTTCCGGATTTTACTTTCCTTCCCAGGCTGGCTTTGAACTGTGATCTTCAGATCTCACCCTCCTAAGTAGCTAGGATTACTGGTATGAGCCACCGGCACCTGGCTTCTAAGTATTTCTTTATTCATTGATTCACTTAATATAGTGTGTGTGTGTGTGTGTGTGTGTGTGTGTGTGTCTGTGTCTGTGTTTCAGTTCTAGGGCTTGAACTCAGCACCTGAGTACTGTTCCTGAGCTTTTCTTTATTTCAATACTTTTGCTTTGAAATTCGTTTTCATTTCTCTTGCTTCATGAAAGGGATGTGTGTGTGTGTGTGTGTGTGTGTGTGTGTGTGTGTGTGTGTTTGTGTGTTATGATTACTGCAGTTATAATTGATGTAGCCAGCTTTTGGGCTGGGAATGGCTCAAGAGCACTTGCCTAGCCAAGATCAAGTCTGAGATCAAAACACAGTACCATCAATAGCACAAAAAAAAATAAGAAAGAAAGGAAGGAAAACTCACTCTTTTGGGCTATGCTTATCCAGAGTTTTCTGCATCAGGGAAGAATCAGGTGCTCAATGCACCTGATGCAAGCAGGAGGTCTCTCTTCCCGTCTCCTCTCAGCCTTTACTTTCTTTTCTTTTTTCTTTTGGCAGTCCTGGAGCTTAAACTCAGGGCCTGAGTACTGTGTCCTTGAACACTTTTACTCAAGGCTAGCACTCTGCCACTTGGGCCACAGCACCACTTCTGTTTTTTTTTCTGTGTATGTAGTACTGAGGAATCAAACGCAGGGCTTCATGCATGTTAGGCAAGCACTCTACCACTAGGCCACACCTCTGACCCCTTTTCTTTCCTGCAACATTTTCTTTGTGGTTGATAAAAATAGCCTTATACAGCTTAAAAATACCTAACCCTTACAATTTGAGACTCCAGAGTAGCAGACAGGTCTTTCGACCCAATTGGAAGAAATCAAATTTCAGGGATGAATTTGATTAGCCCATTTTTAGTCACATGCTCACCTCTGAGCCAGTCATGGTAGCTAGGGGAATGGAATGCTCTGATTGGCTAGTCTGGATGATGAGCTTTATGATTGATGGTCACACATAGACAGCCTGGACCAGGAAGGGGTGGTTAACTCACAGGAACAGCTGTTGAGTCAATAATTCCTGTCATTAGCATCTCCCTGCAAGCCAATGTTGTTTTCCCAGCACTGTGAATGAAATGTACATTTCTACTGCAATCCCAGGGGTCTCTTATCCTATTAATTCACTTCTGTGTTAAGCCATCCTGTCTGTACAACTGGGAAAAGCAAATAATTGGTGGTCTTTCCTAGCATTTCCATCCAACCTTTTATTCTTTAATCTTTAAATACAGGTATAACCAGGGTGAAAGCAACCTGATTTGCCTTTCAAAGGCTTAATGACCCTATCATTGGCCTTTCTTGGACAAGGCATGTGATTACACTTCCATTTCAATTAAACAGTACATCCCACCAAATCCAACTGTCTCCTGTATATAGTGTGTTATTCACACTTCTTTCTCTACCTTAATAGCCCAGACATAGTAGTAGTGTTCTTAGGTGGTGCAATCAGTATTTACTCTAGAGGCCTGCAAATCTCTAAAACCTATTACAAACATTTAACTATCAGTCGATGTTATAAACCAATCCAGATTTTAGCTTCTTTTGACTAGATCAGAAAGATCCCCGAACACCAGGCTCACATTCTCTCATCACAGCAATGAGCTGTGAATGGCCAAAATAGCTGTTCAGTCCCAGACCCCTACTCCCAAGGGTGCAAATACCATTTACATCTCATCTGCTGGTTATTTTTGCTTACACCTGGCCCACTTCACTCAGTCACATTCCCTGCCTGGTCCCTGGAGCATTGTTTAAGTTTGTGACTCCTGGTTGGGTGGCCACTGCAAATCAGGGACAGGTTGAAGCAAGGCTTTAAGACTGGTGAGTTGGGCCTAGATTGGCCTTCTGCCTTAGGGCTCAAAGTAGAAGTAGATTGATGGTGTACTTCAAAGGCCCAGAGACACTTCTAAGGGGCTTGAAAGAAGTGTCACTACTTGTCTGTAACAACGATTGTACCTTTCAAGAGAATTATATGATGTTTAAATACAATAACTGAGAGTTTCCAGAAATAGATATAAATACGGTATGTCTTACATTTGAATCACCTTAAATAAGTGGGTTGAAATTCAAAGTCTTGAAGCTAGTTTGTAAAATAGTTCATATTTTATTGAAATCTTTCATTGACTTCTTTGTCTGTCTTTAGGGTAATAAATGCTCACAGAAGGAAGGAAAGAAAAAAGGCAGGAAGCTTGCTGAATACAGGGACTGGCCATTTTTAGATTAGTTAATTAATTTAGTGATAGTACTGGGGCTTGAACTCAGGGCTTGGCATCATCACTTAGCTTTTTTCACTCAAGGCTGGTGCTCTACCACTTGAGCCACAGCTCTGCTTCTGGCTTTGGGTGGTTAATTGGAAATAAAAGTGTCACAGACTTTCCTACCTGAGCTGATGTCAGTGATTCTCAGATCTCAGCCTCCTGAGTAGCAAGGAATACAGGCAAGAGCCACCAGCTCCTGGATGGTGTGTGTGTGTGTGTGTGTGTGTGTGTGTGTGTGTGTGTGTGTGTGTGTGTAGAGAAGGGGGAAGTTCTAAGGCTTGGCCTCGGGGTCTTTGATCTCTTGGCCTACTTGGTTATGCTGGTGCTGCGCCACTTGAGTCATGCTTCCAGTCTAGCCTTTTGCTGGTTGTAGGTAGTCTCTCATCTTTTTCTGTAAGCTGCTTTCAAACATTAGTCCTCCGGGTTACAGCATTCTGAGTAGCTAGGATTACAGACATAAACTTTACTTGCCACTAATACCGTCTTCTTGGGTATTAGTTCCTATTTGGTTATATTCATAGAATTTTGAGAGTGGAACATTTCCTGAAGGTGTCATTTTTGATGTGAGTCTATGAGATTTGCCAAGGTTATCAGCTTTTAGCAGTGTTAATGTAACTGCTTTCGGTTATTTTCATCTGAGCTATGTCTGATAAGTAGAGGAAGGAATAAGGTAATTTAAGCCCAGGATGATTTACTAAAATGCACCATTGTGATGATGAATGCACATTACTTTATTTGTGATCCAGAACACTGATTCTATCTTGGCTCTTGGCTCTTGGGTCTTCTCATTGATTTATTCCAAGTTACTATTATTATTTTTTCTTTTTTTTTTTGCCAGTCCTGGGCCTTGAACTCAGGGCCTGAGCACTGTCCTTGGGGCTTTCTCAAGGCTAGAGCTCTTCCACTTGAGCTACATTACCATTTCTGGCTTTTTCTATGTATATGGTACCGAGGAATTGAACCAAGGTCTACGTGCATGCTAGGCAAGTACTCTACCACTGGCCTAAACTCCCGGCCCACTATTATTTTTTTAATCTCTCTTTTCTGCCTGCCAGACTTTAGGAAACTCCATTATTTGATAAATGCCTCCGTTTCTTTCACACTGCTCTGTTTGCTGATTTATTTCTTTTCCGTTACATATTTTGGTGGTACGTTTTGGTGTTAGTTTTTCCTTCAAAAAACGTCACATGTAATTTATTAGCATCTTGAAATGTCATTTAAATTCATAACACTATACTACTGAGGTCTTATAAAAGAACATTTCAATATTTGCATTTGTTGTATCCATTGTCAGGCATCAATGACTTTGATTGTCCTTAAGGCTGGCATCCTGGCACTATTATTGCCAGCTTTACCTAAATATCTGCATGTGCACATTTAGGTAAGCAGACTCACTGGCTAGCTTACTCAGTGTTTTAAAATGTGCCATCTTGTGGCTTTAATTCAGGGCCTGGGTGCTGTCTCTGAGCTTTTTGTTTTATTTTTTCCTCAAGGGTAGAACTCTACCAATTGAGCCATACCTTTATTTCCAATTTTTTTTTTTTTGCCAGTCCTGGGGCTTGAACTCAGGGCCTGGGCATTGTCCTTGGGCTTTCTCAAGGCTAGAGCTCTACCACTTGAGCCACAGGACCACTTCTGGCTTTTTCTGTATATGTGGTTCCAAGGAATGGAACCCAGGACTTCGTGAATGCTAGGCAAGCACTCTAGCACTAGGCCACGCTCCTGGCCCCCACTTCCAGCTTTTTGGTGGTTAATTGGAGATCAGTGTCTCATGAGCTTTTCTGCCCAGGCTGGCTTTGAAACTTGATCCTTAGATCTCAACCTCCTGAGTAGCTAGGATTACAGGCATGAACCACTGATGCTAAGCTGTGCTGTTGGAGTTTGAACTCATTTGTCAGACAGGTGGTCAAGTGGTAGAGTCTCTTATCTACCACTCTATCAGGCCTACCAGCCCCTTTTTACATTTTTTTTTTTTGTGGGGCTTGAACTCAGGTCCTGGGAGCTGTCTTCACGCCTCTTTGTGCTCAAGGCTAGTGCTCCATCACTTGAGCCACAGTGCTGCTTGCAGTTTTTGAGTGGTTAATTTGACATAAGAGATTCATGAGTGGGCCAGGAGTTTGGCCTAGTGGTAGAGTGCTTGCCTAGCATGCACGAAGACCCAGGTTTGATTCGTAGGTACCACATACTTAGAAAAAGGCAGAAGTGGTGCTGAGGCTCAAGTGGTAGAGCTCTAGCCTGGAGAAAAATCCAAGGACAGTGCTCAGGCCCTGAGCTTAAGCCTAGGACTGGCAAAAAAAAAAAAAAAAAAAAGATTCATGAGCACTTTTCTGCCTGGGCTGGCTTTGAAGCTCACATCTCAGCCTCCTGAGCAGTTAGGCTTACAGGTGTAAACCACTGGGCCTGGCATGTTAGCTGTTTTCCAGATAGAGTCTTGCCTTAGACCTGGGTTGGCCTGAACTGCAGCCCTCTTGTGCTTCTCCAAGTCGCTGAGATGACAATTGTGTATCACTGTATACAGACATTGGTTAAGATAGAGTCTTGAGAATTTTAGGAGGGGCGGGGTAAGTGGCTGGGCTGCCTTTGAAACCATGATCCCCTGGTCTCTTCCTTCTAAGCAGTTGGAACCAGTATATCTAGCTTCAACCATACCTTTCTTTTAGCAGAGTTAAAAAAAAAAAATCAAAACCAGTTTCTGTTTGTGTGGGTTTCCATCTCAGTTCCTGCAGGAAGTACTCTTTTCCTCCACACTCAGAATTTATTTCTGTCTCGAAAAGCCAAGTGGCTGCATGCAGCTGTTAAAGGTGTACTAAATGGGGGTGGGGTGGGGGGGAGGGAAATGGGGACAAGACATGTGAAAGGGTATCAATGTATGGGAATTAATACACCATTTATCTGGCAAATATCATGTAACCCTTCTATTAAGTACAATAAAAAATATATGAAAAAAAGGTGTACTAAATGTCATGCAGAATGGGAGGCATACACATGGATGGGCTTATCATTCATTCATTTAATCTTTAATTCAGGCAACAAATATTTATTGGAGTGCCTACTCTAGGCTAGGCAGCTAAACTAGTGATGGAGATGAAGGATTCTTGTCATTTCAGAGCTTGTTCTCTGGCATGTAGGTGTGTGGGAGTAGAGGACAAAAATAAATTATTTAGTATATGAGGAGTGATAAATGCCATGGGATGGGAGGAGTCAGGCCAAAGGAGGCTGGGAGTGGGGAAGAGGGGACACCCTGAAGGGTCTCTTTATCTAGTGCCAGTCCTTGTCTTGAACTCAGGGCTTGGGTGATTTTTCTGATCTTTTTTGCTCAAGGCTAGTGCTTACCACTTGAGCCATAGTTCTACTTCTGGCTTTTTTTTGGTTAACTGGAGATAAGAATCTGATGGACATTCTTGCCTGGGTTGGCTTTGAACTTCAGTCCACACACCTCAGCCTCCTGAGTAATTAGGATTATAGGCAGGAGGCTTACTGGCAGTAAACCTTAAGAAGTCTTGAGAACATTTATGTCAGGGCTAGCCTCTCACCTTGGTCCTGCAATCTCTGCCTTCCAAGTACCAACTATTACAGGTTTAGCCACCATGATACTGAATTAGATCCTACTCTGTGGACAGATCATACATGTTTATGTTCATCACTTGGTAATGACCTTGAGTTTTAAATATTGCAAAGTGTCTGTGTACACCTTAATAAGTTGTTGCTGGGCTGAGATGTAGGTCAGTAGTAAAATTCTGGCCTAGCAAGTGCAAGACCCTGGGTTCATCCCCCGTACAAAAAGAAAAAAAAAAAAAAGGGCTGGGAGTTTGGCCTCGTTGGTAGAGTGCTTGTCTAGAATGCACAAAGACCGAGGTTCGATTTCTCGGTACCACTTACATAGAAAAAGCTAGAAATGGTGCTGTGGCTCAAGTGGTGGAGTGCTAGCCTTGAAGAAAAAGCCCAAGGACAGCACTCAGGCTCTGAGTTCAAGCCCCAGGACTGGCAAAAAAGAAAAAAGAATAAGGTGGTGTCGGTGGGTAGGGTTAGGATTCTCAAGATTAACGTGGTCCTGGCCAAAGTTAGCACTACTGGCTAGGCTTGGTTTTGGGAAACTAAAGACACGATGCTGGCTCAGGAGGCTGAGCACTAAGGATCAGGATTCAAAGCCAGCCTGGGCAGGAAAGTCTGTGAAATTTTGGTCTCCTGTTAACAAGTAAAAAATTGGGGGCCGGGAGTTCAGCCTAGTGTTAGAGTGCCTGCCTAGCGTGCACGAAGACCCAGGTTCAATTCCTCGGTACCACATACATAGAAAAAGGCTGGAAGTGGTGCTGAGGCTCAAGTGGTAGAGCTCTAGCCTTGAGAAAGTCCAAGGACAGTGCTCAGGCCCTGAGCCCAAGCCCAGGACTGGCAAAAAAAAAATTGGTACTAGAAGTGTGGCTCAAGTGGTAGAGTACCTTTCCTTAGAGAAATCAGGGTGCTGAGTTCAAGCCCCAAGACTGGCACAAAGGGGGAAAAAAGACATTTCTCCAAAGGTACGGGTGGGTAAGAGTATGGAAAACAGGTCTGCAGATTTCCACTCCACATTTAGAAAAAGAAATCCCTTTTCTACTGTAAGTGCAGCCTTGGTAAGTTGTTTCCCGGAGTTCTCCATGAGTTTCTTTTTTGTCTCTTTAGTATTTCTGGGTGTGGTAGCAGGGGCAGATCATTGTAACCAAATATTTGCAAATACCCCAGCAAAGCCACCTTGCCGAGGACGGAAGCAGGAGTTTAACCTGGCTCTCCAAGGAGGGTTTCCACTCTCAGGCTACTGCAGAAAGACAGGGCCGAGCGAGTCCGGGGGCGGGAACCGGCGCCGAGCACGTGTCCCCGGAGCGCGCCGGCCGCCCAGGCCTCGGCCCGCGCCCTCCGCACGCAGGCGCCGAGTTCGAGTCTCCGGGCTGCGGAAAGATGCGCTCCATTAGAATCGGAGCGAGCGTCCTCCAGGTCTCCCCCGGCGTCCGCGGGACGGGCGCCGGGGCTGGACGCGTCCCCCGGCGGGGACGGGGGTTCCCCGTGCGGGTGCCCAGCCCCGCTGCCACTGCGGATTAGGCACGGGGCAGCTGGGAAGGAGGAGGCCTTCAGTGCCGAATGCCTATCACCACTCCTCCACCAGACCCGGGCCGTGAGGCCTGCGAGGAAGGAAGCGCGCCGCCCCCGGAGCAGGTTGCGGTACCCGTTCCCGCCGAACTTTGGCAACCGCCAGGAGAAATGTCGGCCGCCGAGCGCGGAGCGGGGCGGGGGGCGGAGCGCGGTGGAGGGGGCTTGGCGAGCTTGGTGGGCGGAGCGCGGCGGAGGGGGTGGGGCGAGACGGCGAGGTGGGCGGGGCCAGGCGGCGGGAGGGGGCGGGGCGATGGCCGCAGGGCGGGGCGCACGCCGGGGGCGGGGAGATGGGGCGGAGCGCACGCCGAGAAGGCGGGGCCGTGCCAGGCCTCCGGGTCCGGCCCCCCGCCTCAGGCGCGTCCGCCCCGCCTTCCAGCTCCCCACAGCGGTGGCGGCGGCGGAGCGCCGGGAGGGAGTGAGAGCGGGTCACGACGCTGCCGGGGCGGGGATAACCCCTCACGTGGAGCAGATGAAAGGGCCGCGGCGCGACGGCCCGGGGAGCCGAGCCGAGCCTGCGACCCACAAAGCCGCCGCCGCCGCGATGGGGCTGTGAGGCGTCCGCCCGCGCTCGGTCCTCCGCCGGCCCGCGACTATGCCCGGCCGCGCCCGCCCTCCGCGCCCTCCCGCCGCAGGACCATGAGGCCGCGCTCGGGCGGGCGCCCAGGGGCCCCGGGCCGCCGCCGCCGCCGCCTCCGCCGCCGCCCCCGCGGCCCCCGCGGCAGCCGCTTGCCGCCACCGCCGCCGCTGCCGCTGTTGCTCGGGCTGCTGCTGGCGGCCGCGGGGCCCGGCGCGGCGCGGGCCAAGGAGACGGCGTTCGTGGAGGTGGTGCTGTTCGAGTCGAGCCCGAGCGGTGACTACACCACCTACACCACCGGCCTCACGGGCCGCTTCTCGCGGGCCGGGGCCACGCTCAGCGCCGAGGGCGAGATCGTGCAGGTAGCTGCCCGCCGCCAGGGCCCCGCGCCGCCGCCGCCACAAGATGGCTCCGGGGGCTGCGCCCGCCGACCCCGCCGCGGGCTGGCTGACTGGCGGGCGGGAGGAGCGGCGCGGAGGCCGGCGGCATCTCTCCCGGGCGGGAGGGCACGAGGGCGGGCGGGACGCGGCCTCCGGGGCGCTGCGGGGCGGGGGGGGCGCGAGCGCACGTCGGGGCTCGGCCTCCCGGGGGTGCGCCGCGTGCGGGGGGGGGCGCTGGGCCGGGCCCCCACGCTGGAGCGGCCCCCTCGGGCCAGGGGGGGCGCTTCTGTGAGTCTCAGGTGGAAGTCTGGAAAAGTACCTGTTGAATGCCAACTTTGGAAGGACAAGTGTTGAAGGATGGCTGGCTCGTTCCAGGTCGCGGGCTTTGCTCTCCACCCATGCGTGCAAGCGCGCTCCTTTTGGGAGCGGCCAGGTTTCTCCGAGAGGACGCGCACCATCACGTCCTACCCTGGGTCCTGCCGCCGGTCCTACCTGGGTGCAGACCCTCTGGCAGGGCTCAGGGCTAGGAGGGCCGGGGAACAGGCGGGGCTTGGCCGCGGAGTGGGGATCTGGGGTGCCCTAGAGTGACGGTGGAAGGCGCTGCGTGCCTCAGATTTCAGCGGACGGGAAGGGAGACCGCTGCGGGTTCTTGACGGAGGGCTAACGCGCCAGGCCTGCAAAATCGGGAGCCCGAGTCGCTCACTGACAGGGCCTCTTTGCTCTCCACGACAAGGGACTGCGTTCCAAAGGATAGCTGGTTAGGGAGAGCTGTAAGCTGGGCTTACTCTTTGAAGGGGGGGACTCTTCAACTGAAGCCTCTGCGGATGGTTAGCTGGGTAGATTTCCCGCTTCCTGGGCTGTGATTTTATCAACTTGTTAGTAGAGCGGCCAGCGCACTTTGGGCAGTTTAGTAGGCGCGTCTCCACTTGAAATGAAATGGTTGGCTTGGCTTTGAACCCTTTGGGGTGATGGGACGGCTGCTGCAGGGCCTTCACTTCACTCTTGGGTGAGTTAGGAAGAGGACACTTGGGAATGACTTACTAGCAGCCACCCTTTTGCCGGGTGCAGATTCTGAGTCCTGTGTGCGCAGGACTGGGAGCAGTGTGCCTTTGAAGGAGGTGCCCAACACGTGCCGGGGGCTCCTTTTCAGGGCTCTTATTCTCACAGACTCCTGCCTGGTAAACTGAAGGGCAAAAGCACATTGATTGAGTTCTGATGTTAAAGAACACACACCTTCTCCCGGTCCCACACTTTACCATCTTCACCATACAACGTTGTTAGAGGGGACGCTTTGTGGAGGAGCCCCAAGCAGTTCTATGTTCCTTCAAAAATTGTTTGCATCTTTAAGTCTTGCTACTTAAGGACGCCCTGCCTGTCTCTCTTAGAAGCTTTCACTGGGTCCCAATGGCTTTAAGAAATGCTTGATTTACAGTCTTCCACTTGGTGGTAAGGATAGCAGAGGTGTATGTGGCACTTCACTCTTTGAAGGAAAGACTTCTGAAGTTTGGGATTTTTTTTTTTTTAATCTTTAGTGTTTTAACTTGTACTTATTCCAGGGTAGTTTGTCAGTGGGGCTGTCCATTATGAGTGGTGTTGGGCTTTGGAGATAATCTTGGGTTCACCATTTAATACAAAATTAGCAGTTTAAACACACTATTTGTAACTTTTATCCTTGTGAGCAGAAAGATAATGTGTGAATTTGGCAGAAGGAAATCTATTCTCTTTTGAAACTTTTTGAAGTGCTTATCTAACTCTTTTGTAGTTCATTAGCCCTAGTGGTCCCCCTCCCCCAAATGATTTAAGTAAACAAGAAAGAAAAATGGCTTGAATGGCATTTAATAAGTTTACCTGTTAAGCAGTCACTAATGGGTGCCTTTGATTCCTTATAACCACAGTAATATTGGTGGGTTTATCTAAGCTGTCTGAATGGTCATTCCTTGGTGAGTTCCACATCTTTAACAACTTTATTGTGGCCAGCCTGTTGAACTCCCTGTGTCCATGGGATAGAGCAGAGAGTGGCTTTCAGAGCTGTGTGTGTACAAAGCCTAGTGTACTTTTATTCTGCAAAAACTGTCCAACTGAAGGAACTCTGGGGACTCCAGTCTATAAGCCCTGAAAGGTTTCTGTAAAGAAAGTTGATGTTTTAGAACTGCTAAGAGGAAATATGTGTGTGTGTGTGTGTGTGTGTGTGTGCACACGTACGCACATGCATGCATGCATGCATGTATGTGGGGAGTGTGACACACATACAATAGTATAAGAAACAAATTAGGTTCAGGGGCCAGGAGTGTGGCCCAGTGGTAGAGTGCTTGGCTAGCATGCATGAACCCTGGGTTTGATTTCTTGGTACCACATACATAGAAAAAGGCTAGAAGTGGTATTTGGCTTAAGTGGTAGAGTGCTACCCTTGAGGAAGTTCAAAGACAGTGTCCAGGCCCTGATTTCAAGCCCCAGGACTGGTTTAAAAAACAAACAAACAAACAAACAAACCGGGCCAGGGTTTAGCCTAGTGGTAGAGTGCTTGCCTCACATACATGAAGACCTGGGTTCGATTCCTCGGTACCACATACAAAGAAAAAAGCCGGAAATGGTGCTGAGGCTCAGGTGATAGAGCTCTAGCCTTGAGAAAGTCCAAGGACAGGGCTCAGGCCCTGAGCACAAGCCCAGGACTGGCAAAAAAAAAAAAAAAAAAGCATCATTTGGAGCTGGGAGCGTGGCCTAGTGGTAGAGTGCTTGTCTAGCATACACAAAGCCCTGGGTTCAATTCCCTGGTACCACATACACAGAAAAAGCTGGAAGTGGTGCTGTGGCTCATGTAGTAGAGCACTAGCCCAGAGAAAGCTCAAGGACAGTGCCCAGCCCCAGGTCTTCCTCCCTCCCTCCCAAAAAAGCATCATTTGCCACTTTAATGTTTGGTGTTCTTCAGAATTTATTTTCTGATAACTGAAGCTAAGTAGCACTATAATGTTGCTGTTATTTCCAATAGGGCTGTGTAGCAATACTGTTCTTGATTGAGAGAAGAAAAAACAAAACACCAAACCTCTCCCCCAAAGAATTCTACAAGATTTAGTTTGTATTTCTTTTTCTATTATATGCCAATGAAAGTATATGTGTGTTAGGGGGTGGATGTTTATATAGTAGATACCTTATCATAGTTTGGTTTGCTCAGCTACTTCTAATTAGAATTCCTGTTCTTTCTTTTGCTTGGGTTAGAGTAGGGTGTGTGTGTGTGTGTGTGTGTGTGTGTGTGTGTGTGTGTAAAACTTAGATCTTAAGACTCATCATCAAAAATCTTGACTCTTCCCTGTGCATCTTACAATTAAATACTACTCCATTGTAGCCTGTATGAAGAATGTATCTCCATCTGTGAAAGTTGTGGTGAATATAATATATGGGTATGAAATTGTATTAATTACTTTTATTATCTTATTCATTCATCAGTTATAGTGCATTTGCATGTAAGAGTGTTCGGTTTACAGTTGAGTGCTGGAGGAATTCAGTACATTTCAATTGTGGTTCTGAAAGTGCGGAATTTTAAAGTGTCTTAGACATATTGATACATATTTAATCTTTGAACCAATTTGTTGTTGTTAATTAGATCATTATCTGAAACTTTTAGGCTTGGCTCTGCAACCCACATGTTTGGTAATGTTAAAGGCACAATTAAATACTGGCCAGTGGTATGTGGATTGGTTAAACAAAGAAAATTTGCATTGCTACAGATGAAAGATTATTTTAAAATGGAAATGCGTTTTTTTCTCCTTAAAGTCAAATATTTGGAAACGCTTGAGAAATTCATTTGTAAAAGGAATGGGGATGTTAGGCTCTATGTGATTTTAAAATCAACTATTCTGAATCACAGGTTAAGGGTTGAATGAACTTGAGGCTGAGAACCTTAAGAACTAAAGTAATTCTTTCAACTGTTAGGGCTGTGAGGAGAGCTGGGTGGTGGGTTGAAAAGGCTGATTGAGAGCCTTAAATATCCTCTGTTAACTAAAAGTATCACAGAGAATAATTTTAGGAAGCTAATTCCTCTGTCTTGTTTCTCTGTCAGTGTGTCTTTGCATTTTAGCGTTTGATCAAGCACTTTCTTTTCATCTCCATTTTAAGTTAACTTAACAGGCCTGCCTCTAAAAATTGACTGGGCCTAATAGAACAATTGCATGCTGACAGCTGACCTGGATTTACACAGAAAAGGATTGCCAGCTCTCTTGTCAGATGGGTCTTCATAGGTTAAAACCAAGTATTTGATTTGGGGACAAACTGGGGCTGTGTTTTGCGACCTTATAAATTCCCAGGGGCTCTTACTTTCTATCTTCTGAGATCTCATGGGAGAATTCTGAATGAGAATGAACATGGGAGTAGGTGCTGAATATGGAGGGGGCTGTGATAGATTCCATTTATGAACTTTTGTTGTTGTTGTTGTTCCTTAGCTTTTTTTTTTTTGTGCCAGGCCTGAGGCTTGACCTCAGAACCTGAGTGTTGTCCCTGAACTTCTTTTGCTCAAGGCTAGAGCTTTACCACTTACCACTTGAGCCACAGCTCCACTTCCAATTTTTGATCTTTGGCTGGAAGTATGGCTTGGTGGTAAAGCGCTTGCCTAGCATGCATGAAGTCCTAGGTTCAGTTCTTTGGTGCCACATACACAGAAAAGCTGGAAGTAGTGCTGTGGCTCAAGTGGTAGAGTGGCTAGCTTTGAGAAAGGTCAAGGACATTGCCCAGGTCTGCAGTTCAAGCCCCAGTACTGGCAAAAAAACCAAAAAAACCCAATATATTGTATGTGTAGGGTACTGCACCAAGCATGTATGTGCTTGTTCTCTCATCATAACAGTACAGAGTTAATAACTCTTGTTAGCCCATTTTACAGAAGAGGAACCTGAGTCTAAAAAAGGCAAGTCCACTCCTTTCATTTTCTATGGCTAGTTAATGGACTGAAACACAAATTTGCTTGGTTTCCTTGTTAAGATTCAGACCTAATTTTCATTTAGGGTTTTTGTTGTTGTCATTGTTGTCTTCGTTGGTCGTGGGGCTTGAACTCTGGGCCCGGGCTCTGACCCTGAGCTCTTCAGCTCATGCTCTACTGTTTAAGCCACAGCTCGACAATTCCAGTTTTCTAGTGGTTAATTGGAGATAAGAGCCTCATGGACTTTAGTGCCTGGGCTGGCTTTGAACTGCGATCCTCACTTCCTGAATAGATTACAGGGGTGAGCCACCAGTGCCCAGCTCTAGTTTTAATTTTAATTCAAACCGGACTTTTCATAATCTACTACAGGAGTTGCCTTCTTTTTCCTTTTCTTTTTCTTTTTTTTTTTTTTTTTGGTTGGTCGTGGGGCTTGAACTCTGGGCATGGGCACTAGCCCTGAGCTCAAGGCTACTGTTCTGCTCCTTAAGCCACAGCTCTACTACTGGTTTTCTGATGGTTAATTGGAGATAAGTCTCACAGACTTTAGTGTCTGAGCTGGCTTTGAACCCAGATCCTCAGATCTAAACCTCTTGAATAGCTAGGATTATAGGTGTGAACCACCCCACCCCACTCTTTTTTTTTTTTTTTAAGGGGGAGGTACTTGAACTTGGGGCCTGTGCACTGTACCTGAGCTTTTTTGCTCAAGGCTAGTGTTCTGCTACTTTGAGCTACAGTGGCACTTCCCATTTTCTGGTCAATAATTGGAGATAGTCTCACAGACTGTCATGTCCATACTGACTTTGAACTGTGTTCATCAGATCTCAGCCTCCTGAATAGCTAGGATAATAGGCTTGGGCCATTAGAGCCAGGCTTGCTAAAGAAGTTCTTAGCCTGAGTATCACAGACTACTAGAGATAGTCTGTGTCTATGGAATTATACTTCCTTGAGATGCCACTTATATTTTCCTAAGAAGACATACAACTTGCTTCCTTTCCCTCACAAAAGGAAAAGAGAAGCTCTGATCTAGCACTTGTCCTTTCCTAGTCCAGTATTAGGAATTTAAATGATACATTTATATGTTCATTTGAAACAGGAAAGGGAAAGTGGGAAAACAAGATGATTGGGAGGAAAGGGGATGGAAATGGGGACAGAAACATAAGAAGGGGTATCAGTGTGTGAGAAGTAATACACCTACTTATTTGGCAAATGTAACTGTAATCCCTCTATACATTACCCTGACAACAAAAAATAAAATGAAATTAAAAAAAAGAATTTAAATGATGGGATGGTAGGCTGGTAGAAGTTGGAAAGATGTAGCCAGGCAGGTTTGCATACCTCCATTCCATTCAGTGATAGATATCTATTCAATGATAGATACTTATTCACTTCATAGATGTTTACCTAACCCTGTTGTGGTACTGAATATTGTACTCAATTTGTACAATGAGTACAATTTCATTGTATTCTGAGATTGTGGCCATCTGGGTTTTCCCACAGAAACGAACCCTTAGGCTGGGCACGGTGGCTTATGCCTGTAATCCTAGCGACTCAGGAGGCTGAGATCTGAGGATCAAGGTTCAAAGCCAGCCCCGGCACAAAAGGACCTGTGACACTTATCTCCAATTAACCTCTAGAAAACAGGAAGTGGGACTTGTGGCTCAAGGGTAGGGCTGTACCCTTGAGCTGAAGAGCTCAGGGACAGCATCCAGACCGAGTTAAAGGCCCATGACACCCCTTCCCCCACCCCCACCAAAAGAAATGAACCATTAGATCCAAAGGCTTAATGAATTAAATTCATCCCTATCTATCAATTTCCTGTTATGTGTCAACCTTGGAAGAAGAAAGTAATTACTCAATTTTCTGTGTTTAGATGAAGAAAATTGATGTGGAAGGAGCAGTTGAAATGGCACAGGTATAAATGTGTTCCTTTCCATCATTCATGGAAAAATGAAGAGGAACATGTGTTCCACTTGTCTTTTTTTTTTTTTTGCTAGTCTTGGACTTGAGCTCAGGGTCTGAGCACTGTCAAGGCTAGAGCTCTACCACTTCAGCCACAGAACCACTTTCAGCTTTTTTCCTATATATGTGGTACTGAGGAATCAAACCCGGGTCTTTGTGTATGCTGGGCAAGCACTCTACCATTAGGCTAAACTCTTGGCCCCTGACTTTTTTTTTTTTTGGCCAGTCCTGGGGCTTGAACTCAGGGCCTGAGCACTGTCCTTGGGCTTTCTCAAGGCTAGAGCTCTACCACTTGAGTTATAGCACTACGTCTGGCCTTTTCTATGTATGTGGTACTGAGGAATCATGCATGCTCAACAAGTACTCTACCACTAGGCCAAACTCCTGGCCCTTCCACTTGATTTTCTGAATGAATGATGAATTCATTGAGCCACCAGGTAGAGTGGATCTTAATGGAGTTGGATATATAAAAGAAAATGATATCATTTGGCCTAGCTAAATGAATTCTAGGATATCTTTTCCATTTTGTTTTTTATTTTGAGAAACTAGCCTTGTTAGATGGAAAGGGTGTGGAGTTATAGGTGTGTTTGTATGAGAATGAACTGTAGGAGTGTGTGTTCCAGCACAGCTAAGGTACCTGGCATTAGAGAAATGTGAAGATGTACTTTTCCTGATAAACTTGTGTATTGAGAAAGCTGTGATGTATACAGTTGTGAAAAAAAGGTGCCTAAATCTCTAGTTTCCTGGGAATAACTACAGTTATTCAGAATCATCATTAACCTGTGAAAAACTTTCAGCTTCTGATTAGTCCTTTAATGTGTTAGATAAAGAGAAGAGGTAAACTGCCTTTCCTAAAGCTGCGTGGTAAGGGTAGGGACAACTCACACATAATATTCAGGTTTTCTTCCCAGGTTTGAAGTTTTTCTGTTCTTGGCTGTACCTGGGCAGAGTGTCCCAGGAAGGAGCAGTTGTAGAACTGTGCCTTATGAATCAGGTGTGTAATTGACGAAAGCCAGGCATTCTTTAATTACAGATTGAGTTTAAGTGGTTCCTTTTCTCTTCTAATTAATTTAGATTCTGAGTCTTCCTGTCAGAACTCCTAAAGATAGCTACAGATGGAGCAGACTATAGCAGTGTATGTCTCTAGTCCCAACTATTCAGGAGGCTGAAGCAGGATGATCACTTGAGCCTAGGAGTTCTAGACTAGCGTGGGCAACACAGCAAGACTCTTCCTCATAAGAACAGAACAAGGGGGCCAGGAACATAGCCTAGTGATAGAGTGCTTGCCTAGCATGCATGAAGCCCTGGGTTCAATTCTTCAGTACCACATACACAGAAAAAACTGGAAATGGTACTTTGGTTCAAGTGGCAGAGCACTAGCCTTAGAGCTGGACAATGCCCAGGCCCAGAGTTCAGGCCCTAGGACTGGCAAAAAACAAAAACAAAACAAAACCAGAAAAGGAAAAAGAAAACAGAACAAAAAACCCCCAAAACTGCTAATGTCCTAGTGTTTACTGTATGTCAGATCCTGGGCACCGTGCTTTGCTTTTATTTAACAGTGAAGTAGATGGTGTTGAATTGGTTTTCAGATGAGGAAAACAAGAGCAGAGGTCACTGACCAAGTTGACACTACAGCTGAGATTCAAACCTTGGTCTGACTGATTCTAAGACATTTTGGGTTTCACAACATATTATTATATTATTTGAACATAGCAGAGTTCAGAGTTGGGTTTAAACCTGGAAAAATTGACTAGGAAACAAGGCTGAGAAAACCCCCCTACCCTCAGAGATTTATGCCTCCCCTCCCCTCCCCTTCCCTCCCCTTCCCTTTCTTCTTTTTTAATCACAGAATGCTCACTCTTAACTTTTTTTTTTTTTTCCACCAAGAGGCAGCCAGGCTGCCAAATTTGGGAAGAGGGACCAGTGAGGTATACAAACTATCACTCGATGGCACTTCAGTTGTTTTCAACTATTGAGAAAACAGGACTGGCTGAGGTGTTTTGGCATATAAAGGATTTCTGGTGTGATACACATCTCCTTCCTGTGGCTAACTTTTTAGAGTCATTTGGGACTGTAAGTAACCTTCTCCGAAGAAGTGTGTTCCATATCCATTGCCTTTCTTTGCATAGGTTGCACATTCCCTAACTTAGTTACAAGATTGTAAGAGTCCTGATGGTGGATTCTCTTCTTCCTTTGCTCAGTGTTCTTCAGTGTCCTCTTTCCACCATCTCCTGCATTGGGGCATGGCAAGGAATGTAAAACTCAGTCTCTGCCTGCAAGCAGCAGAGTGTAGAAGGCCAGATTACAGAGATTGGTCACCTAATGCTGAGACATATCCTGATAGGACACAGCCTATGGGATACCGAGGCACCTATGGGAGAAAGAACTTGGTCCTATTACTGAGTTTGGGCTTAGTAGCACAGTGTGTCACAACCCACTACAACCTACTATGGATTTCAGCAGTCTGTCTTTTTTTTTTTTTTTTACCTATTTTGAGGTTAAACTGATAACCCTTTTGTGGAGACGTGCCTTTTGCACCTGTCAAATAGCACAGGCAGGAGGTAAAGAGTAGAGGCTCTTTGTTCTATTTGTAGCCTGCACTAGATGTTTTAAAATCTGACTTTTAGCAGCTCTGTTGACTCATGATAGTGTGAAAAGAATAAGGTCAGCCGGCCCATTGTGGTTCAAAGGAGAGCATTTTATTTTTATTACTCTTAAGATGTGTTGTAAGAGTTGATATTAATCTTCTTTTCCCAGCAGCCAATGTTGATATGGTTGTTTAAAAATGAAACGTGAGAGTTGATTTGGTGAAAACAAACTTTGATGATACTAAAAGTTTGATGAGAAAAACATTGGAATGTGTATTTCTGGCCTAGATTTCATGGCAGACATTGCTACATTTTTAAACTTGAAGAGAAAGGATGGTTTAATTTTAAGTGTGCCTAAGATCCTATCCTGTGCTGTAAGAATTTGATTAAAACTCGATTTTCTACTCTTAATTTTAGTGTGCTAACTTGCCATCAATGATGGCAATTATGAATTCCTTTTGGGGATACAGTCTTGAAAAGAGAAGTAGCTTGTATGCATCCATGAACTAGTCTGTGCATTCATTTCAAGTGTTACTTCTTTACTTTCTCTCATATAAACTTGGGTTATCCAATTAACTTCACTTTAAATAAAAACAGGTTGAGAATCTAAATAAGCTTCTCAAGGCCACTGGGATTAACTCCTAAGGCCAAGAGAACTCAGAAGTATGTTGGTGAGATACTAGGCAAAAATGTTAGAATAAATTCATTTGTAATTACTTACAATAAAGTTTTTCCCCCTGTCCTGTGTCTTGAACTCAGTGCCTGAACATTGTCCTTGGGCCTTCTCAAGGCTTGTGTTCTACCACTTGAGCCACAGAACCATTTCCAGGTTTTTTTCTATATATGTGGTACTGAGGAATTGAACCTGGGTCTTCATACATGCTGGGCAAGCACTTTACCAGTAGGCCAAACTCTTGGCCTGTTGTAGGGTCTTGAGTGTTAGCTAAGTCTTTGTGGGTTGGATTCTCTCTCCCCTGTAGGTGTTTGAGCATCATTCAGGAACAGCAGGATGTACTTGTGCTCTGAGCTGGAGTTCGGTGACTGTCTAGGCTAGAGGAGATAGTAGGGCATAGACCTCTGTGTTGTTACTCGCTGGGTGGCAGCAGATTATTGCTCAGGAGGATGCTGCTACCCTTGCTGTGACAGCCTCTTATAGAGCATTTCTCTGCTTGTGAACAGCCTGGGCTTGGGAAGGCCCATTGAATCTGTCTTCGAGTCCAGAGTATTACTGGCATTTGGTGGGCAGAGATATATGTAGAACCCAGTGCTCTTGGGGTATATCTACATAGTAGGTCCAAGCTTCTAGATGCTTTGTTCCTTTCCTGGTAGCAACCTGCTCTGGGATGGAACGGAGGCTCCCTTGCAGATGAGACACGAGTCCTCCTGGTCACAAGGCCCTATGGCATCACGCTCCAGTTACATTGACCACTTATGGGCTCTGTGGGTACTGGAGTTTGCCATCCTTCCTATATATGAAAACTCTGAGGTTGAGCTCTCATATTGTATGTGAGAGAACTGTGGGTTAAGGCCTTTGGTCTTTGATCAAAAGAAAAATGGATTAGAACTTGGGCCTGGGAGGGTCCCTGATGCTATTCTTTCTAGTCAGCATCTCCCTTTGATGGTGCTTTAGCGTCCTTGGTACATTTCCACTTGTTACCATCTTTGTTCATCTTCTCATCTGGGAATGCATTCTTCCCAGAAATCTGCCTACCAGTAAAGTTGTCTTGGTTGCCAGTAAGACTTGTCCCATACTTGGCACAGAATGCTTTTTATTCTACCTAATTGCATATTTTTCCTTATGTGCATTTGACATAAGTGTTTTTATGTAATTTTTTTGATGGGGGGGGAATATCACTGAGTATGGAGATTTGGCATCTTTTCAGAAAGTGCCTCAGTCTTGAAGTAGGTGGTGAGCAGACAGCTTAATGGCATGTAAAGAATGTTGCCAGCTTGACTTGCAGAGCTACTTCAAAATTTAAATCAAGTTAGCTTGTGACTCAGTCAAAGGCAAATGATGGAATCCTTGGGATGAGATTGCGCTACCATTTGATGACCGTAGTTCTTGCCTGATGTTGCCTATGCCATTTCTCACTCTATTCTATCTCTGTTCTATCAGCTCCTCCCTCTTTCACCAGATCCATCTTTCTAAAGTAACCTCTGATCATATCAGTCCCTTGGTCAGTCTTTCATGGTGTCTCTTTTTTACTGCTGAGCTACAAGTTGACCAGGCTGGCTCTTTAGCCTTTCATTGTTGCTTCTGGCTGTGGGCCTGAGGGTTCTTGCTGCTGTTCCCTGAACAAATGGGTCCATATTGTTCTTCTTCAAAAAATGTTTTTGTGGGAGCCAGGAGTTTGGCCTAGTGGTAGAGTGCTTGCCTGCCTAGCAAGCACAAAGATCCAGTTGGATTCCTAGGTACCAAATGCATAGAAAAAGCCAGAAATGGTGCTGTGGCTCAAATGGTAGAGCTCTAGCCTTGAGAAAGCCCAAGGGCAATGCGTAGGCCCTGAGCTCAAGCCCAGGACTTGCAGGAAAAAAAAATGTGCTTCAGCACTTCTCCTTCCCTTCATCTTCATTTTTTTTGGGGGGAGGGGGTGTGGTTGTGGGACAGCCTGGGCACTGTCCCTGAGCTCTTCAGCTCAAGACTACCACCCTATCCTTTGAGCCACAGCCACTTCTGGTTTTCTGATCATCAACTGGAGATAAGAGTCTTAGGGACTTTAGTGCCCTGGCTGGCTTTGAACCACAGTCCTCAGATCTCAACCTCCTGAGTAGCTAGGATTATAGGGGTAAGCCACTGCATCTGGTGAGATAAGAGTTTTATGAACTTTTCTGCCCAGGATGGCTTTGAACTGTAGATCCTTATATCTCACCCTCTTGACTAACTAGAATTGCAGGCATGAACCTGCAGGAGCCTTAGCATTTCTGATCTCCATGTTGGCCTTTTACTATTTTTTAACATATTCTCGCCCAGCGTTCCCACCAGTATTAGCTAAATTTCTCATCCTTCCCATCAGGTTTATCATCACACTACCTGAGCTAGAACACTGTCCCTCTAGTGCCTTACATATAAAATTACTTACTGGATGGAAATGCTTATAGGCCATAATCCTTGAGTGTGGTCAGAAAAAGACTTAGGTCTTTGAGGGAGAACTTTCTGTAATTGTAGCAACCATTCACAAGTATTTTTCAGGTATGATGTGCCCTAAGCTAATCTAAATGTAGTGGGAATGGATCAGAATCTCAATATAATTTCACCTTGACAGGTGTTATGGTATACACTCTTGTAATCTCAGCACTTGGGAGTCTCAAAGAGGATGGAAAACTAAAGGTTAGACTAGGTTACATAGCAAGACCCTGTCGCAAAAAACCCCAACAAGATAAAATTCGCTTTGCCTGTATTGTCCCCTAAATCTAGAGAAAGGAGGTCAGGTGACCTGATAACTTCGGTCTCTTTCCAGCCTGGTGTCTAACTGTCCTGGGCACGTTGTTTGGAGCCCAGAAGAGAAGAGATCACAGTCTTACTGTAGACCTTTAAGGATGTGTTTTATTTAAATTTGTATTTTGTTTTGGTGTCACTTAAAAAAAACTGGCACTTCCGGGAAACAGGGAAAGTTATATGCAGCTCCTGCATGACCCACAGAAATAGCTGTAAGTCCTCTAAATTTATACCTTTTATGCCTTCTTTTTTTTCCCCTCCTTTAGAAACCCTGGCATAACCTTGCTCTTGTGTTTAAGAGCTGGGTGGAGCCAGGTGCTGGTGGCTCATGTCTGTAATCTTAGCTACTCTGGAGGCTGAGATCTAAGGATCATGGTTTGAAGTCGGCCCAGAAAGGAAAGTCCTTAAGATTCCTTTATCCCCCAACTTACCACAGAAAAAAGCCAAAAGTGGAGCTTTGGCTCAAGTGATAGAGTGCGGTCCTCAAAGACAGTGACCAGGTCCTAAGTTCAAGCCCCATGACTAGTACTAAAAAAAAAGAGCTGATGGAAAGAGGAGTTTTAAAAAACTATATTTGTGGTGTTTCTAAATATGTCAAAGCCTTCATGAAAGAATTAGAGATTTTGTTTTAGCTTTCTTTTTTTTTTTTTTGGCCAGTCATGGGTTTTAACTCTTGGCCTGGGCTCTGTCTCTGAACTTCTTTGGCTCAAGGCTAGCACTATACTACCTGAGGCACAGAGCCACTTCCGGCTTTTCTGAGTAGTTTATTTTTTATTTTTTTATTTTGCTAGTCCTGGGGCTTGAACTAAGGGTCTGAGCACTGTTCTTGAGTTTTCTCAAGGCTAATGCTCTACCACTTCAGCCAAGAACCACTTGTGTTCCATTTTTTCTGTGTATGTGGTAAAAAGAAATCCAACCCAGGGCTTGCATGCTAGGCAAGCACTTTATGACTAGGCTATTCTACTGGCCTCTGAGTAGTTTATTGGAGATAATAAGAGTCTCACAGACTTTCCTGCCTGGGTTGGCTTCGAACTATGGTTCTCAGATTTCAGCCTTCCTAAGTAGCTAGGCCTACAAACATGAGCCGTCAAAGCCTGGCAAATATTTTATTTGATTATTATTATTTTATTTATTTATTTAGCCACTCATGGGTTTGAACTCAGGGCCTGGGCACTGTCCCAGAGCTTCTTTTTTGTTCAGGACTAGTACTCTCTATCACTTGAGCCACAGCATGGCTCTGGCTTTTTCTGTTTATGTGTTACTGTGGAATTGAATCCAGGGAGGGCTTCATGCCTGCTAGGTAAATGCTCTACCACTAAGCAATATTTCCAACCCTTTGCCTTTTTTTGTTTTGGTGCCTGTCCTGGGGCTTGAACTTGGGGCCTGAGCATTGTTCCTAAGATCAAGGTTGCAGCTATAGTACTTGTCATAGATCTACTTCTGGCTCTTTTTTGGGGTAATTAATTGGAGATAAGAGTCTCATGGACTTTGCTGA
This sequence comes from Megascapheus bottae, assembly GCF_031878675.1. NCBI lineage: Eukaryota > Metazoa > Chordata > Mammalia > Rodentia > Geomyidae > Megascapheus > Megascapheus bottae. The sequence goes on from NC_143536.1 coordinate 11,709,634, forward strand.
CTGTGCTGGCTTCCAACCATGATCCTTGGATCTCAGCCTCCTGAATTAGCTAGGATATATGAGATACTGGTACACTTGCTTGAACATTTGATTTTTTTACTTGACAAGGTTCATTGTAAATATTCAGAATTACTAAGTTATTACTTAGTTGTGTGTGTTGGCATATTTAGTCCTCTTCCTTCACTTGCTGTTTTGTGAGACAGTATAGGACCTTGAGGAATATCCAGACTCTGTGATGTCTGTACTTCACTTGTGCTACAGGGTTTTTTATGGCTGCCTTTTCGTGGTGTGTCCACTCCAGAAGCGTTACAGTGCCTATCAATAAATGCCATCTTCAGTGTGGATATCAAATGAACAGATAATAAATGGTTTTGAAGTTTTGGTGTTATTAGGTTTAAATCTCTAGGCCGTGTGGGTGATTTCAAGTTCCAGTGGCAGTGGTAATTTTTGTTATTTCCTGACTCTTGTGTTTAAATTTGCAGTCTCAACATTGCATCACCATAGGTTTTCACATTTAATGAATATTTATGTTGAGCTGAGTTCTATACGAATGCGGTGGTTTCTGACTTGATTATAGCTTGCTGTGTACTGTGGCCAGGAGTGCCCTACAGACAACAGAGTTGGCACATGTCTCAGCATGCCAAGCCTCAGCGGATGTGGTTAGGGACCATGGTGACTGGTTCCTTGGTTGCTATGTCAACCTTGGTTTTGGAAGGGGGAGGCTCTAAAACAGCCATGGTATGGGGGCAGAAGCGTTTTGGATATTTCAAGTGGAATAACTTCCTATATCTCCTAGGTGTTCCTATATCTTCCTAAACTAGATATAGAAAATAAGAATAGAAAATTCTTGTTGCATACTAGATAGCATTCAGTTCCTTTCTTTTACAAGTCTCTTAAGTGTCCTTTTGCAAACCTGGGGAATTTATATGTTGATTTTTTTTTTTCATGTTTATCTTTGCCCTACCTGCTTTAAGGTAAATAGGAAATCCACCCCCCTCCCTCTGTCAGTTGTGGGACTTGAACTCTGGGCCTGGTGGGCATTGTTCCTGAGCTCTTCAGTTCAAGGCTACGACCCTACCCCTGGCCTAGCCCCACTTCTCATTTTCTAGAGGTTAATTGGAGATAAGAGTCTCAGGTCCTTTTGTACCCAGGCTGGCTTTGAACTTTGATCCTCAGATCTCAGCCTCCTGAGTAGATAGGATTGCAGGCGTGAGCCACTGCCCCTGGGTGGAAATCTGTCTCTTAATATACTAGAAGTCCTTTTCTCCTAACCCTGCCAGGATCCTTTGGCCTCTGGTAACTTTAACTTAATGATGGCTAGTTGGGAAGGAAAAAGGAATAGAACAGGAGGAAGGGTGGCTGGGGGATTTACTTATTTTCACTTTTTCTTTTTTTCTTCCCTCAGAAGGCCTTTCCTTACTCTTCCTATTCTTTTTCTTTTGCCCGTCCTAGAACTTGAACTCAGGGCCTGAGCACTGTCCTTCTTGGGCTCTCTCAAGGCTAGAGCCCTACCACTTGAACCACACCATCACTTCCGACTTTTTCTATGTATGTGGTACCAAGGAATCGAACTTTGGTCTTTGTGCATGCTAGGCAAGCACTTTACCACCAGGCCAAACTCCTGGCCCCTCTCCCTATTACATATCAGCAAGAAATGTACAATATATAATAATAGGTGTTATTAGGTTTCAATCTCTAGGCCATGTGGGTGATTTCAAGTTCCAGTGGCAGGACCTTTACAGGACCTGTGGGGTCATGCATAATTGGTTCTATAGCACTTGGTGTTGTGCAGTGAGTTCATAGTTGTGCAGTACTTGGTATTGTGTAGTGAAATGTCAGAATGGGAATTGATTAGGCTTAGTGAGCCAGATGGAAGCCATAGTGCACCTCTTCACAGAAAGAGACCTTTGCTACTGGAGGCTGCAACCTGTGCAGGTTCACCTGCTCAGTGTGGTGACTTGAAGGGCTTTCAGTCCAGCCTGGACACACACAAATACAAAGCCCTCACTCCTCTGAATGGAAACTCTGTTTTAGAAGAGGAAGGCTGACTACAATTTAATCTTAACAGTTAACTGACACTCTCCATTAGAATGTTACCTCTTTTCCAAAAGGCCTCTTTGTGAAAATTACAAAAAATTGCCCTTTCCTTTAAGATACCTGACTCTAGGTCTCAGATAGGAAAGATGTGAATGGCACCCCCTAGAGTTGTTCAGTACATGAACCCGGTGCCCTCAAGGAGCACCCCCTCTTCCTGTTGGCCAGTGTGAGTGGCTCCTCCTCATTCAGTGCTTTCAACAGGTTTGGTATGTTCTTCCTTTCTGGAAAACCAGAGAGTCATGCTAGAATTGTGCTTAAAGTTAGGAAACAGAGACAGTAGGGAACTTACTAGACAGATTTTTTTTTTTTTTGACAGTCCTGGGCTTGAGCTCAGGGCTTGAGCACTGTCCTTGGACTTTTGGACTTTCTCAAGTCTAGATCTCTACCACTTGAGCCTCAGCACCACTTCCGGCTTTTTTCTATGTATGTGGTACTGAGGAATTGAACCCAGGTCTTCATGTATGCTAGGCAAGCATTCTACCACTAGGCCGAACTCCTGGCCCCAACTATGCAGATTGTTGACATCTGCTTTGGGTGCTTTCCAAAACACTCCATTCTAGCTCTTCTAGAAGATGAGCTGCCTAGAAGGAGCATAAAGTCCCCAACCTTGGATAACATATAGATTAGTGAATGGCCCTTTTGTAGGACAGAAATAACACCATTTTATGGGAGGAAATACCCACATCTATCTTTTTTTCTTCTTTTTCTCCTTCTCTTCTTTCCCTTTCCCCTTTCCCCTTTTCCCTTTCCTCTTTCCTTTCCTTTCATTTCCTGGGTCATGGGGCTTGGACTCTGGGCCTGGGTACTTACCATGAGCTCTTCAGTCAAGGATGCGTCCTACCTCTTGAGCCACAACCTAACTTCCCCTTTTCTAGTGATTAACTGGAGATAAGACTCTCATGGTCTTTAGTGCCTGGGCTGGCTTTGAACCTCGATCCTCAGATCTTGCCTCCTGAGTAGCTAGGATTACAGGTATGGAGGAATCGAACCTGGGTATTCATGCATGCTAGGTGACCATTAGGCTAAACTCCTGGCCCCTCCTTTGTCTCTTAAGGTGGAGTCTGTGGGCATCACTGAATGCTTCTGGAGCACCTAGTAAGAAGCCCTGGTTCTTCATTGTTAAAGACTTCTTTTTCCTTTCACCTACGCCGTGGCATATTCTATAGCATCTCCTGCTCACCTCTTTGGATACTGTATGTCTTCTCCCCCACTTCTCTCATTTCTTCTTTCTTTTTCCCTCTCTTCTTCCCTCCCTCCTTTTCTCACTGTTTCTAGGCCTCAGCTTGCCAGTTGTCTTTGAACCACATGGCCTGCATGTGGACAGGACTGCTCTGAAGGGAAGCACAGTGGTTGATGGCGCCTTTGGATCCAGCCAGGGCATGTGGAATGCTGTGATACACTAAGGCCACACTCTAGGGGCCTGATTATGTGACAAGCACAAATGACTTAAGTGCTTGATTTAATCCAGGGTATGATTTTGCCAAAGCAAGTACTTTATTAATCCTTAACCCCCTAAAGTAGACACATTAGCTTTCTCTAAAAATGGGAATGATTGGAGTGCATTGTGGGTGTTTTTTTTTTTTTTTTTTTAATACCTTCTGCCCCACTCCCCTCCCACTAAGACTGGGCTATGCATTCCTCTCCTTGAATGGAAAAGGTGATTTCCAAGCTGTCTACCTCCTTCTCTCACATTCCTGACATTGGGGTGATGGAAAGATACCCCTTCTGTGAGGATGTTTTGTCATTTCTCCAAGGGCCTATGCGTCTTCCTTGAAGACCAAAGAAAGGCTTTGGTGTCCTGATATAACTTTCCTGACTGAGACTTGAGATTCTGATCCAGAATATGTGCAGGAGAAACTTAGGTGATTTTCTTAGTGACCTTGAGTGTGTCTAAGAGGCTCAGTCTTAATTTCATATGCGAGTGAGTGAGGATGGAGCAAGGTTGGTTGGGCTTCCCACCAGACCCTTTGCATGTCTCCTCAGAGTTCAGAGGAAAACAGCTTACAGGGTAGAATGCATATGGCATCAGAGAGGGAGTTTAGTCTCATCTCAACTGGAAAACATAATACCTATAAGTAACCTCACCTCAGAAAACCATTCTTGGTTAAACTCCTTCTGCCTCTTCTTCATAGGGCTTCTGCCTCTTAAATTTGAACTGACCTGTTAGGATTTATCAGCTTTGAAGTCTTAAGGTGCTATTTTAATACTTTTTTTTCACATTGCAGGTTTTGAGACCAATTTAACTAGATTCTGGAGGGAGCTTACTTTATAGCATTAAGAGCTCGGACAATCTTGAAAGAGTTAAACCCTAATTAGCTCATTCCTAAGGTATTTAATGCCCTTATTAAAACTCAACTGCTTGTTCACTTTTTTCTTTAGTGAATCAGATTTCTTGAGGAGCTGAGCCCTTGCTCCTCAGATCACAGGCTCACATGTTGAAGCTGGCAGTGCTAGAGGCTAGTTCCTATCTGTGTGACAGCATTTTTAATTTAACAGGACCGCCTTTGATGTTCCCAAATATTTATAGGCAGCTTTAGATCATTTCAGTGTGTGCTTTCTTTTTCTTTTCTTCTCTTTCTTTAAAAAAAAAAACAACAACAAAAAAAGTGGAGCACAAGTTTTTCCTCATGCAACAGTCTTCCTTTTATCCTGTTAGTTTATTTTTGTTTCCTTTGCGGCGTTGGCGAAGGCTTTTGGGCTGTATTCACACACATGAGGCTGATCCTCCTTTTAGCCTCTTTGGTAAAGGCCACCCATCTCTGTTATCCTGCCTGCCTGCCTGCCTGCCTGAGATTGCTTAAGATACTTCTGTTCATCCTTTGGTTTCTCTTGGTTCCTTGATATTCTAGAAGCTAGAAATTGAGTTATTTTCTGATTTGGTTGAGAATCTGCTCTCTGACTGCCCTGAAAACTTTTAGTCCAATGTAGAGACCTGTGTGTGTAAAAGGTGGCTGTTTATGGGCCACTAGGCAGTGATTGGTGTCCTATCCTGCCTCCCTGTGTTGTCCGGGCCTCTGCAAGTTATGACTTGTTCTGTACTTTCTGCAGATGCTGTTATCGTTGGGGCAGGAAATTCAGATTGAAAAGAACTTTCTTCTGATCATCGCAGGCTCTGCTGGACTTCTTGGCTGAAAATTACAGAGAATCAAAGACTTTAGTCTCAGGGATAAGAAAAACAAGACTGCAATGTAGATTTGTGAAACTAGTAGGAAAAAGAAGGAAATTTTGTACCAATCAAAACAAATGACAGAGCAGAGGACAGTGGTTTCTTCAGCCTGGACTCAGAGTAAACATTCTGTGAAACAATCCAAGTTACTGAACTGTTGTCTGCTTTTCCTTACCTGACCTACTAGGGGAAGTGTGGGATATTTCATGGCTTCCACCATCACCACTCTGCCTTCTAGTATATTTAAGTTTTTTGTTTTTGTTTTTATCAGTCTTGGGGCATGAACTCAGAGCCTAGCACTGTCCTTGAGCTTTTTCCTCAAGGCTAGCACTCTGCCACTTGAGCCACAGCACCATTTCTGGCTTTTTTTCCTTCTATATATGTGGTACCTAGGAATCGAACCTCGATCTTCATGCACTCTAGGCAAGCACTCTTACTACTAGGCCAAACGCGGGGCCCCTATATTTAAGTTATGTGGGCTGAAGGTCATATAGGTGGTTGATACAATGTTGAACGAATGGGTACTATGTGTTAAACATTGTCCTTGGGACTTGACACTATTTGTGTCCCTATCCTCAGGAGGATTCTGGCAATAGGAAGTTTCCTCCGCTTTTTGTTTTTTATTTTATTTTTTTTTAAGATGCCAGAGTACAGAGATGAGTGGTGAACCTGGCCAGAGCTTAGGACTGTTTGTAGCTTCACCTTAAGGTAGTTGGAGGTGGAAGCAAATAAATCAAATGGCAGTCAACTAATCTGTTACAGGTGAACAATCTTCTTGGGGCTAAAATATCCTATGTTGTGTTCTGAGACTTCAGAGTTGATCAGGCTTTTGCTATGCAAGGGGGCATAAAGATGCAGAGTGGGGCATAGAGGTACAGAGCACAGCTCTGGGGCCAAACAGGTTCTGCCACTGCTAACTGTGTGAGCTTGGTCAGGTCAACCAGCCTCTCTGAATTCTGTTTTCCTCAAATTTATACATATACATATACCCACACATAATCTCACACACACACACACACAATGGTTAACAGGTAATCATTGGTGACTTGCTGCTCCTGAGACGTTCATGGAACTGTGGAAAGGCAGGAGAGTCAGCCAGCTTGGCAGCTATAGCAAGGATGTGCAATGTCCAGCAAGGAACCAGGACAGAAGCACTGGCTTTCTTCCATCAGAGGTGTGGTGAGTGGTTGCTTACTCTGTGCCATGTGGAGTCTGTGTCTTTCCCCCCACCTCCCACGGCTCCTTCTCCCCATTTTCTATTTCCATTCTTAGGGGAATGTGAGCTAAAATGCAATTGCCACCTGGAGAAAGATTTTCTGGAGTCATTTTCACATAAAACCCCAAGGTGCCAAATAGCACAGCCACACTCCATTTGACAGTTTATCTTGTATAGCCTTGTGCTATTTTTCAATGATTATTTTCATCTTATCTAATTTCCCCTTAATTTTTCTGCTTTCTTTTATATGAGGACTTTACCTTCCTTGAGAAGGTTCGAGCATCTTGCCAAGGGAGCAGGTGGTGAGCGCTTTGTTCCCCACAGTGCCCAGATGGTGCCCATGCCCTCTACGGGTTGCTTCCATGGGGATTTATTGATAAGATTTTGCTTTGACTTGGGTTTCCAATCCAGTACCATATTCAGATTTGATTACAGGCACTGTAGCTTTTTTCTCTGCAGGATTTCCCAGCTCTGACCTTTGCTATGTTGAAAATGTGTTCTCTATACCCCAGACTCCTTGCAAACAGCAGTATGGTTATGCAGCAGACCCTTTTTCTTCGCCTATAGTACAAATGTAAGTTAATTTATAATATCTTTAGAACACAAGACAATTAGGCACTTGTTATTGTCCTTGTACACCTAAAAATTCAAAAAGTTTTTCACTGAATTAAAGTTGAGGTCATTTCTTTTTTTCTCTCTCTCTCCCCCACTCCCCCTTCCCTCCCCCCCTCTTTCTTTCTCTCTCTCTTTGCCAGACCTGGGTCTTGAACTCAGGACCTGAGCACTGTCCTTGGGCTTTCTCAAGGCTAGAGCACTACCAGCTTTTTTTTTTTTTTTTTAAATATGCATGTGGTACTGAGGAGTTGAACCCGGGTCTTTATACATGCTAGGCAAGAACTACTTTTGGCTTTTTTGAGTAATTTATTGGAGATAAGAGTTTCACAGACTTTCCTGCCCTCGGCTGGCTTTAAGCTATGATCCTCAGATCTCAGCCTCTAGAGTGGCTAGGATTACAGATATGAGCCACTGGCACCTGGCTATCTAGGCTTTCTCTGTGTGTGCTGAAACTGGGGGCTTGAATTTAATTTAGGGAATCACACTCTTATTCCGCCTTTTTGCTCATATCTGGTGGTTTACCACTTGGGCCCTGTCATCATTTCTAGCTTTTTTGCTGGTTAATTGATGATAAGGGTCTTAAAGATTTGTCTGCCTGTGCTGGCTTTGAACCTTAATCCTCAGAGCTCAGCCTCCTGACTAGCTAGGATTACAGGTGTAAGCCACTGGCACCCAGCTTCCATGCAGTCTTCAGATAACATGTTTAATTTCATATTATAACTAGTTTCTATTTAGCTAAAACAATTGCTGAAAGATTGGCTCTAAAGAAGACTAGACGACAGAGAAGGAATCATGGCCATAGTTAACCATTGGTTGAAAAAGATGTAAAGTAGATTTTTTTTTTTTTTGTGCCAGTCCTGGGGCTTGAACTCAGAATATGGATGCTGTCTCTGAGATTCTTTTTCTCAAGGTTAGCTCTCTACCACTTGAGCCACAGCTCCACTTCTGGCTGTTTTTCTTTTTTTTTTTGCTGATTAATTAGAAATAAAGAGTCTCACAGACTTGTCTGCGCAGCTGGCTTTGAGCCACGATCCTCAGATCTCAGCCTTTTGAGTAGCTAGGATTACCATCATGAGCCACTGGTGCCTGGCTTTCTAATAATGTTTATGGAACATCTTCCTCATGTCATGCAAGGCATGTCTGTCCCTGCTCACACTTTGACTGGCAAAAGTAGCATCAGAAGCCCTGGCTCACCTCTTTGGTTTTAGCTAAGTTGCTGGATGTGCAATCAGTTGGATGAAATTTGTTTTTGCCAAAGGAAAGGGAAAGTCTGCATCAATAATGCAAGTGATAGGATCTGTGCTTTCATTTAGGTCTTTCAAATTGATAATGATTTTGTGTGGAAGAGGAGCAAAGAGGCTAATGGAAACCCTTGGTTCCCTTACCCTATGAGGTCTTTGTGCTTCAATTAGGCAGACTATGTGAAGAAGCTTTTTTGATTTTTGAACTCTTTTCAAAGCGCAGAAGCCCTCTCAGTCTTAACGTTGAGAAACTTGGTGAGTAGGCAGCAGCTCTAAGCCAATAGCTTTTAAGTCTGGATCTTTCCAAGGGGTTTCATGGTGAGCCTGTTTACCAGCCCAACAGTGGACAACTCTTCCTTTTAGACCCAGTATGGTTTCCTGAGAAAATCATCAAACGAGATGTTACCCTTGCAGATATAGAATGATGATGTAAATCAGGCTTGTATGCTTATGTTCCTAGAAATGTAGTTCAGCACAGAGACAAAAATACCTTTGTTTAGCCCATATACTTTCCTCATGTATACAATGAGTTTGATGACATCTGACTTGTATCTGGGAGCCTCAATTTTTCCATTATATTTTGGATATAAAAGAGAGTAAGGGCCTGGGAATGTGGCTTAGTGGTAGAGTGCTTGTCTAGCATACACAAAGCCCTGATTTCTTGGTACCATATGCACAGAAACAGTGGTGCTATGGTTCAGATGGTAGAGCACTAGTTTGAGAAAACTCAAGGATAGTACCCAGGCCCTAAGTTGAAGCCCCAGAGCTGGCAAGAAAGCAGAAAAAAAAGTGAAGCAATCAAATACTTTCTTCTCCTGTGAGTGTAATCTCTCCCAATGTCATTATAGTCTGCCTTCTTACTGTACTCCTGGATAGGAAAATGAGGAAGTCTGCAGTAGGCTTCAGTGTGGTGGATGTGTTTAGCTTCACTTTGCTCCTCTGAGCTTCAGCCCTTAAGTTCTCTTTTCTTGGAGGGAGTTGATGGATGTCTAGTTTGCTGTTTTCTAAATAGTGCTCACAGAATCAACACTGGCCTCCATTATATGCTGGTGTGAGTGGGTTTATAGGCTAATGGGAAAGACAAGAATGTTCCTGAGATTAGAACATGGTCTAAATGCCACATTCTTGGGGCAGGTTATTATTAATAAGCCAGCTTATTATTAATCAAACTTATCAAACTAATGAGTGTGAGGCTCAAACTCAGAGTCTGGTTGCTATCCCAGAGCTTTTTTGTTCAAGGCTAGTACCCACTTGGAGCCACTGTGTTACTTCTGATTTTCCTGGTGGTTCATTGGAGTTAAGAGTTCCCTGCATAAGCTGGCTTCAAACAGTGATCCTCAGATCTTAGTCTCTTGAGTAGCTAGGTTTTATAGGCCTGAGCCAACCAGCACCCAGCTTAGTGTTATAATTATGTGTGTGTGTGTGGGGGGGGTGTATGTGCGCTTTTTCACTTGAGGCTAGTGCTCTATTACTTAAGAAGCCACAGTTCCACTTCTGACATTTTGCTGGTCAATTGGAAATAAAGAGTTTTCCTTGGAACTATGATCCTTACATCTCAGTCTCTGGAGTAGCTAGGATTACAGGAGTGAGCCACAGTTGCTTGGATTCACCTAGGTTTTTTTTTTTTTTTTTTTTTTTTTTTTTTTTTTTTTTGCCAGTCCTGGGCT